>NW_009954222.1:4225410-4244747 GCF_000747805.2 Chaetura pelagica
GCTTCTCCCCCTGCGGGAACCATCCCTGCCGCAAAGCTGCGGGGGTGCCGGGCGGCCGCGTTGCTGCAGCGTCTCCCTGCCCAGTCACTGCCTGGCCAGGGTTACATTAGGACGGATTGAAAAATCTTGCCTAGGTTTCTTTTTCCTGGTTCCCCGCCCCGCTATCGCGATAACCTCTCCCTTGGCCACGAACAATCCGCCTCCTACTGCGAATGTCAGTAACCGGCCTGCGCTACCTGGGAAGGTGGCTTGGCAGAGCTTTTCCAGCCGTACAGCGCCCGGATCCATTTTGCAGTTGTCTATTTTAGTGACTGTCCTTGAGTTTACATCTGTCGGGACAGCAGCAGTCATCGCCGGGAACGCGCTAATGGGGCAGCCGTTTTAACCCTGCTGGGAAAAGAATAAACCTCTATCTTGGCTGCAGAGCTGCTCTGTCATCTGAGGCTGCACGCTCGGTTATTTGGGCAGAGAGGGGTCACGCAGCACAGCAGGGCACAACAAAGAACAGCCCGAACTGACACAGAAGCTGTTGCGTTAGCAAGATTTTAATAGTGTTCCGAGCAACTATGCCCATTTCCTGAGCAAATTGTTTTGCTCTTCTTTTTCCCAGTTTAATCATCTGCTTGAATGCATTTTTGCTTATCAGCTGCAATTTTCAGTTTTAATGATCTGACTTGGAAAGACATCACACAGACCTCCCAGAGTATCCTAAAAGGAGCTTTTCTTAAAACGGGGCAAGCTGATGCAAACAGTCTTACATAGACTGGACACCAGCTTTCGCCTTTGCTGCAATGGTACAAGTTCAAGCCAGAACGGATTTGCTTTCCCAAGCTGACTGTTTTCACACACTTTTAACACATGAACTGCAGTGTTGTACAATAGGTTTTGCTACTGGAATAGTTAGAATAACTATGGCAAATATGTTTTGGATCACAAACCTAAAAAAAATTATTGTACCTCAGTCTGCACTCAGTTGGTATTAACCCTTTAGCTGAGAACATTACTTGAGATTCCATGCTCCAGCATTGCAGGATGGCATCTGGGGAGCTGCTGGGAACCTCTAACAGTCCACCTGGAAGAAGACCCATTTGCTTCCTGGCAGCGGTGCTGGCACTGCTCTGATGCTGCAGTGAGCTGCTCGTTTTCTGCCAGTTCAGTTCTGTCAGCCGCCTCTAATTTAAGTGACAGGGCTCCTACAGCCACTGCTCTTGGCACAAAGGAAGCAGGAATAGCTGCTCAGGGGGTGACAATGGCAGCAAGACTACTCAGTCCTTTGCAGAACAGTTGGTGAGATAATTCTTCTGGATCCCAAAGCTGCACCTGAGCACAAAGACCAATTTAAACTACCAGGGAAGTGAACTGAAGACTGGATTTGCACTAACATAGTGGTAAAAGCTCTTGTACATTGTGTTGCAATGATTTTAGATGGGGATAGTCATGAAATGGCTCTAAGGAAGCAGCCTGAGAGGGGGCTGCAACATACTGAATTGCTGCAGCTGCTTACAAACACCATCTCTGAGACTGTTAGATCCCTTTGCATTATGTTTGTATATGGCTTACCAAAAGTGGGTTATGGACAGCCACCAAGGCCTTAAGATACTGTGGTGATACAAATAATAATAACCAGGAATCGGGAAGACAGTCATGAGAATATGTTTTAAAAATTTAGCAAGCAAAGGCTGAAATTATTTTAAAAAATCACAGGTCCATTGATGTTTTCACACTGTTCAAACAGAACAAGGAGCCTTCACTTGATGATGGTACACAGCTGGGTTTTTAGCTGCTAAAGACACATCTCAATTTTCACATTATTTTTTTTTAATCAAATAGAACTGCAAGGAACAAAATGGGGAAGATTAATCCGAAATTCTTAAGTTGTCATCATTGTGCCAGTTATATAAAGCTGTTTGGTTTCTCCTTCAGCTGGCTGGTTTGCTTCATATGAGATTATGGTTATTTTGACCTCATTAATTTTTATTATTGAATTCTTTATACAAATCCCTTTTAAGACAAAATTAATCTACATAGACTCTACCACTAATATTTTAACTACCTTCAAATTCTCAGATGCTAATCCAAAGTTTTCATGCTTTTTTCTTGCCTCAGCTTTTTTTATCTCTGTGAATCGATTCTTCATAGTAATCCTTCTTAGCTGTCCATTACCTTTATCCATTTACTTCATCATTTCTTTCTTATCCTTTAATCTGCCTACCACTTTTTATCCCCTCATCTCATTAATAGTGTTTCATTAGAAACTCAGTCCTTTTCTTCTTGAAGCTGGTCCTTTTTTCTCATTTATTTTAAGTTGTAAGATTTTATGCATATATCATTTAAAACTTCCTAATTTCTCTCACTCTGAGCACAGTATTCTTTTGCCCATAACTTCTGACATGCACCTCATGTACTTTCTCCCCTAGTGTTTAAAACTATAATGATTACAAAAGTATCATCTTCTAATTGTCTGCACAATATAGTTAGGACTTAGCCTACATGATATAGCTCAGTTAATGGGAATCAGAAGCTTTGGGACAGAGAATAAAGCAACTTTCTATCGCTCTTATCCATGGAGCCTTGAAAATCCATGTCTGTTCCTGAAGAAGGAGCAGTTCCTCTCCAGGTCATCCCAAATGGAAAGAAGTGTAAATGCAGCACCCATGCAGAGACATGACAGACAAAGCCTCTGATGAGAGGCCACAATTTTTTTTATTTTTTTTTTTTTCACAATTCCTTTAATTATTATTGGCCAAGCTTCTTAAAAGAAATTGTGAAATTCAATGTGAAAACTGTACTGGAAGATCTAAAGTACATAACCTACTATGCTCAATAATTGCTATATCATGTGCTGTAAATTGGTCAAATAAAACAGTTTTTCAAATTGCTGATAACCTGTCATTGGCTTCTGCTGACTAAACAGAAATTAGATGCAAAGTCTTTTAAAATAAGGTATACTAATGAAGGGACCAAACATGGACAGAGTTAGCTAAATGTAAGTTAATGTCTCTGAACATTTTGGATTCAATATGCTTGTCAATGGAGCACTTCATGTAAAGATTATTTTTCCAAATGAAGCGGATAAATATATTTTCCTTCTGTTATTAGTCTGTTTTGTTCATTAAGACAATACCTTACTAATGTCTACTGTTTCTGCACGTGGCACCACAGCAGCCCTTTCATATGTCATATCTGGATCATCAGTTCGTCTTCAGTATTAAAGGATTTAAGCGTGCAAAATGGTAAGCACCACGGTTCTCAGTAATTTCTTCAGCAGTGGCAAGACTTCAGCATCTCACATGATCAGACTGTTAATTGCTAGTAATTATCAATCCCCTTAAGCTTTCTAGCCAAAATTTTAATTGCAGAAAAAATATTAAGTTATTAGAGGAGCTGTAGATGTGACTTTACAATCCCATAATTTATGCATAACTTCAATAATCTTGGAGTATTTTATCTCAGTAATATGCCCTGTAGCTGGAATTGCTTCTCATCCTATTGCTTTTCTAAGAATTCTGTTACTTAACACTCTGGGATTTCAAGGCCCACTACCATATTTGCTTTCTTTTGAACTAGTCAAACGTTATTTAACTCTCAGATCACCTTTTGATAAGATCTGAGATCTAGACATTTTTACTTTAGAAAACATTTTGATATAAACTACCCAGTCTTATTTGAAGACTCTAATTAATTAACTTTCAGAAATATAAATGAAGCATTAACAAGTAAGTTTAGTAAACTGGGCATCTTACCAAGGCTTTAAACTTCAGCTGCTAGAGAAACTCTGGTGCCTCCTAAGTGTGTAAAAACATCACTAGAAATAATGAAAAATGTCTAATTTGCAGCATGTATAGAGATTACTATAGTTAAAAGTGTAATGCCTAAGGTTTGAGTAAGACATTATCAGTCTTGTAGAGACATGTCAAGAGCAGGAGACACTCAATGCATTTTTTACACAATAAAAATTATAAAAAATTAATCTGATAGGGGGTTGGGTGGTTTAGCATTGTAGCTTTTTCCTTCTCAAATGGCACTAATATTTTTTGATCGTAATGACAGATTATTATTTGTTCTGCCAAGAAAAAACACTCCAAAACAGGTTTAGGGGAATTGGAATGAGCAGAGATTGTAAGAGAATAATCCCTAGCTGGGCATTTCAGTAAACATCTATAGAACTTAACGTGACCCACCACATTTTTATGTCTGTGTTCAGTGTGTATAATTAATCAATTTTAGGTAGAACAGATTAAGAGAGACAATGCATTGAATTATATTTCTCCTCAAAAAAGCTTTTGATTTTGGAACAGATTCTTATTTTTGTCATTTTTTGCATCTAACAGTCATCCCATGAAACTTTCTGGCACAGCAGACTTTGAATCCAGTTTAGAACAACAATGCTTTTTAAAAAAAAAAACCCACAAACTATTTAAATCTTGAGTCCTGTGTGCTTACATGTGATCATAGCATCTTTCCAGGTGAGAACATTTGCCATTTAAAAAAAAAATTAAAGGCTGCACCCTGAAAAAAAGGGTATGATATAATTTATTCAAAATCCCTGTTGTTTCAACAATACAGAGTTTGGTGGCTGTCAGCAGTTCAGTCCAGTTGCAAAGCAAATTATTGCAGGAGATCAAGCAACATTTGCAAAAAAACTTCCACATTCCCAGTTGTTTCTGCTTTTATATAAATGAGACATTTACTTCCCTACTATTCCCTGAGCACTGCAGTACTACAAAAGGAAAAGAAGGAGGAAGAAGAGAGTACCACAGCTGCTGGAGTCTACTTCTCTCCCTGACAGAGCCAAGTACTTCTTCCTCAGTTTGTGATTTGGAAGGGATCCTGGTCCCCTCCAACCCTTCAGAAAGGGAAACTAAGACAGGATTCCTTACATTGCCAAAGCTAAAAGGAACATATTTATATTATTCCCCAAATGTAATATTTTAAAGGATGAACCATAGGCTAGAAAGGTCAGTGGATCGGTAGTAGAGTGCAGAAATAATATGGAATAGAGATGCTTTGGAAGACGAGTACTTCAAAGGTCACAAAATACATCTTTTCAAGAGGAAAAAGCAAATACCATGAAGACTGCAACAGTGTAACACTACTAAAAATGTTTTTTGCAACTTCACAGTGCAGTACTGTACGTCTAGTCAGAGAAGGTACAATTTACCATGAAAAACAGGGCACTTTTAGTCCCAATCCCAAGAATGGTTCCCATGTAGCTGCCAAAAAAAAATAAAAAAAAAAATAAATAAAATAGATGGGAACCCTTTAATCCTCTTTCTTCCCATCCTTGACTCCACAACCTCTCTGGGAAGCCTGTTCCAGTGCTCTGTAACCCCCACAGTAAAGAAGTTCCTCCTCATGTTGAGGTGGAACTTCCTGTGCTCTAGCTTGCATCCATTGTTCCTCATCCTACCACAGGGCATGACTGAAAAGAGAATGGCCACTCCTTTTTGACACCCACCCTTCAGATATTTATATACATTAATAAGATCTCCTTTCAGTCTTCTCTAGACTAAACAGCCCCAGGTCTCTCAGCCTCTCCTTGTAAGACAGATGTTCCAGTCCCTTAATCAACCGTGTAGCCCTCTGTTGGACTCTCTTAAGTAAATCCCTGTCCCTCTTGAAATGGGGAGCCCAGGACTGGACACAATACTCCAAGCAGGCTCTCACTAGGGCAGAGCAGAGGGGGAGGAGAACCTCCCTCAACCTGCTGGACACTCTTCTTAATGCACCCCAGGACTCCCTTTGCCTTCTGGGGCACAAGAGCACATTGCTGTCCCATGGATAACTTGTCCAGCAGGATCCCAAGGTCCTTCTCCACAGAGCTGCTTTCTAGCAGGTCAGCTCCTAACCTGTACGGGTGCATGGTGTTATTCCTTCCCAGGTGCAGGAAACTGCACTTGTCCTTGTTGAACCTCATTAGGTTCCTCTTTGCCCATCTCTCCAATGTAAACTTTCACAACCCTCTCAAGCTTCATAGTTACAGCATCCAGCACTTGCCAGTTCAGAAGAATCATTGGGAAGGAAGCTTGTCTTGCTTTATTTTGGCCAAGCTCTCAAATTATTTATTTTTTTTCATTAAAAAAAACAACCACCTGTAACCTGCCTAAGACACAACAGCGATTATATTCTGGACCCCTTAATGGGGAACAGAAAAATTCTTTGCAACTTCAGTAGCACCAAAAACATTGGAACATTTTTTTTCAGATTCAGACGGAATTCACAGAGGAATTAAGCAACAGGGCCACTTTCAGTGGTAGGTAAGTGTATTCCTAAGTGTGGGATAAGGACACAGAAACCTAAGCTGCATAAAAAAATATAGAAAAAGGATTTTAGAGCAGTTAAACTGTATGAAAACCTTGGATCAAGAAATGCAAACACTTATTCTATGAGCAGGATATGGATCCAGAAAAATCTATTTGATAGATGTAAAAACTGTGAAAAAATAGAAATGTAGTGTGATACTATATAAAGAGCAAGTGATAAGCAGAAATGTTAGTATAATTAAAATACCATTTTAAGCTATGTCAAAAATACCAAGTGTGCTATATATTCTGTTATTAAAATGCTGCATGCTGTTTATGTCACTGGAAATCTTTATATTGTTATCTTTTTAATTATTAACACAGAAGTTGGAGTATTTACCTACAGTGTAAGAAGTAGGATGGAAGCTACACTGACATGATGGGTACAGTTCCAGATATAAACTACACAGGGAGAAAACTAGAAGTCCTCATGCCACGGTCAGAAGGGCTCTCAAAAGGATTAGTATATCAAGATGATATGAAGCAGTGCCACCTGGTGACCAAAGCTGTGGCAAATTTCTTTTAAGACACTATATGGCACATAAACTTAGTGTAAGAGTAAAATTTCCCTTCTTTTTCAATATACATATTAAAGCTTACTGTTCCAAAACTCAGCACATTAAGTACAAAATTGACATATTTCCAATTTATAACTATATCTTTATTGTAAACACTAACAGAGTATTTGAAACATAACCCCTATTTTCAAAAAGGGAAAACAGGAAGACCTGGGTAAGTAGAGGGAAGTCAGTCTCTCTGTACCCAGCAAGATCATGGAGCAGATCCTCCTGACGGCTCTAAGGTACATGGAGAATGTGGACGTGGTTGGTGGCAACCAATATGGCTTCACCAAGGGCAAATCGAGCCTGACAAATTTGCTGGCCTTTATAGTGGGGTCACAGCACTGGTGAACAAGGGAAAAGCAACTAACATCACCTACCTGGACTTGTGCAAAGTGTTTTAACACTTCCCTGCACAACATCCTAGTACCTTAATTGGAAATGTATGGATTCAATAGATGGATCATGTGGTGCATAAGGAATTGGCTGGATGGTTGCATGCAAAGAATTGTGGTCAACAGCTTGATGTCCAAATGGAGACCAGTGATGAGTGGAGATCCTAAAGGGTTGATATCAGGACCAGTGCTGTTTAATATCTTTGTCAGTGACACAGACAGTGGCATTGAGTGCACCCTTGGCAAGTTTATTGATGACACCAATCTGCACATGCTGCAGTTGACCCGCTGGAGGGAAGAGATTCCATCCAGAGGGACACTGACAGGCTTGAGAGGTGGGCTTATGCAAACTGCATGAAGTTCAACAAGCACAAGTACAAAGACCTGCACCTGGGTCAGTATGATGCCAAGCACAAATACAGGTTGGGGGGAGAATGGACTGAGAACAGGCCTGAGGAGAAAAACTTGGGAGTGTTGGTTAGTGAGAAGGTCAACATGAGCCAGCAATGTGCACCTGCAACCCAGAAAGCCAGCCATGTCCTGGACTGAATCAAAAGTAGCATGGCCAGCAGGTCAAGGGAGGGGATTCTCCCCCCTCTCTTCCTGTAAGACCCCATATGGAGTACTGTCTCCAGTTCTGGAGCCCTCAACAAAGGAAGGACAAAGAGCTGTTGCAGCAAGTCAAGGAAGGCCATGAAGATGATCAGAAGGCTGGAGCACCTCTGCTATGAAGACAGGCTGAATTGCAGTTATTCAGCCTGGAGAAGAGAGGGCTCCAGGGAGACCTTATAGTGACCTACCAGTACCTGAAGGGGGCCTGCAGGAAAGCTGGGGAGGGACTTTTCACAAGGGCTTGGAGTGACAGAATAAAAGGTAATAGCTTTAAACTAGAAAAGAGTAGATTTGGGTTACACATAAGGAAGCAATTTTTCACTGTGAGGGTGGTGAGACATTGGAACAGGTCATCCAGGGAAGCTGTGGATGCCCCCTCCCTGGAAGCTTTCAAGGCCAGGTTGGATGGGGCTTTGAGCAATCTGGTCTACTGGAAGGTCACCCTGCCCATACAGGGGGGTTGGAACTAAACAATCCTTAAGGTCCCTTCCAACCCAAACCATTCTGAGCTGGTAACTATGGCACCTACACATATTGACAGAAACAGTTCTCAAGTTAAGAGTAGTTAGACCGTAATTATTCACAGAAGGAAAATGCAGTGCAGGGAAAAGGAAACCCAGAAACACTAAAATTAGCCTTCACAGAAAAGATCAGCAATCTCAACTGCCTTACTTTCTCCATGACACAAAGTTATAGATAATTAATAGACATATCCCAGTAACTCAGTTCAAACAGCAGGTCATTTCTTCACCTTCCCTCAGAAAAGCCTCAGAAACAAGAGTCAGGAAGTCTTTAAAAGCATCCAGGACTGGGGGATGAGGAGTGCTGAGTAACATCCCTCTGATATGCATGCACTCAAGCACCCAGAGTATGGATGAGGATCTATGGATAGTGCTGTATAGGAGAAACAAAAGTAAAGGGAACATTTGGCCAAAAGTGCAGCAAGACAAGCAAATCCAGTTGTTTATGAGGTGACTGCCTCAAGAAGAGATGAGTGTAGCAACATACCATGCATGCTCAACCCAGGTTGAGGCACTGGTTATATCATGTACTGACCTGCACAGATGTAACTTCCTAACCAAGTGACTGCCCTGTAAGCCAGCAGCCCAACCAACAGACATGTAACATTTTACTGAAAATCTGTCTGGGAAATGGGCACTACCATGATCAACCACAGGGTACTGGATAGGACAGAGGCTACTGAATTTTAAGTCCCTCCCCCAGTTTCAAAGCTTCTGCAGAGATGGAGCACATTTTGCTGCCAGAAGATGAAATGACTCTGGCACTTGTGTATTGACAGAGGAACCCTGCATGCCTCTACAAAGGAGTGGAAATTTCCCTCATTATACACACAGTTAAGAGGGTAATAAAACATTAAGACATGATAGGGAACAAGGCAAGCAAAAACACCACCATTCTTCCTCTCTCCCAGTTTATCATCTCTATACCTTTATTTTTAACTGGTCCAAACTAATGTACCTTTAGGTGTTCAAGAAGGGTGTAAAGGAAAAGCTTGAAAATAGAAAGGTAAAAAATAAAGGGCAATGGCCTTATAGTGATCAACAAGGTTACAGACCTTTAAAATATGGTTAAAGAAAGGCAGTACAATTTTGTGGGAGCAGGAACAGAAACATGCTTTTACATTGGCCATGACTAGGCCCAAGTGTGCAGAAGTTAAATATATAAAACACTACCTCACAGACATGACTATAGCTACTTGTGCACTCTCTCTCTCTAGGCCCTTGTCAATTTTTTTGCAAAATATGTTTCTGCAAGTGGGCTGGTGTGCTCGAAGCTAATAAAAAAAATATCATGTGATGAAGATGGACATGGCAGGAGATTCCTTCATTATTCCCTCGCTTGGGTTTGCTTGCTGTGTAAGACCCTTTCCCCCCCCCCTTTCCTTCCTCTTGCCCTGCTCCAGGCAAATGTTGAAAAGTGTAATTGTTTACTTGTCTCCTAAATACAGTTAAGGAAAGAAAACCACTTAAATTTAATTTCCTGCAAAATTTCATTAATCTCCTGTGTTCTGTCTTTTCCTGGTTCAATACAACATTTTGTCTAGTTGTAAGTAATTGATACTAATATTCCTTGTAGCCTGCAGTTATCCCTCTGCTCCTTGGTTCCCCATTACAGAGAACAACTGCCTATGTCTGAACTTCATCCTAATTTAATAAAGGAAGAACTTTAGTCATAGCCTAGTCCTGAACTTTACCCATTATAGTGTTTATGAGACAGACATGCATGCAGTAGGCTTGAAACAAAATACAGACCATCTTTATCTTTGATACCTATGTGTTTAATGACTATTTGTGGACTTAGGAAAATATTCATGTTATACAATTTCAAATCAATCAAAAAGTAGAATTAGGAACACACAAGGATGGAAAATCTGGTTTCTGCACATCTAGACAAACAATTCAACAGCTTGTTTCAACATGTTAATTTTGCTGCCCTGCAAACTGTTAGGGTTTTAGTTTGTTTGTTTTTTTTAATAAAGTACTTCATTCTTCCGTTACTCAGTACAGGAATTTCTACTGATACCAATCAGAACAAATCTCAGACATTTGAGTACATAGCCAACTTTTAATCACATCTTCTAGATGTCCATAAATGCCTTTGAAAATTCTCAGACAGTAAAGTGGTATAGCACACAGGTCCAGGCATCTTCCAGCCAGAGTGACAACACGAGTTACAACATGCTGGAGTTCAGGGACATTTAAAAAATATTCATTAATATTTCTAGAATATTTGACTCGACAGAATCTACATTAGACTTTACAAAGGCTGCCAACTTTTTTCTTGGTGATGGACAAAGCAAAAATGCTAACTGAAAGTTTTCTCTTTACCTTCCACCATTTACTAAATTCTTGTTTCTAGAAGTTAAGACATAATTAAAACTTCTTTTCTATCCAGTTCCAATGAAGGCACAAATATTTCCAGCTATATGAAGAATTCATGTGCATTAGAAAAAAAGTATTTGTAAGGCTCCAGCTTTACTGGAAAAAAACAAAACAGACCACAAAACACTCTTTTTCTGAAACTATTGCATTCATGTAAGCCAATTAATTCACTAGGCCCAAGCATGACAATGTTTTACATCCATAAGAGCCTTTCACTCCAACTTCTGCAGATCAAAACAAAACAAAACAAAAAAAAACCAAAAAAAAAAAAAGGGAAAAACCCCAGCTGCTTATACAACTTTTCCACACACAGAATTTTTTGCACTATGTTCAGCTCCAAGCCTTTGAAGATAGATAAGGAAAAAGGCAACTGGGAAGTCTGTTCCCGAGACCATTTTGTGACATTCTATTGAGAGTGCCAGAAAAGAACAACCTGCTCTCCCCAGCCACAAAGCAAACACCTTGAACTTCAGCAGCACAAAGGAAATACTATCCAACTCAATGGCCATAGCCCCAAACCTTCACTACCTTTTGCTGAAGACAACATCATCACTTATTTGGACTTCTAAGCAACTCCAAGTACTGTTTTAATGCACCACACATGATGCCCAAATAGTGTGGGTGCAGCTCTTTACTGAAAGGATTGCAGCATGCAGACCACACATGATGTGCTGCAATTTATTTTCATGACACAAAAGAGGCAGGCATAACCTGTATCAATGGCCTTCAGCCAGCCTCTAAAAAAGTCAGTGAAAATTGTAAGCTGGCTAGAAAAGTGAATGTTTTCGCTTAAGGGAACCTGAAATCACTTGAGGATCGATCCCAGCGAAACTGGTTCTTTGCCTCTACCATTCTGGAGTTTCAGTATAAATTTCAGCCTGTTTATCAATATGAATGGTCTCTATACTTCCTTGCTCTACTACACCAGTAGCACATCTCAAAGTGCAACAGCATTAGGTTTTATACCACTGTATTTGCAGTTCATCTTTTGCTTATGGAAAACTTAAGAACAAATAAAAAAAGAGCATGCAAGCACACTGGGATCATCACTCTCCCTTTGGAAATGGCCCCATTCTTCAAAACTGAAGTAAAAATTTTGCTGGTTAGGACACTGTCTGAGAGTGAGCACTTGCAACACAGTTCAGTGGACACATGCCACACATTACAACAAAGAAATCTTGCTGACTTTTAGCATGGCCCTTTCTCTGATGTGCTTGGCTAACACACCAGACTGAATTTTCAAGTTTCCTCGTGACTATTCTAGCTCAGAGCTTGGAATGAGGCAACTACATCAATATTCTAATTTAATTAGAAGGCAGACTGTTAATCAAAACATCAAGCAGGGTGCCACAGATTAAGGCTGGATTAAATGCAAAGGCAAAAATATATTAAAATGCTTTCAAATTAAAATTCATCTTTCTACCTTTATTTAAAATTAGCCTCTGAGCTTCAAGTCAGACAATTAATTTTGGGTCTCCAGAAAAGCTTAATGCATTAATTCAGCTTTTGTAAGCCCAAGTAGTGGGAAATAAACCAAATAAACAAATATATAAACAAGCTGTTAGGACAAGAACATTATCCAGGTATTAAAAAGATGACTGAAACCTATGTCTGAAAATACGTGGAACTAACTACTTGACACTGCTATTCTTCAAGAATAACTGTATGATTGTTACATGTAAATTCACATGCTCCTTAATATTATTGTTGAATCCAAGCGCATCTCGATTTTACAGACAAAAAGTGTTAACTTGGGATTTACACTTCTCTCAGCATCTTCCCAGTCAACATTTTCAGGTCTCTTTCCGCACTCGAGTTCAATGTGTAGTTTCTTACTCTTGGATATTAGAAAATCTACAATGATGCTTCTCTGGATACATCCTGATCTTTTTTCTACCAGGATGAACAAAGCTGAATGCATTTTCACAAACACTGCAGAGTTTGCTTCAAGTATTCAAAAGTGAAGTAATGTTCACAGCAGTGCAAGGATGATGCTGACAAATACCTGTTGAGAAGACAAGGATACATACCTTGCTGAAGAATGGCACTTTACTCCCTGTGCAGAACAGAAAGTTTACTTGATCAAAGTCTGTCCAAAATTTAAGTATAAATAAGAGTTGTCTTCAAACTGTTTCAAGAACAGCTGCCATTTCCTTGAACTGTCTGAAGAAGTCCTAAAAAGCAAGAGTTAAGACCACTTTCAGCTGCTTGAAGAAAAGCTCAAACTGTATTTCAAACTAGCATGTCAGAAAAATCACAATCCACCTTTCTCACATTCCCTCTTCCTCTAGTTACTATTTGAAGCTTGAACTGAAAGTTTCTGCTTTTCATTTAGTGGGCTGGTTGGCATTTGGACACATTTACTATGAAATCTACACAGGTAATGCCTTATTTACATAGGTTTGCCTATTAATAGGAGAAGATGCCATAAAACAAAAAATAGTGCAGCTCTCACCGCAACAAAAAACAAAACAAAACAAAAACCAAAAAAACTTAAAACCTTCTCACATGAATGTCTTATTCCCCACTGTGAAGGACCAGGTATTTCCTCACATGAACATAAAATCCCCTTTAGGTCAGCAGTCATAAGTGGCTTAAAGATGGCTGCTCCACGTGGCACTGAACCCTCTCCTTGCTGCCTTCTCTGCCAGAAAACAACTCGGATGCCCTGAGGGGGCAGCTGCTGCGGGAGAGGAGCTGTGGCAGGAAAAACAGCCGCAAGGGCAGGACAAGGTCCCGTCTGATTGGCTGAGAAGCCTAGAAATACGAAATCAGCCAATCAGGAACAAAGGAAACCTATAAAGAGACGGCGCTCGCGCTGTTTTTTGGCGCGGTTTTCCCGGAGACACTTAAGCAGTTGCTGTTTGTTTTTCAGCGCGCTTTTGCCGCTTGCTTGTCGGCGTGCGCATTCGCACGGACACCGAAGCCTCTGCCGCTTCTGCCACTTGCTTTGGGGGGGTGACCTGCGCCTTGGAGTGCCTGCCAGCCCGAGTCCCGGCTCGCCTGGTCCCGGCTCTCGCCTAGTCCCAGTTCGCTCCAGCTAGACCCGGCTCGACCCAGGTAGTCACGCCGCAGCTTTTCCTGCCAGCCTGCCTGCATTGCCTGCAGCTACCCACCTCAGGAACCTGCCTGCTGCTGAGCACGTGTGGTGAGACTAATTCCTGCCACCCATGGTCCTAAAACCAGGTTGCAGGGGAAGGCATAATCCTGTCTTACCTGCACACAAACCGCAACCCTATAAGGGACCAGCATCGAGCATATCCTCCTCCTCCTTCCCTCATAAATAATTAAATAAGGTGTGTAAATAAGGTGTACCCATATATAAGTATTAAGATTAAAAAGTTGTTATTTGGTGCTTAAAAGATATTTCACAGCTCGTATGTGCTTTAATTACCCTTTTTGAACCTCCTGCCCCAAATTGTTCTATTTTTCCCCACAATAAACCGTGTATTTGTAAATTCTAATTGGGGATTGGCTGCTGTTATTGGAAGCACTAGTGAGTACTGAGCAAGTATCTCACCCAAAAAAGTCAGTGCTGAAGCTCCCTGCTCCTCTGTGAGAGACAAGCGCCATGTGCGGACCTCTCGACAGATCCTGACAAGCTAAATACACTCCAAAAAGGAGATAAAATAGGTCGCAGATCGTGACACCCACTAAAATAACCCAGGCATCTCAAGTATAGCATCCATTTCTTATAGTAGTTAAACAGCAAATTTAAGACTAAATAGGTTTCAACCAGAATACAACATTTCACAACACCTAAAGGATTCACAATATCCTTCTCAAACTCCTACCAGCCCAACTCCAAGGATTGATTCATTTGTAACCTTGTGCAGTATGTTAAGTGATGCATTTGCCCTTTAAACAGGAATGACGACAGAAGTTAGTTATACAAAATTAAAGCATCTGATGCAAGTTCACAGAAAAAGGCATAGCAATTAAGAGCCAGTAGCGATAAAGCAGACTGACCTCCATTCCTAATTGTTAACAACTGTTAGGCTGAACCCAAGTTTTACATTTTGAGGCTGGGGAACAGTTCCTTAAACTTAGAATATTCCCTCCATTGTTAGTAAGGCAGAGTGACAGTTGTCAATGAAGATGCTAAAGTCTTCAGTTGTTAGCTTGCTTGTAAGAGAACAGATCTACTCCTGCTAAATTAACATTTTGTGATAAGTGATGTAGAACTAAATGCTATGAAATAAGTAATCATATCAGTTTAAGTATTTATTTAATGCTTCATCTTTGAATGACAGTATTAGTAAATAAGCAACACAAATGTATGCACCAAG
Organism: Chaetura pelagica; assembly: GCF_000747805.2. Lineage (NCBI taxonomy): Eukaryota > Metazoa > Chordata > Aves > Apodiformes > Apodidae > Chaetura > Chaetura pelagica. The sequence goes on from NW_009954222.1 coordinate 4,240,472, forward strand.
GGATAGTGACTCCTTCACAACAGTGTCACTGTTGCTTTTAAGAGACTGGATCAAGTAACAGAGATTACAGACCTTGAACTGTGGCACAGTCATCTCAAAAGTTTTGTCCGTTATTTGCCCTGAAGGGTCTGCCACTTGTAGTGTCACTGTAACATAAGGATACTTCAAAGACCTGCAGGTGTCCGAGCTCATTGCAACTCCCAGTTTCCACTTCATATCTACAAACTGCAAAGAAAAACATTGGAAACTGTTAGAGAAAGATGTACCATGGCTATTCTGTTGTGTGGATGTTTTACAGACAGTAACAGGACATCTAGAGCTCATACCTAAATGGGAAACAAATATGCACCTACAGATACTATTGTGAATACAAAATCATCTACCTTTTTAAAAGTGAAAAAAATAAGCAATTTAACAAGTTACTTCACTTAATCTGTTTTCAAGTACAGTCAATAGTCAAGCACAGACTTGACAAGACTACAAACTACTATTAAAGTTCTAGTACAAGGAGCTTGAGCCACAGAGTTCACCTGGCTTGTCTATCATTCCTTCCTTCGTCACGTTTTTTTTCAGAAGTTTCTAAAGCAAGTGGAAACATGAGAAGAACCTCACAGTGCCCCAAAGTTTTGCAACAGCAATAATGGAAAAAAAAAAAAAGGCATTGCATAACAGTATTTTAGATAAATCAAAGTTCATCATAAATAAGCTTCAGACAGGTAAATTATAAGTTTTAGTCTTTTATGAAAGCTCAAAAGACTTTTTATGAAGAATTTGAATAAAGAAGTAAATAGAGTCTTTAGAAGCTTCCCATCAACCCTCAGATAATTTTTTTTTCCCTAAGTCCTTACCCTTTTAAACTGTTGTTAGAAAAAAGAGATCTTAAAATGCAAATCCACTTTTTTTTTTTTTTTTTCCAAAAAGGGGAAAAATGGAATGCTGGAAATTGAAAGTATCTTGAAAAGAAGTTTAAACCTAAGTGAGACAGACTAAAATGATCAAGTGCTGGAGTCATCTACAATTCAAATTACACTTAAAACAGATTTACATAAATAGCTAATACAATTGCCTGCCACACTGACTGCTACTCCCCTTCCCCACTAGTACTATGAAGCACTAGTTTTTAAAAGACTATGAAATGTGACTTGATCATACAACCAGTAATATGAAAAAACTGTTCAGTAGTTAGACAAACTTGACTGTATGTGTTTACTTACTTGGATAGACATTGGACAACAGACGTATATAGGACTTTGTCAGTCCAGATACCAACCACATGCTTGACAACACAACATAGACAATGAAGCACTGAGGTTTCTGAACTGTGCTTTCTGAGCACCTAGCTCAACTGCACCTTGGTATTTAGTTACCTGCCCTGCTGTAGCCACATTTCTTGCATCTTCTGACACGCTAATGGATTTGCCCTGCTCATTCCAGACATGGCGAATCACTTGAAGCACATGTTTTGGCAGTGTGCTGACTGCATTGCCCAAGGTGATCATCAGTTCTTCTGTAGAGAGATTGTTTCTGGCTGCTGTGCTATAGATATATCCAAAAACCACCACATCAGTTTCATTCTTCACAAAATGAACAACATTTCTTGCCACTCCAAAATAGGCAATTTTTTATTACTGCTTTATGTATCCATATCCTTTACAACAATTAGACAGCCTGTGATATTATTTTTTTTCCCCTGAATATTTTACTCATCTTTCGCATGTGGATGCAAACCCAACTTTTAATGTGTCTTAACAGGCAGAGATCAAGCTCTGTTGGGCTTGCACAACACACAAGATTAAAACAAAAATAATCACAGTCTTCAAGTGCTGTTGCAACTTTAAAAAATGCATAATTCAGTGAAAGATGTGTATAGAGCAGATAAACAACATTATTCCTCTAGAAAGCATTTTAATTAAACATTTAAGAGAGGCAATTTAAGTATAATCAAAAGGCAAGTAAGGACTTCTAGGTAATGCTATAATTGATACTAACAGGAATAAATTTATGCAATAAACCCTCAACTGAAAAGGCAGCAAATGTAGGACAAAATTGCCACTTGATTTCCTCTACAGAAACAGTTAACAAAAAAAAAATTGACACCCTAGGTTTGTTCATGCAGATCCACTCATCTCAAAGAGATATCAATAAAGGGGAAAAAGAGTTGGTTCTTCAAGTAGCATGGTCTAACATAACTTAAGGCCTTATACTTTATAGAAGAAAACATAGTATGATAATTTTTTACTGGTATGTTTTCTTCAGTCATTAATTTTACAGAAAATGTTTAGATATAAAGTATTAATAGAAAAAGACCTTGAATTTTTTTTCTTTCTGAACACATAAAACATGACAGCAAAACAACTGAAAACACAACCTAAAGACTCTACTTTTATCACTGCAGATTTCAAACAGACACAACTGCAGGTTTCTGATCTCTTAACAAACAAGAAGTTTTTAGAACACACTTCTTCCAAGCAAAGGTCTAGAAGACTTAGCTTTAGAATTGAACTTAACTTCCTCTTTTATTATGCCAGTAGTTCTAAAGCTTGCAGACAGGATCTTAGAAATATTTCCTCTCTTTATTTTTTTAATTACAAAAATCAAAACAATAAATGGAGCAATTACATGACTTCTAAAAACATAAGACTAAGCCCAGAATTTCTTTTTTGTGCACTGGGATTTTCAAACTTTTGCCCTTTTCCTGAATCAGTTCATTTTGTACCAACATTTGATGTCACTTTCTAATTGGGCTATTAAGTTGGGGCAAAGGGGGGGAAAAAAAAAAAAAAGACATGAGGCAAAGTAAATTATTTTGTGCTTACCTAAATAGAAAGGAAATGATGTTAGCTATTTTTGCTAGGTCACCAACATTAATGTCAATCCCAGATGTTTGAATTCTCTGGAAAGAGAATTTTCAAAGAATAATTACAAATATGACTAATAAATTATGCATTAGTAAAACCCTATTTTTATACATTCACACACCCCAAAAAAATTTTACTTGGGGAATCTATCCTTTAAAACAGATACAGCTAATACATTTGCTTATAAGTATTAGTATACAAACTTACCTGACACAGTTCAGCTGCATTTACGCCTGGGATCTTATGGTTCAGATGTTGAATTATTTGTTCACACTGAAAAGAAATTAAGTTTGAAAACATTCTTACTGCATATTTTAATTATACAAGACAAAGCTCGTTTGAATATTTGGAGATCACAAAACAAAGAAGAAAACAGGTTAATGCAAAAATAGGTAACAGGAGGATGCTTTAAAGGCAGAGTGAAGAATAAAGTTGTTTAAATTACATCAAATCCAAGAAAAGCAAATAAACTCAGCCAAGTATTTTAACTACTACCTCACTAGATACTCCTACTAAACACACCATTTTCATACTCTTTGAACAGTCAAGTGTACACAACAGTAAACAAGCTGGCTCAGTATCTCATTTAAATAAAATTAAAAAAAATACATTTTAACATTATTATATGAGAAAAACATACACTTAAAGCAATCCCCACTGCTTTTAGGGGGACTGGTCCATTTTATGAGTCATGTAAATCTCAGACACCACATAACTAAGATCCCCTTTGCAACTGAGAAAAAACAGAAAAGCTTGAACAAAAAGATCTCCTAGAATCAAAGAGAGTCAGATGTCCTTCCACATCCCAGTTACTGTCCAACTTACCAATTCTGCAAAGAAGTCTTGTGGTATTAAACTAATCTTATCTGCTGCACCACCAACATCTGAAAAAAAACACAAGCTGTAGTAATCAGAAGCAGATCCTTGAAATGTCACAGCAGTAAATCTAATCTCCCTCTGAAGAACCCCTGGGTCGTCACGCATGATTGAAAAAAAAAAAAAAAAGCAAGGATTTAAAAGCAAGGATTTATTTAAGGGAGTTTGTCTTGAATGGCATTAACGTAACCTGATCAAGTAAAGTCTCACAGAAGCGACTCCACCAGGCCCCAGAGCCCCAAGTCTGTGCAACGACAGCCTGACAGCCCTGAGGGACAGCCCTGCGGAGCAGCCCCCGCACCGGGTCCCTCACAGCTTCCCGGGACAGCGGGCACGGCCCCCCGGCACCAGCAGCACGGGGCCGCAGCTCCCAGCCAGCCCGCGGGCGGGCGGAGGGGCTCCCGCTGGCGCCCAAAGCTTCGCCTGGAGCCCCCGGGAGCGGCTCCGCCGGGCCCTGTGCGGGGCTGCTCCGCCGGGCCGCCTCCCGCTAAACCCCCAGGCGGCGAGAGCGGCCCCGGCCGCCCTCCCCTCCGCCCCCTCCG
>NW_009954222.1:4244830-4245590 GCF_000747805.2 Chaetura pelagica
CCGGGCCCACTTCCGCCGTACAGCGCCGGCCGCCCTGGATTGGCTGCGGGCAACGCCGGGCCAGAAGCCTCGCTCTCATTGACTGTCGGGCGGGGAGCGTGCGCAGTTCTCCGTGCTGGCGGGAGACTGGTGTGGGGAGGCTTTGGAGACGCCGGTTCGAGTCCCACCTGGGGTGCGCGACACCTTGTTCTCTCAGGTGTATTGCCCGCGGGTGTCAGGGTTCCCCCGGTGCTCTTCTGACAGTCTCAGGTGCATAAATCACGCACCCTGTTTTGTGCCTGCAGCGCGTGTGTAGCTAACTTGGTACAGATCCATGGAGGGACTGTACTTTGTACAGGTGTGTTGTGGAATCAGCCCGAACACCTGCAGATAAGCTGTGCAGTCCATGATCTGTGCACATGAACTCTCTTCATTTTAAGTGGAAAATGGCTATTTATTGTAAAACTGCAGCTAGACCCGTGTTCAGTAAGTTTTGCACACCAAAGGTAGTAAGGTAAGTTTGGGCATTGCATGGAGCCCTAAAACACTGATACTTCACCAGTTTCACCTTTTAAAAATAGCAAATGTCTCTAGTAATTCTCTAGCAACCAGTTTCATGTTTGCTTTTCCCTGTTTCTATATTGTGATGTTACAATCTCAGCAGATCTCTTAAAAGACTGTGACAGCATAATAAAACACAACTTGTCACACAGCAGCAACTACTAGTTTTAAATTATGCATTTTCAATAAATGTTAATGAAAAAAAAATCAGAAGATACTT
>NW_009954222.1:4245630-4247659 GCF_000747805.2 Chaetura pelagica
TATACATTTATGATTTGTCTGATCCTGACTTCTCCCCTTTAAAGTATCTAATTAAGTGTGCAAATATTTTTGAGTAGCATGTATTTTTATGACCTCATGGTTGTTGAAACATTAGCAATGTATGTACAGGTAAGATCTGTCATAGCAAGGACTTGATTTAACAACCTCTTTGTTCTTAAGTAACTCAATTACATACTTTCTATTACATACTCTAGAACACTTTACATACTATTTTATATTACAATTTCATCAAGTCTCTTAGTGCCTTTAGCACTATGACTAATGTTGTTACTTTTCATTCTTCTCCAAGATGTGGAGATAGATGTGAAGTTGAGAATCTTGGTGGTTTGGTCATTACAGACCATTACAGAATAATTTGCTGAAATTCGGAGTTATTTGGGGGTTATTTTCATCTACTTGTAAACATGCATTTAGTTCTTGGGATTTGGAACAGAAGGTGGTGAAGTACGTGCCAATTTTTAGCCTGTTTGCCCATTCACAGAAATAAACTGTGTATCAGAAATAGTGTGGCCAGCAGGACGAGGGCAGTAAATGTCCCCCAGTACTCGGCCCTGGTGAGGCCACACCTCAAACACTGTGGTCAGTTCTGGGCCCCTCACTACAAGAAGGACATTGAGGTGCTGGAGCAAGTCCAGAGAAGGGCAACAAAGCTGGTGAAGGTTCTAGAGCACAGGTCTTACAAAGAGTGTCTGAGGGAACTGGGGCTTAGTCCCAGGGCTCCCTACAGCTACCTGAAGAGAGGTTGTGGTGAAGCAAGGGTTGGTCTCTTCTCCTAAGTAACAAGTGATGAGAGGAAATGGGCTCAAGTTAAGTACTGGAACAGGTGACCCAGAGAGGTGGTAAAGGCCCCATCCCTGGAGACATTCAAGATCAGGCTTGATGAGGCTCTGAACAACCTGATCTAGTAAAAAAGGTTCCTGCTCACTGCAGAGGGGGTTGGACTAGATGTTCTCTAAAAGTCCCTTCCAATCCCACACACACTATGGTTCTAAGTTGTGCCAGGGGAGGTTTAGATTGGCTATTGGAACAGGCTGCCCAGGGGAGTGGTTGAATCACCATCCCTGGATGTATTTAAAAGTGTAGATGTGGTGCTTAGGGACATGGCAGTGCTACATTAACAGTTCAACTTGATTTCAGAGGTCTTTTCCAACCCAAACAATTCTACCATTCTTTGGAAAATTCTGCCTCTGTAAGTGTTCTCTATGAAGCTTTTTGTGGCAGAGGTAGGTAGATGCAAACTACGATGGTGGCCTGACAGCACTTTTAGCTAGATAAGGACTGTAAACTTAATAGAGAGAAGACACTTGGTATAGAAACTGGGTAACAAATCTCCTAAGGAGATGGGATTGCTGCCCCAGGTCTTTCTGGTTGCACGCTGGGGGTCTGGCTGATGGCTTCTACAAAACCCTGCTCACCTCCGAAAAGGCAAGGGCAGTGGTGCCAGGGGCAGTTCAACTGCAGGCTGTGGAGAGCTGAGGGCAGAAGCAGCCACGGGGGGCCGAGGCCAAGGAATGATGGGCACCTTCACTCCTAGCTTTTCTGAATTAACTTGAAAGGAGACCTAACACTAAATCTGATACACGTACATCTATGTATGTATATAAAATGTGTATTACAGTGTAGACAGTATGAATCACAGAATTTTTTGAGTTGGAAGGGACCTTGAAGATCATCGAATTCCAACCCCCCCGCACGGGCAGGGACACTTGCCACTAGACCAGGCTGCTCAGAGCCCCATCCAGCCTGGCCTTGGACACCTCCAGGGCTGGAGCCCGCACAGCATCCCTGGGCAGCCTGTTCCAGGGCTCACCCCCCTCACACAGAAGAACTTAGGAATGAATATCTGTCACTGTGCTCGATCTTAGCCAAAAGGCCAAGAAATGGCACGTTGGTCCTTCCAACACGGAAAGGCACGAGGGGATTCGAAGCTTTTACACGAGAAGTGCTGCTTTTAATTAGGTTCCGCGCATCCTACAGGAATTTTCGGCGGAGCATCCGCAGACCCCCC
>NW_009954222.1:4248204-4293027 GCF_000747805.2 Chaetura pelagica
GTGCGGCAGGGGACGGGGCAGGGCAGGGCAGGGCAGGTCTTGGGGCGCGGGTGGGACCGCAGTGTTAACTTCCCTCTGTTCTCCGCTTTCTTTTCAGGTCACGAATCAGGTAAGCAGCTCTCGTTTGAGGTAACCCCTAGTCCTCCTACAGCTTCAGGCCCGTCTCCTTTTCGTCTTCATCGCGGTGGCGGCTCCTGCTTCTCCAGCCCCTTCCTCCCCCGCGGGTGTCCGCGCTGCGCCTGGCAGTGCTGGGTCCCGCTGGGAGCCTTTCTGGAATCTCCGAGTGCCCTGGTGTCGTGGAAACGTGCTCGATGGAAAGAAAAAGCTGAGCAGTAAAAGGAAAAAAAAAAAAAAAAGAAATAGATGTGTTCTAACTTTTAATGTAGCGTGATCTCTTATTTCAAGATGGGTTTTAATTAATGGTTAAAACGTTATTATGTGCTTGCACATAATGTGTGCCAGTGCTGGACCTGTATCTGATGGCTTTGTGCATTTCTGTGGATCTGCTTACATCAGTGTGTTGCAGTCTCTTTCTTCTTTGGCCTTGACCATAAGAAATAGGGTCATTTTACCATAGTTGTGCTTTGCTGCTTATTCACAGTAATGTGTGGTTTGTTGTTGCTGGTTTTGTTGGTGTAGTAGAAACCACACCAGAGAAAAGAAGCTTGTTCTAGTCCACAAAACATTGTAAGCACTAGGTAAACTCTATCTGAAAGGAAATCACATACACTCCAAAGCTGCATCATGTTTTCAGGGATAGTTTTGAGTGTCTTTAACAAGCATTAGAGGTGAGATGTTGATCCCAGCAGGCCTGTTGGTAATGTTAAGGGTGGTGTTTAAGCCAAAAGACTCTGAGACTTTGAGCAGTAAGATAGTATTCTTAGAACTATATTGCTGAAATATTTTGAAAATTAGGAATTTCAGTGTGTGAAGGATGTATTTATTTTGTTGCAGCTATACTATACTAACTGAATCTGCAGAAGAGTGAAGGGTTACTCAATTCTGGGTCATTCTGTACCTGGCTTTATAGTTTCCTAGGATAAATAATTTTACAATTCTTGCATTATTGCTGCTGTGGATGATTTTGAGAAGTTTTTAATTGCAGTCCTGAGTTAAGATTAACAACCTTTCCTGCAACTGTTCTTGAATGTGTGCTACAATTTTGGTTTTCTATTTTAATTTTGAAATTCAGAGGTTAAATTTCAGTTTGGAAGGAAATATGTCTGAATAAATGACTAGTATAACTTCAAATTCTCCAAGTTCTTCTCACTTTTGAGATGTTAACATGAGCTCACCATAGTACAAATAAAGTCCTGTCAGCTGTAAAGTAGAAATTGAGGAGGATGAACTAGTGACTTACCTTGTATGTTTATGTTATATGGAGAAAATCTTAGAAGAACATTAAATGAACAGTTCTCAGTGTGTTCAAAGTCTGTCTCTTTTGCCTGTTGGCTTTGTATTAATGATATCTATCAATTGTGGATGATGAGGGATTATAGGAACTTTAACTCCACAAGGAATTTCTTACTAAGATTTCTGTACAGAAAAGGCCTCTTAAGACCAGTTAGACTTTCTCCATCACTATATTTTGCCAATCTTAACTGAGCAGTGGTTGTTATTGTTATGTAGGTCTAGAGGTGTATAAATAAGAAAAAAAAAAGGAAAAAGTAGTCAGTGTTGCATCTGAATACACCTTGCATTATTAGTCATTGTTCTTTTAATCTCATTAATACAGTGGTAAACTGCACAACAGCACTGTTAGTCACTTGTTACTCACATCCTGCTTATGTTTAAAACAACAATAATAGTAATTAGAGATTTGAATGCATATTCATTTTTAAAAAATCCTGTTAATTGCTAGGACAGTTTTTTTTTGGTTTTTTTTTTTTTTAATTATGTGATAGTCTGTCTGTATGCTGTAAAATATTCTAGAATTCTTCAGGATTTAAAAAAACAAAAAACCCAGTAGTGTGCTCCAAATAGCTGAAATATATGTGTCTACTTTAATACATGTTCTCTCTATATATAGACATATAGCCATATGTTTCTTGGTGGGTTGGGTATTTTTTTGCTACTTGTTGTTTATGTTGTCTTTACTTTAGTCCAGGTCTGTCCTTGTAACATACTACATCTGCTAATGTTATTTCTAGGTATGGTAGTGGACTCTTTAAAGCAAAACATATTCCAGTCACCTGTAAGATTCATGGATTCTAAAGTGTTAGATTGTATTCAGAACTGTCATTAGGATTTAACAAATGCTTAGCCTATTTTGGTGATTGTACCAATCATTCCCTTTCTCAGTAGCAGCTAGAAAGGAAATGTACTAAATGCAGGTTCATTTGCTTTTAATGTGGTTTTTTACCATACTGTGTGCTCTCTAAGGTTTGAAATGTAAGTTGTAAATTTGAAACTATTTCAATTTTTGTGGTAGAAATTCAGATCATAAAGGAGAAGAACTGCTATTTCTCAGTTATAGTGTATGTGACCTCTTGAAAGTTTTTCTCAATCTGAAAGCATTTATATTATAATAGATGAATTTTGAAATCCTTGGTGTATATAGAACCTCACTTTGCATGTATGTGTTAGAAATATTGGATGATTCAGAAACTGGCTGGTGAGGAATATTCTTTCTTGGCTTCAAGGATCTCCAGTAGCAATGATTCATTCAGAATACCACTGCCACTTATCTGTAGTGGTGATTTTGGGAGAGAAGTCAGCGTAGTTAAATGTACCATACAGTGCTAGTTGAATTGCCACAATACTTTTTTATTTTTCCTCCTCCACTTCTCCAGTCTGATAGAATGAATTGTTAGGCCACATCTGATCCAGAAGGAGCTGATGATTCAGCATTTACAAAGCTTCACTTTGTATACCAGTCATGACAGGGAATGGTTTCTTCTTTGACCTTCAGCTGGGGCCCCAAGGTGCTACCCTTCCCCCACTAATAGGAGAGAGGAAGCAAGAACATATGGTTAATCTGTCAAGTGTTCACGAGATGGTGTTTGGCCGTGTATCTTGTTCTCCATTTCTTCTACCACCACCAAAAAAATATGTCAGACTGCATAGACATTTTTGGAGTGAAAAGGTCAGACACAAGCTGATTGTTTGTCATCATGATGTCGCTTCAGTCTGACTTGCAACCCATTATTAATTGCCTAGCAAACACAGATAAATAAAAAAGTAGTATCAGTGGTTATCTTTCTTGATCTCCCATGATCTCTCTTATTCATCTCACACATTGGAAGAAACATACTTACTTCCTAGATAAGGTACCCTGTCGACCCTTGCCTTCATTACATCCAGCTAAGGATAGATTAATTGACTCTATCTGATTGTGAAGCTCAAGTACTGTCTTCAGGTAGCTCGGAGTTAAACCATTGAGAGTTGGCTGTGGCTTGGGTTTCTCCTGCCACATACGGCTTACTTTCTGGTGCTTAGTTAACTGCCACTATTATATTTCAGGCCTTTGACCCTACTTTCCTTTTTTTTTTCTTTTCTGTTTTTTTGGTTTGGTTTGGTTTGGTTTTTTTTAAAAAAGCCATTAAGGTACTGAGAGTCAGCTACATAAATAGAATAACTTTCATCCATGGATGTCCCTGACACCTGTGGCTTTAAAGTCACAGGGACAGGAAAGATCACAAAACATAGAACAAATGGTAGAAACTGGATACAGTTCCAGTAATGGAACACATTTCTTAAGGTTTTACAGTAGGACAAATACAGGGAATAATTAATTATCTCAAAGAAACAGATTTTGCTCTTCCTAAAAGAGCCCTGCAACACTACCATACAGTCTTCTCCAAAAGAAAGCCCTACTGATCAAAGTAATTGAAGAGGCAGCACCCATGATTCCTGTGTTGGGTGGTAGTATTCATAGATGAGATACTGTGTTGCAGTGAGAGGATGTCAGATGTGAACAGAAAGAGATGTCCTGAAAATACTTAGCTAAGCTTTTTTTTGTTGTTGTTGTGGGTTGGGAGAGTTTAGTTTAACTCTTCTGTTGCAAGCACAGTGGAAACTGTGGAGATTGTGTGCATACTTGGAAACCAGCCTTTTATTTGAGTGTAGCCTCAGAAAGTGGAAGACCAGGACTTGGTTTGTATCTTTCTGTAAAGAGAATACCCCAGAAGCCCTCCACAAAGCCAACAGAAGGGAAGCATTGAGGCTGTGGCACAGCATAGCAAAGAACAAGCATAAGGACAAATAGGAAGAGATTGTAGATGTCTGTTGAGAGATCACTTGTTGACTGATGGCTTTTAGTTTAAAATATGTCAAGCTGTTTCTGTCTCTTACTGAGTTTAAATAGGTAGTTATGTTACAAAGGGGAAATTTAGTTTGGTTTCGGTTTTAGAGCATTATTGATACAAATGGTTGAAGGGTTGACTTAGATCAGTCTTTGTACATTCCTCAGTAATTCAAAGCTAAGAAAACCCATGTATTTCGTTCCTTTATTTGTACTTGCTGCTTCTGGCCTTGGCCCTTTATTATGCTCTTTTTTGCTCCATTTCTTATTTCTGTTTTAATAACATAAACTAATTGTAACAAGGAAATCCTTACTACCTCCAACACTGTTTAAGTGAATGGGGTGCAGTGGGTGAAAAATAAGTGCTAGTGGTTAATGCAGTAGTTTATCTTACACTGAAGGTGGTGTTCCCTGCTTCCACGTTTTCCTTGGCTTAAAGGACCAGCAGAATTAGTAGCATCCAATTGTTGTTTTACTGTAAAAATAATATGCATAACAACTTATTTGGAAGAGTGGATTGATCTAGTTTGTGCCCATTACAAATAATTGGATCACAGAAACAGGTCTTCAAATGTTTTTCACAGCATAATGTAGTGTCCTGTTTTCAATCAGTGTCTCAATAGCTGCACCTCTGGGCCGGTACATTCTAAAGCTCTTGCTTGCTGGGGCAGTTTCAGAGGCATCCTGGGTCAGCTGATTAGGCCAGCTTTCTGTGCACTGTGCATTGTGGCCTGTGTGATACCCTGGTTCAATACATACACCAGAGTGTGCTGAGTAGTAAGTTACAAAACTGCTAGATGGATATGTAAGAAAAATACATACCTGTCATGATGAAGATCAGGAGCATTAAGTCAGTGCTGCTCTTTTAGACACCCTGAAGAAACTACACAATTGGAAGGATAAGAATTTTGTGGGTGTAAAATTTGTCAGAATTTTTATGAACTGGAAAGTGTTCTCTTTTGTCCTCCTTCATTGCAAATTTTGAAAAAAATACAAATTTTTAAAAAGTTATCATAAATGGACTGTATTTATTATGAGGTCCTGAAATACATCACTTGAGGATACTAAAGAATTTGGAATACATCTTGAATTTCCCTAGTAAGGTTGTTATAATAGAGCATCTCTTATTTGAACAAGATTATGTTATGGTCACTCTAAGTGAGGAGTAGTTGGTAAAGAAGAATAATGTGCTTCATTAAATTACAGCCGTGTTGTTGCTTCTCAGATGCATTTTGACCTGCTGTATAGAGCTGAAGTTTCTACAGCTGCTGCCATCTTGTCACTTCAGTCATTTTAATTAATTGTCTGAAAGATGCCTTCACTAAAAAGCATTGAAAGATCATACCTTCATTTTAATTCCACAAATGTCATAATGAAAGAAATAGAACGCATCCTCATAATACCTAAACAATAAAATGTTGTTTGGGTGCTTCCTGTATTTCTAGAAAGAAATTTCTCTTCCAAAATAGAAGTTTTTTGTAATATGCCTCTAGAAATGACATAAAAAGAACTTAGAGCAAAATATTTTGCATTTATATTTGTATTACAGATTAGTTTAATAAGACTTGGATACTTAAAGGGCTGATGAATACAACCATCTATTTGTCAATTCATAGAAATTGTAATACAAGTGTTTTTTCTGGCTTTTGCTTTTCTTGCTGATAATTCCATCAGACATACTTTATGCTGTTTTACCGCTTTCTAGGAGGAAAAAAATTAACTTCGATTTTACAAAGTTTAAAAATTCTCACGCTTTAATGAAAAAGTTACAAAATATTTATTGTCTTAATTGGGTTTATTTAGATGTAGTCCTTCCAGTTTCCTAAAGCCATAGATATATTTTGATTTTTACAATGGAAGTCTTATCTGTAGCTTTGTTGTGATACAGTGATGCTTTAGTCCACTGAGCAGAAGTACAATAAGAAGTAGGCTTTCCTGGTATCTTGGTTTGCATTTGCGTTTAGAAGAGGATTCCAACAGTTAGTTCTTCCCACAAAATCTCTTTTACTTTTGCATCTGAGTGACTGAAAGTGTTTGTACATTTTGCCAGTTTTTATGCTTTCATGGTTCCAGCTTGTATATAAATAGCACAGTAAAATGTGGAAAACCTTCAGTACAATGTCTTACTATTTAGAACATGGCATTCTTGAAATACACTGTGCTGAAATGCTGCCCAACTTTAATTGCACTGAAATTTCAAAGTTTGTTTTGTTTCAGTGTCCTTACTTTGTTTTTATATGCAAGTGACAAAGTGGAAGAGATATGGCTACTTTGGACAATATTCAATTTTTGCACTAGGTACTTCAGAAGTACCCCACTTACCCTTCCCTCATCTCCATCAACCCCATAAATAAATGTCCTGCTGGCTGTGTAACTGTTGCCAGAATAACTGTTTTAAATTGCTGAAGTAAATAACTCAATGCCTAACAGTTAATAGTAGGTTTAAGTAGTGGTACCAGCAATGTAAACAGCATAGGTTATACCACATAAATGTCTAAATTAACTTATTATAACGTGCTTAAATGAGTTTATTGCAATGTCTTTTACTATTAACTAATATTTAGACATACAGTTTGTGGTGATTTAGAATAGAACCAAGTAGGCTGGAAGGACCTCTAGAGTTCTGTAGTCCAGCCATGTTCTGTTCAAAACTGGTTGCTTAGGGCTTGTCAAGATCTGAATTCCTCAAAGGATGGAGACCCCACAGTCTCCTGGGCAGCCTGCGCTAACATTTGACTGTGTTTGTTATTTTTCACATTTTCAAATATTTTCCTTATCAAATTTAAATTTCCTGTGTACCTTGTATGTTCATTGTTTCTGATGGTTCTATTGTGCACTGCTGAGATGAGTCTGTCTCCATCTTCTCTGCACTCTCTCTTAGCTAGTTGAAAACAGTAATAATCAGAAGAGAAGGAAGGGCCTTCTGGAATACTGGAGGGAAAAGGAGAAATTCAGAAGCATAGATGAGATGGGGGAAGCAATTCCAAAAGTGACTTTTTGTTGAATGGACCAGTGCAAAACCAAGAAGTGTTGTTCAGGAAGGTATTTTAACACAAGAAGAGAAGAGACAATTGCAAATATGACAATGAGTAAAAATAATGGTCTGAAAAAGTTAATAAACTAGATGCTGACATGTGGTGATTTGTTGCTATTCTTCCTCACCCTGTGTAGGACTTTAATGTAGCCAAGTACTTTCTTATTTATGTTTTAAAGTAAATGTTCAAAGACACATTAAAAATAATAAGCAATGTGATAAGCAGTGACTGAAAAAGAGTATCTAATACTCTATTGTGCAGATGCAAATACAGCTACTCTATATAGTATCTTTAAACTATGAGAAAGTGAACAGCTGAGTCAGCTCTCAGATACAGTGTAAAGTACCCTAACTGCTCTGTCCTGTAGGTATCTGTAGAATAACATGGCTTGAGTAATTGCTGAATAATTGGAATTCAAAGCAGCAAAGGTCACCCCCTATGAATGACACTGTCTAAAAAGCTTACAAAACTGCTTGCTGTCCTACAACAGGAATGCTTTTGTCAGTGGGGGAGTAGTTGCTTCACCTCCTTGTGCATCACTGACTCCTTTCTCTACCAGTATCTTTGGTATAGGAAAAGACAGAGGGAGAAACTAAGGAGGTTTCATTTAGTTATTACTAAGATATTTGTGTAACTTGCCAAGCTGTTGCTTATGTCATCTCTTTTTATGACCTTGTCACATCTAAATGGGTTTTTGTCCCTCTAAAGAACTTTGCCTGATTCCTATGAACTTGTTTTTATTTCTGCAAAATTTATTCTCCCTGACCTGACTAGATACAGCCTTACCTTTCTTTTATCTATTCAGGCCCAGTTGCAAGATTATTTAGCTGGCTATGTCATTGTCTGAACTTTTTTATTTCTTTGCATGTCCTAATGTAAAAAAATTATGTATTTGTTTAAAGGGTTCTTCTCACTTTGCCATCTATTACTCATCTGTTACCCATCTGGCAGTCTCTCTTACACAGATTTCATGCTGGCTTTTTGTATAATCTACTTAGTAAATTTTCAGAAGGATATCTCTTGTGTTTTTTTTTAGTTTGGTTTGTTGTGGGTTTTTTTTTCCCCAGTGGTGTAGAACAGGATAGGAGAACCAAAATCATCTGTCCAGTAGCCTTATCTGACCTTTCTAGCACTGCTGTCTTTTGGTTGTGGGGTCTTTTTCTAGGTAAGCGTCGGGTTTATTTTGGGTTTTTGTACATTTATTTCAATTAATCTTGCAAAAAAAGAAATGATATTTTTTTCAGTTGCATTACATTTCCTACAGTTCTGAATAACAGCAGTAAAAAAGATAGAAAGATTAGTCATTGGCTTCATAAGGAAAGTACCAAAAGTACAAATAAATATAAATAATATTTTAGTGCACCAATACGGATACTCTCCCTTCAGATTTGACTGTAATTCTTTTTTTAACAACATGGTAATTATCCTTACAACCTAGAGGCTTGGCAGAGAAGTTCAAAATGCAATGTCTTATGTTTCATCAGCTGGTGAATACTTAACACTTGCCCTTTTCCCCCTTTTCATTTAAAAAAAATATTTGTAATTTGTCCTTCTTCCCAATCTTGCCAAGACTTAAAGAACCAAAAGAGCTTGGTGTGTTACATAAGCAATCTTTTGAGCTTGTTTTCTTATTGTACTTCAAAACTGTCTTGTTTTTGAAACTAGTCAAAAAGTTCCAACAACATTTCCCAAAGCTTGATAAAGACACTTTATTTTCCTCCTTGCCCCCCTTTTTCTCTTTGAATTTATGTTTAATCCATGTTTTTTATTATTAGTGGGTAGTGTAAGAAAAAAAGAAAAATATGGAAAAGGGTATTTTTGCCTTATGAGAAGAAAAATCTCCGTATTTCACAATGCAGCCAGAATAAAATACTGAGTTAGATCTGTGTTGTTGGAGCTGTATAGGTTATTGTAGACACACAGAAAGCTGTATTAATTTTCTCAAAATTATTTAAATTTCTTTCAAACTTGAATAGTTTTTCCTTGCCCTTTTTTATGTAATGATTTGCAGTGTAAAATAGAAAGAGAATAATGCAGTTAAAGTTTTTCACCCTCAAACTGGCTGCAAACTGCAGGGGGTATGTATATATATACAATACTTCAGGGTATGTATATTTTCTATTATTTTGCCCTGTTGTACAAGCTATTCCTAGATGCTGTTGGTAAAAATCTTCCTTACTTCATGAATGCTTATTGTGCATACATTCAGCCTTGGTAGAAACTGTCTCCTTTGTATTTCTCAGTATTGAGAATCAGCCCCTTGGTTATGTCTTCTGAAAGACAACCAACTTGTCTCTTGCCTGGTACAAGCTGAAACTGGCATTTGAAGGGATCTCATGTTAGATGAAGACACTTGTATTTTGTTGTATGTTCTTGTGTTTAGTTTTAATAAAACATTAATTTGCGGTATTTCTTACAGTTATATCTATGTAGGTATGAATTGGTTCAAATAGGAGAATCCTTTAGCATATGTGTAAAGCTGCTCACCGGATGGGTTATCAAAAGAGGAGAGTAATCTGTGCCTTTCATTTTGGCTTATCTTAAGTGATTCTTAAATATCTTTACTGTAAACGTATCAAAAAATAGATTTCCTCAAATAGCTTTGGTCAGGAAGTATAATGAAGCTGTTAAAGTCATCTTTCCCCTCTAAGAAAGATAGTGGGCAAATTACTGTGGTCTTCCACAGTATCACTTTTGGGAACAGTGTTGGGAACTGCAGAGTTGAGTTTTGTTGAGAGCTAGCTAAAGAAATGCTTTAGGATTTGGTTCTTTTTCCTTCAAAGAGGGTATAGGAATATTACTTGCTGTATGTTTTTTTCAGGCATTTAAATTTGCAATTGTTTATCAGTATACTTATTTTAAAATGAGAGTCTCGGTTGACTGGTTAAGATTTTCCTATGGAATATGGGTTTTCTAGCAAAAATATAGTAAGTTGTGAAATGCATAATTTTAGGAATATATTCAGAGTTCTCACATCTCTTAAGATTTTATCAAAAATCTATTTATTTTACCATAGAAGTAATGTTTCAAAATAGGATTGATGTATGCCACAGTGTACACTTAGCTTTTGCTTCTAATTATAAATGGTGGGTGTGCATAGTAACAATAGGTTTTTAATTCAGTTAGGTTCTTCTAGTTCCTATTGTTTTGAATAATGTATAGTTATTAATTTTGCAATTATCATTGTGGTCATAGCTGAGTTTAAAAGGAGTATCGGATTAAAAAGTGAGCTTGCAATTGTAGGCCAAGGTTGTGAAAGCTGAGTTAGGTGCTACAGTCTTTCTTGTCTCCTTACGTGGCTTTATGTTAGGTGGAATATCCAAAATCACTTTCTGTATTGTGACACACAGCTGTGTTCTAGGAAAGATGATCAGAAAGCCTCTGGTTTAGACTGTGTTAAAAAGTTCTAAAGAAGCAACAAAGAATTACTTGAGGATTAATTATTAATGTCTAATGATTGGGCACTTGATCTTTTTCTGCTTCAAAAATTTTACTAGATCATAGTTTGAAAAGATTTTTCATGTAAGTGAACACCTTAAAAGGTACACCTGTTAAAATCTGTAGTCTCGCATCTCTGCTCAAAAGGCTGGTGAAGATCACAGGTTTTTTTGAGTTGCTCAAACCCAGCGGCTCCAATATGAGCACAGATATCAGGTATTCTGAAGTACTCACGGAGTCAAATAAGTTTATTCATAGGTTCTCTAACCCATGCTTTATAGTTAAAGTTAATATTCAGTACTCTTCTATTTTTTGACAAAACACTTTCAAAATGCCTGAATGCTTTAATGCTTTAGTAAATAGTGCTGGGGAGTGTTTTCACTTCCCTTTCATAAAGTTATTTAAACAGATAAACCATGGGACTTTGGTGTGTCTTTCTTAGTACAATGATTTATTCAGCCTTATTTATTAAAACTTGAGTCTCATTTATTCTTGTTTATTCTTAAATTTTGGAAAGTATTTCTAAAAAGATAAGTATATGATTGTACTTATTTAATATTATCTTTTTTTCTTTTCCAGTTTCTCAAACAGTTAGGTATACATCCTGACTGGCAATTTGTAGATGTTTATGGTATGGAACCAGAACTGCTTAGCATGGTGCCAAGACCTGTCTGTGCAGTGCTGCTTCTCTTTCCAATAACAGAAAAGGTAAATGCTTGTTTAATAAGCAGCAAATCAATTTTGTTGTACATGAAATAGGCATGAACAGTTTGAATCTTGTACATTGATGTTGTAATAGGATCAAGGTGAGGGTCTAACCTTACTCATTAAAAACAAGAGCAGCCAGATGCTTCCTTCAGAACCTTCTTTTGATAACCTTACATGCGTATTTCCAATTTCTTTTCAAGTTGGAGTGGGAAAAGCAAATGTAGAAGTACAGAGGTATATGCCTCACGTTTTTCTGTTGCAGATAATTTAAGGCTTTTTTTAATATGCACTGTGAAATTACTTGGTTCTGCTACTTTTAACAGAGAGCTACAATAGCATAAGCAAAATAAGATGTAGGATGTAGGACTCTGTCAAATGGAAGTACTTTTTGAGTTTTACTGTTGCACTGACAAAAATTCAATCCACTTTCAGTATAGTCATCAGTATCAGTGTGACTTGCTGCTTGGACAGATGTGGCAAATTTCTAAGATGAAAGAGAATTGCCCCTCCTCCTTCTTCCTCTAAGTTAGACTTCAAAAGACTTGATTTGGTTAAATCTTCAAGCCTGGTTATTTTGTGTCATCTTACGGTTCTAAGTAGAGAAGACCATCTTGCATTTCTCCTTCAAGTGTTACCTATGTTGAAATGTATAATTCATATTGAACTGCCAGTTTATAAAAATCTGATGTGATTGTGATAAGGTCAGCCAAAAAGTCTGAGGTGAATCTGCCCAAACTTCTTCCTTTTATTGTGTGTCTTAAAAAGAACATGTGGTTTATAAGGACAAAGGAGTTAGCTATTAAAGTTTAACTTCTATAACAGAACATATTTAAATAAAGAAAAGTATGCCTAGGTCAGTCCTCTTATTCATTGGATCCTGTAACCCGTTGCACTCCCAGTTTTTCCAAAACAGCTATGTAAGCGGTACTTTTGAGGCTTGATTTCAGTCATCTTGGTGGTTTTGAATTTATTAAACTCCTAACTGACTTCAGGAAATTTTCTTTCTGACAACTTTGAGGCATTGTTTTCTACGTGCTGTGGCTTGTCTGGCTACTAGAGCTACAGGTCTGAGCTCCCTCTGTGACTGTCACCTTTCTTTTGCCTCCCTGCCTGTGCAAACTTCTGTTCTTGGATCATGCTATGGGTGCATCATCCCATGGCAATGAAGAACCTCTTGTTCCAGAAGGTGCATGCAATTTCATCCTGAAGAAGCATATGACAAACAGAACCAGAGAATCAGCATGTGCTCTGTTGCATTGATCAATCAAATATGACCGCTAGCCAACTACTTGAGATTTTCTCCAGCATGTTAATCCTTCAGAAACATAAGGGACATAACTGTTTCTATCAACTGCTTAATCTTTCATGTGAAGTCTCAGTGTTCTGTAACTATTTTGTTGACTTGTAGATAAGTGATGTCAAATTAAAATGCTTTGTAAATACTCTTACTTGGACCATCCAGAACATTCAGATAAGTTTCAAGTGTGGAATTGTGGTGCTGGAAAAATGTCTTTTTTCTATTTGTCACTGATGGTACATAGAGTCTGAGAGAGATTTCTCAAGGGTTTTCATGAAGAGTTAATTGAGAACATTTGTATTCAAAGCTTACTTTTGTCATACTTGTATATAAAGATTGTCTACTTCAATTTTTATTTTTGTCTTCAAAAGAACCTGGTAAAAAAGGCAAAGGAGGGAGAAAGAACAGTGTTGTCTGGAACATTTGCAGTTTTCTTTCTTTCTTTTTTCCTGTTTGAGAAGAAAATTGTAAAATAAACAAACAAGAACTAACCAACCAACCAAAAAACGCTAAAAACACCCCCGTTGCAAAGAACCACCAAGCCACAACCAACAAAAAAACCCTAAAAAATCAACACACAATATAACAGATTGTAGTCAATTAGGAGCTTTACAAAACAAGTCCTTCAGGTTGTTCAGTCAAGCTAAATTAATCTTATTCTATATTCTTGGAAAAAATTAAATATAAAAATGGAACATGTAAGGCTGCTTCATGCTGATTAAACACATTAAGTGTTTCAAAATGATGTTTCAAGTGTGACTTTTTTTGGCTAGTGATAGGGTATTGATTTAAGAAACAATATAGAGCTATTGGGTACATTAACATATACTTGTTGGACCACGTGTTAGGCATTAGAAATTGCAGCTTGAAGTGTTTTTTTAGTTAGCTGCTGTTTTTTTAAAATTATTTTTGCTTGGATTATGTAGCCAATATCTATTTGTATTATTTGTGAGATGTCTGTGACTTTCCTTCTAGTATGAAACCTTCAGAACAGAAGAAGAAGAAAGAATAAAAGCTAAGGGGCAAGATGTCAAACCATCAGTGTATTTCATGAAGCAGACCATTAACAATGCCTGTGGAACAATTGGACTAATTCATGCTATTGCAAACAACAGAGATAAAATGAACTTTGGTAAGTTGTTTTTGTTTGGTAGGTGAGTTGTTTTTTTTTTTGGCTTTTGCCTTTTTTTCCTGGACTGTGGAAAGGCATGGAGGGAAGGATACATTTCATACTATTTTCTCTGAATATAACATTCATAGAAGACGATCTCTATTCAAAGAGCATTTCTATCCATAATTATAAAAACAATATTTCATACTAATCCATAAACTGAAGCACTCAAAACATTGCAAACTGCAGCAGGTGGCAGCCTTCAATGTCTTAAAGATACGATGTAGTTATATCTTTAAATATGTTTTTATAAGCATTCTATAAGCTTTAAATGGATCTGGAGCTAAAGCAAGACTAATTATGTCTTTTTTATTTTTTAAAGAAACTAATTCTTCACTGAAAAAGTTCCTAGAAGATTCATTATCTATGACTCCTGAAGAGAGGGCCAAATATCTAGAAACTTATGAAGTTAGTATCATGTGTTTTTACTATTATTTAAAATGGTATAAGAATTACTTACATGAGCAGGTACTGTCCTTAAGACTTGACCCAGTGAAGCACTTAAAACAGTTTTATTTTAAAAGTCACCTTGTGATCAGACAGTTGCTACAAAGAAAACCCTGCTTTGGTAGGTTAAATTATTCCTGCCTACCCTCAACTCAGTCAACAGAATGGATTTTGTCAAGGTTCCTCACCCATATTAATTCACTGGCTTAGTTTACAATGACTTTGAAATGGATGAGAAATGTGTGCATAATCTTTTTGGTAGGTTTAGGATGCAGTTTAATGGACAATTTAAGCTGATCTGGGAGTATAGTTAAAAGGACAGTCCTGCTGCTTCCTTTCATTTATGCCTTCTAGCCATCTCCTTTTGGCTCCAGCATTTTAAAGCACACAGAGAGCTGATTTTGCTGAAATACAGTCTCCTTCCCCCAGCACCTTGAGCAACTAGATGAGCTAGTTTGTACTGTGGTACTGTGGCCATATTGTCAGTGCAGTTTGAAAGGATGCTGCAGAAATGTGGGCAGTGGCAAAGTGGCAAAAGGGATAAACAGCACAATTGCTCCTGATGGTAGTGATGATCCTTTCTCAAAATCTTGACAATTTCCAAGTCTGAGTTTGATTTGTGTTATTGTGAAGGCCTCAGGAGTAAGTGTGTTAACATATGGCTGAGGGGAGGTAGTACCAATCAGAAACAGTACCAGTTTAATGACATTTTCTGTAAAAATGTTGGACATGAAATGTCTGACCAGAGCTTCTATCCAAAGCACTTGATCTGGTCAAGAAGTGATTATAACAAAAACACTTGCCTGTAGTGTTTTCTTTGTGTAGAACTGCCATTGCAACCAGTTAGGTATTTGATTTGAATTTACTGTGATGAATCTGAAATATTGGTCTTCCAAGATCCTTGGAAATTGAAATTATTTGTTTATGTATTTTTAAAATTTATTTATTACAAGCACTCAACAAAAATAGTTACATCTCTGGCATTTGATAAAATGAAGAGCATACAACGATTCTGAAAACACTGAAAGTCTCTCATTTCAAATCTGATTGAAATATGTTTTAATTTTAGGCTATTCGTGTCACTCATGAATCCAGTGCCCATGAAGGTCAGACTGAGGTATTCATTTTTTTTAAAACCACTTTGTTAGTAGTTACTTTGAGTTTAATACAATTGAAATGTAAGCAATCATATATTGAAGGTTTACAGTGAATGGAGATCATTGCTTAGTTTGCAGTATTGTGTCAGTCAAAAATCGGGGCACAAAATCAAGTGGAATTGTTGGAAGGGACACCAGACCTGAAGCTTGCTTGTGTATTTTTGGTTTTGCTTTTCTTTTCTCCTTTTTAAGCTTTTATATAACTTGAGTGACCTTTTTCAAGCTTAATTTCGGAGCAAACCAGCCAATATAGTAGTATTTTTAATGAAAGTTGAAGTTTAATGTTGCAGATTTGTAGGAAAGATTGCAAGATTCATAGTAATCATGCAAGTGGAATAAATATTTTATAAGAGTCTGTAAAGTCTTACTTTGGGAAAAAAAATAGTACAATACTCGGTTTGCCATTGTTTTTGTGGATTTTGTATACAAATAATAACTCAGTTCAGTTCTCACTAATACATTTATTTATAAGCTTTCATCCCCAACAGATTGAGTGATACATAAAAAAATGCCAAACCCAACCCCAAAACCAACAAAAATCCTTTAAATAAAAAAATTAACATTCAACATTTTTCTGTTTCAGTCATACTAAGGCAGTTTGTCATATTTCCAGTTTAGATTTCAGTGTCTGTTCCACAAAAAAGAAAATCGATTAGATTGTTGCTAGCAGTGTTTTGTGTGACAAAGACAGGAGTCCTCCTTTGTTTGGCTGTGTCTCCAATGGCTCATCTGCTTTCTTCATTTCTCTTTAAAGTACAGTAGGTGAGGTTTTCTTTCTTCTTGTGGCTTGTGCAGTGTCTTCTACGTAATGTAGGAGAAAGAAAAGCAGTTCTTTCTGCCTCTCCTTGCCCCAGGTATGAGGTATCTGACAAGATATTGCTTGTATAACTTTACTATTAGTGGACTGTTGGATTCTACATTCCAGTTAATGATTGCTGGAAGAGAAGGATTACAGTGGTCAGTTTCTTTCTGTGATTGATCATGTATGTGTGATCTATGTAGCTTTAAGGTGAGTTGCTAAGCAAATGAGTTGAAGCTGAGAGCTAGAGTTTTGCCTCCATGAGTGCTTTAACAGGCTTCGTACGTTTGATAGCTGTGAATAATTTGCCTAGTTTTGAAAAGGGGAAAACAAAATGGGACTGTGTTCCTAGCCATTTTGATGATCAACATTTTATATTCTATATAAAACTTTCACAGGTCATCTATAGACTGGATTAAAACTGGTTTTTTTGGGGAGGTTTTTTGTATTAGAATACGTGAGGTTTTTAATGAAGTTTACTGTTTTGTTGTTTTGTTGTTGTTGTTGTTTTTATTAAACAACTTAGTATTTTCCTTAAAACCAGATATTTTTTTTTTTTCTTTCAGAGACTAAATTTAAAGAACAGTTAAGCAGCTTTCATTTTGTTAATTAATTTTAGGTTTGCAAATTTGAAATATTCTAAATTTAGATTTATCCTTTAGGCCAGGTTTTGAACCAGGTTTGATCCAAGTTCTGTGTTAAGACTCTTGCTTTCTGTGGCTCCTGGTCTCACTTTTTTGCTACAGTGAAGCAAATAAATAGATAAAGCAATCGTGTAGGTACTTCAATGTGTAAAAAATGTAATTCTGTTGAAAATTACTTTAGTAGTAAGCAGTAATATCTGGGAAAAGTTCCACAGGAGAAGCGTATTGGATTCAGGGGTTTCAAAGGAAGTTTGATTCTGGTCCCATATTCTAGCATCATAATGCTGGTAATTAATGTAAGACTCTTGAAAAGCCTTTCCATTAAACTTCATACTGCTGAAGCTTACACTTTCTCAAGTGACAGGTATTTCATATCCAAAGATGCCAAAGAAAAGGATTAGGAATCTAGGTTTTTATGATAAGGCTTCATAGATCCAGCTCCGTCTCCTTTCTATGTGATAGTTCCTGAAAGGCAGCTGTTGCTGAGACTAGAATAGTTGACAGCTATGCAGTATATCCTCTTTGTTCTTTCATGAGTCTTCTGAGCATATACTTTTGTTTATAATATCTAGGATGTCTGAAGATGTGGAAAATATAACCTACTTTGCAGAACTGCACACACTTCTAAGCTGGTCCTTTATATTGCTTCTTCATGTTTGAGTTTTTCTGGTTTTCATTTGTTTTTTTTTTCTTTTCCTTTTTGTTCTCCTTGGGCCTGCTTCAGCAGTTCCTGAATGCTGAAACGCTGTACTACCTCGCATCTTAACACTTTTAATACCCTCTTATAAAAAACAAAACAAAAAACCTGCATAACCCCACAACTCTTCAAAAATATTAGGAAGACAATACCGTTTGTGTATACTAGAGCGTCCACATTAACTGTCTAATCTGCAGTTATAATTAATGAAATTATGGCAAGATCTGAGGGAGGAAAATTAATAATTAATGGTATTTATCAGGGTTAGGTTCATAATCTGTCTTTCTTGTTGTACTGTCTTGGGTTGTTTTATTTCAAAACAATCATAGTTACTATTTTCAAGTAATAGATCAGAGAATCTGAGGGGAGAATATTTTGAAAACAGGAAAACGTGTAATTACATGAGAGAGACTTCCAGGTCTAGAGTAATTTGCAGACCAAATATCCCTTTTGAATGTGGACTTGAGGAAGAAACTGATTTTGTATCCTACATATTAATTTTCATTAATAATAAAAAGCTACTGTATAGTTTTCTGAGAGAGTAGAAAAGGAGAAAGATGCAAAAACACTTATAAGCTACTAGAAATTGTTTAACTCAATTAATTACATGCTATGTTTGCTTGAGGGAAGTTATTCCAGGTAGAAAGTATTATCTGTACTGATTCTTGAAATTACCTTTTTGTGAATACTATAATGTGAGTAGCAAAATGTTTTTGTTCTGCTCTCATATTACTGGTATCCATATCCAGTACTTCGCAGCTATGCTTCATTACAGCTCAATTCTACAGTAAGGTAAATGGCAAGCTATACCATAGAAAGCACTTTTAAAAAGATTAATTTGCTTTTAGCCAAAGAACTAGATCTAGAGAATCATCTGTATTCAATGTCTGCATTTCTTTTATACTGAGAATTTCTTAACTGTAGAGTATATGAGTGGCATGACAGGAAAATTAATTCAGATATTCAAATTTTATTTTGGTATATGGTGCTGAAGGAAGCAGAATTGAATATTATTATTTATATATTGTTTTCCAGGCTTTGACATGCTTAGCTCTCATTTAAATAGTATTCAGATAAAAACTTAAGGTATCTGAGGTTTTAGCCAGTGTGTCTGCAGCTGTTGAAATAATTCTGGATTGTCAGATTACCTACAATATCTTCTGTCTTCCGTCAGCTTCCCAAACAGCTTCCTGGAACAGCTCACCCTGTAGCCTTGTAGGAGCTAATGCTGGCACAGAGGGGTTAGAAGCACACTCTTGGGACAAGTGGAGAAGGCTTAACTTACTAGACTTAGATCAGCTTTTGGTGCTGTGGACAGCAGATAGTTGTGGTGTTAAGTAATTGGCAGGCTGTTGGTGCAGCATCAAGGCATCACTAAGTGCTGACACATGACTTTCTATATCACTTCTTGTTGTGAAGTTCAAATGATAGAGTGAACTTTTTATTATGTCTTGCGGTATTTGTGGCATATGGAACCACTTCTGTGTTTCAGGTTGAAAGTTTTTGGACAGGGGAGTTTTAGCATGGTTTATGCATTACTGCTTAGCAGAACGTGATTTGTGGTCTTTGGGAGGTTTACTTCTTTAAATGTTATTACAGCATAGTCCAAAGTCATGTTTCAGTCAAGGAAATAAAGACAAGTGAAATGGCTACTTGAAATAACTGTGTTAGATACTAGCTAGGGAATAATAAGAGCTTTTGATTTTGTTCATGGCCTAAATTCTTAGAAGAAAATTAGGAGCTTTTGAATTCCATTTTTTTCTTTGCTCTTACTTAGATGCTTATTGGGAATGTCTAAATAAAGTTTAACCTTTCAGTTACTAGTTACTATGGAAAAGAGAATAAAACAGAACTGGAATATAAATATATATCAATTATTTTGGGGAGCACAGAAAATACAGCCTTTACTAAAGTAGCCAACAGGAGTTACAGAAGCACACTTCATGTATCTCTTTACCAACTGATGGCTTTGGCTACTAGAACTGTATGTTGGGCTAAATGAGGCTCAGAACTGAGAAGACTGAGGTACTGCATCTGAGCAGCTACTTCAGATGAAAACAGCATTCTTGCACCTCATTAGACAGCTCTAAAAATTATTGATGGTGGAAAAACTAGCCTTTGAAAATAAAAAGTGGGGTTTGACTCAGTCGGCATAAAAGTCACAAGTAAGAAGTGGTCTCAGATGTTCATAAAACCCCTGAAATTTTTGTGCACATCAGTATGTTTACTTAGATATACTTTTTGTTCACAAGTATGATCAGGAATATTTTTCACATGGATTGAAGTTGGCAGCCACTAAAAAAACTACCACAGCTTGATTTCTTCCTTAACTCAAACCATAGCTGCAAACTGTAGTCTGCAATGTTGTTTTGTGTGCCTTGAGAACTATAATCTTGCTTGGAATGTGCTAAATTAGACTTTGATCACTGTAACAGTCGTTAACATTGGCAAGAACTAAGTAGAGTCAATGCACTCTGTTCTCAACTGCTATAAAGCTTGAATTTCCAAAGATCTCTGGTTCCCTGGGGCATTACAATTTATTGTTAGAGAAGAAACACAAAGGAGCTTCCCTTTTGCTCCTGCCAAGAACATATGGTGGGTTTTTTTTTTTCTTAAATAGTCCATATCCCTCAGTGTTTCTTCTGAATAAGCTGTAGTCTTGTAAAGAAACATTTGCATCTCGGGAGAATATAAAATAAATCATATAACTGTCTCCAAGATTATTTTTGTTTAGTTTAGTGTTAAAGAACAAGCATGTAATCTGTCCTGTAAAGGCAATGAAGTTGCCTAAAAATGTTAGCCATAGCTTTTTCTCTTTTGCAGCCTATGCAATAAAAGTGTACGAATGAGCTTGCTAGAATCATGTGAAATGTTTTGGAAATCAGACTTGGTCAGCTTTTGACTCCTTGCATTGCCCTGTTCTTTAATGTGTCTGTTTCAGAGACATGCAGCAATCTGATTTCTAGACTTTACTAAGCAAATAACTAATAAGGTATTAATGTAGTATTGCTCTGAATTATCATTCTGGGTCTTATGCATAAACATAACACCTGTGGGAAGGAACTCTGATTCCTAGGATGAAACAGCTATAGAGGATATTCGCACCCATAAACCAGCCTGTGAAGTTCAGTAACAAGTGTATAACAGATACATAACAAGTGAAAGTAACAAAATATTTCTACAGTTTCAAATCCAACATCTCTGCAAAACAGCTGCCATAAGGTTTTTTTGCACGTCTCCAGTCCCTAATGGTGCCAGTGCTGTTCTTGTGCTCTCTGTGTAAAAGACAGTAACCAGCAGGCTCTAGCCACATGTTTGCTCACTGGCATTTTAGCAGGCTGATCTTGACAGGTCATGGTTGAGTTCACACTCAACTTCATTCCCTCAGGCAGAAGAGAAACTCATTTGGCTCTCTTTTCTTTATCCAACCCCAAATTCTGGTGGCATAAAAAATAATACAAGAACTTAGTATCCTGAAGTCATTTTATCAGTAGGGCTGAAGCTAGATGGTGGGCTAAAACTACTCAGGGAATTGATGTTGCATCAACCAACTTTGCTTGCTTGAATGGAAGCAAAACACCGTAGCTGGGTGTGCAACAATGCTTTCCAATATATTTAAGGAAAAAAAATGCAGAGGAAAAACTGTTTGAAGAAAATCTGGTTAATTTAGGTTTTGCAGAGCTCCCTAACCTTTGGAATTTTCTTTTTTGTAATTCCACTAATTTTTGATCACAGAAGTTGCCATTGTGATAATCTAGCTTGGCTTTTGACTAACATAGGTCATAGAACTTTACATTTAGGTTTTCAGAGAGAAAGTAATTATCACTCATTTTGGAAAGATTTTTTGGGGTGCTCTGATACCACAATTTTTCTCATCTTTAAGGTCTGTCTTTACACATACGTCTAGCAAAGTAATACTCTCGGGATACTGTCCATTCTTAATCATGGATTAAACTGATATAGAGACTACTGTAAAGGTTTTCTCTTTACTAGCTGCAGAAACACTAAACTTACTGGTGCAGAAGTTTCTGAGCTAGCAGATACAGCCCAATTCAGTTAAAAACTGTAGTCTCAGTTTCAATACTTACTAATGCTGATAATTATCATGGTGACAAAACAAGTAGGTCTGTGCAGTGTGGAGTTTGTGAACCTTAACTTCCTAAAAATTTGCATGCTGTGCAGGCTTTTGTTGCATGGGAGGAAGTTCTAGCTAGGAGCAAGGCTTTTCTTGCAGTTGAAATATTCATTATGTCTCTTGTTCCTGTGAATTCTGTTGATTTACTGTTAGAGATGAGCTCTTGAAGCAGCTTCTGCATCTGTGGAATACTTCCTTTGTCAGATACCTCTTCCCTGTCTGGCTGCTTATCTTCTTATAAAAGCTTGAAGGAACTTAATATCTCTCCAGATTTCACCACCACCACCAAAAGAGGCTTGAAATGCTGTTAAAAGATTTAAAACACTTGTGAAAGAAGGAGGAGGAAGAGGGTTTGTTTTTTTCAGATAGTATGATGCATAGATTTTAATTTGCATGTAAAAAACCCAGTAAGCATAATGACTTCTAAGGAATAAGAATATTATTATGCTTTTGAACTGCCATAGCAACCCTTTAAAACACTGTGTTTAATTTAATAATGAGCAAGTACTTAAGCAAAACAAAGCCTCAAATTGTGGTGGGGAAAAATGATAGATATTAAGTGTATCCTCTTTGAATATGATCTTAAAGCCATAATAACTCTTATATTGCCCTTTTGGCTAGAAAAGTTGCACCACTTATTGTCACTTCAATGTTCCCCCCATCTCTGCTACAGGGCTTACTGTACAAAGACTTTTATAATGAGGCCACAGACACTTTGTTTCCTTGGAGGAGTTATTGCACACTCATGGATTGACTCTACTGAGCAGATGCAGAACATGTGGGAGGCCCTCTGATCCCAGGGTTGTGCATAGGAAAAGTAGACTGGGACTAGAAGTATTGAGCTTCCAAATAGGTGAGTGGTTACAAAACCACTAGCAAATTAATCAGCAAAAAATATTTCCTCTTAGAAAGAAATGATCATCCAATACCAGATGCTGCTTTGTCCTGTCAGGTCTTCAATGCATTAGATGTGGCTGAGGTACCTCGCTTGATTGAGTTCCCCAAACAAGATAAGCATAGAGTTCCTTTTCTCTAGAACCTACCAGGTTTGGGCATGAGCCAAGTCATGAGCTATTCAGCATGGTCAGACTTCTGCACTTTTAGGTATGTGAAAAGCACCACTCTTGGTGCCTGACAAACTTTATAGGTGTTTCCTTTAAATCTTAGATTTAAATGGCTCTAGGCTTTAAAAACAACTATACGTAGGAATGAGGTTTTGATTGGGACGGATGATAATTGCCTGAGCATTGTTTTGGACTTATTCTATAAAGCTTTTAACTTGTTTATAATGTATTTCTTGTATTACAAATCATAAGCTTAATGTGCTTTCTGGTTTAAATTACAATAACATTCAATTCTATTTCAAGGCTTTTGTTTTACCACTTCAGATAATTGACCTGCAATTTTCATCACAGAAATATGCTCCTGTTATCCTCTCATCTTGTGAAGTTAGTCTAATTCTCTCTTCTCTGCAGTTTCTTGCTTTGAATAAGTCTTGTTTGAGTGGAATGTCTCAAGATACTAGTTTGTCATCCACATTTTAAATGAAATGTGAAATGTATAGCTTTGTATCTTTTATTTGGATATGTGTATTTAACATGAATTTCATATTAATATTGATACATAATCATTTTTGTTTACTACTCAGTTGAAAACAACTTTAGTTGACAAAATTTGTTCTTACTACTAAAGCAATGCATGGAATGTTATGGCTATTGCAGCCCTGTTAATTTGACATAATCCAGTATTTAATTTGCTTTTCTAGAGTTCCTGTACACTATCTATTGAAATTTCACTCTTACAAATGCAAAAGTGTATTTTCAGTGGAGAGGGAGTTTCTTTGTTTTCATTCATCTCACTAGGAGACCCACTATGACAGGAAACAAAAGATAAAAAGATTAGATGAGTGGAATTTAAAATGAGGACAAATACTGACCTAGAAATATTAAACTATTAGTTGCCTTACACTTCATTCTAGGTAATAAACTCAGTTTTGAGAACAGTCTTTTATGGTCTCATCACATTCAGACAAGGGGCTTTTTTAATATCTTCTCATTACTTTAGCAATATTAGCCAGAAAAGAAATTAGTGCAATCATTAAGAATGATAAAAGTGAAGAATTGTGGTAAAAATGGTAACAAAAGTAAAAAAGACTTTATAAAAAACATCTTTCAATATACTTGTCATCCCTGTGCTGTTAAACAAATCTTAAATTTGGTATTGTTCAAAGTCTTATTAATGGTTTCATAGTACATTATGCTACAAGTGCTAAAAGATTGGGTTGAGAAGTTTAACAGTTTTCAGTCAATGGAATGCATCAAAGCCAGAGTGAATTCCTGCTCTCAACAAGTTTTTCAGTTGTTTTTTTTTTTTAAACTATTTCTAAGTAAACAGCTACTCTTTGTTTTAATAGCAACAGCTTACAAAATTTTAAAACATAACGTAGTGTGTCTTGCCTTTTGTTGTCAACTGTCTGGTCAGCAAAGCTCTTAAATGTCTGCCCCGCAGAAGGTTCTAATCTCACAGGTTCCTCCCTCCATAGGGGGGTCTGTGGAGTGTGGGGACTTCTAGAAGCCATGTTTTATCACTTGTCTTTTGGTGTTTTCTTTGGCAAGCTGAGAATAAATTGTTTTTAAAGCCACCTGATATGTTATCTAAATGGAAAATGTCTCATTTTAATCTGTAAGTGAAGAATTTGAAAAAAACAACCCACATCAGTAGTACATATAAACTATAATAGCCATTCAACACTTGTAAGCTTCTCTGAATTGTAAAAGTATTGTCATTGCTAAATTCTTCATGCAGATACGTTTTTGGGCTGGAGGTTTCCTGGTTTTACCCTTTTTTATGTGGAGCTGCTGAGATACAGGGGTGGATCAGAATGCTTGAAAATCAGGAACTAATTGGAAAAAAATCCCCAAAGGTGACTAACCTGCAGAAAAACCTCTTTTCTCCAGACAGATTATGAGACTTGATAGTTGTCATAGTTTAATGCAGGGCCAACAATTAAACTAATGACAATAAGCTCTCTATCCCCTCCCACCCAGACAGGGAAAGGAGAGAGAGAATAAGGAGAGGGGCTTCCAGATTGAAAACCAAACTAGACAGCTTCAATTAATTACTAATGATAAAAGAAAATATTTACAAATATATGCAAATATGTGCAGGAATGTGCAAAACCCTTATCACCTCCTCCCACCCTCAGAAACTCCCACTGCACTCCCCTGAGCCAAGGCAGTCCCACAGAGTTCCCAGACTGCTTCCAGAGATAGCGATAAGGCAGGCAGGAGCTGAGTGTAGAGATACGAAGGAAGAGGAGGAACACATCGACCTGGGGATCAGGGAGATGGATAGACAGAGTCCTCCTTGGATGCTGGCCATAGAATCATAGAATGGTTTATGTTGGAAGGGACCTTAAAGATCTAGTTCCAACCCCCCTGCATGGGCAAGGACACCTTCCACTAGATCAGGTGGCTCAAAGCCCCATCCAACCTGGCCTTGAACACTGACAGGGTTGAGGCTTCCACAACTCCTTGGGCAACCTGTTCCAGTGTCTCACCACCCTCACAGTTAAGAATTACCTCCTAATATCCTTTAGTGTCTGAAGCAGCAGATTCAACAAGTGGAGCAAAGTAGCCTTGGTCTCTCAGCAGTGACTAAGCATTTGGGCATTGTCAGTCCACCAGCTGGAAACCTTGCTGTTAATTTCAGCAAGCGTGCTGCTTAGAAAAGAGAACAATGAAGAAAAAAAAATAATCAGTAAAAAGCAAATGGGCTTCATCCTGGCCCAGATCAGGACAACAGCATTCTATGCTTATCTCTGAACTCTGCAGTTTCTACTCTACTGGATACTTGCTCTTCAGGAAGAATTCCTATCTTTGTCTTTGTTCTTTAAGGTCAGCAATATGGGAGCAGAAGGAACCAATTCATTGTCTCACTTCTGATAGGGGGAAAAAAAAAAAAAAGATTGAATGGGAAAGCAGATCAATTGCTTCAAAAATGATACAACATAAATTATTTTTACTAGTGGTTGTACATTAGTTAAAAAGAGTTAAAATAATCTTTTTCAGAGCAGCTATCTAAGACTGTTTTCAAAGTCTACTGGAGTCATCCAATTGAATGCATAATGTGGGACATACCTTAAGGAACTGCAGCTTCTGTTCTGCTTGCATAACTTTGATGGATTGTCAAGCAGCTGGCACATCATCTCAATGTAAATAAGTGAGATATCATTGATGAGTTTGTTTGCTAGGAAGGCTCTGCTGGGATTGGTTGTAAGACCTGTACTGTTAAACAACTCTCAGTGACATGGAAGACAACATAAAAATACACCCCAAGACCAACAGGCAGTGTAAAAAGATCAAGAGAGAGCAAAGCACAAGACACAGGACAATCTGGGTTGCTCTTTACGTTAGCTTCAAACAAAGGAGTATTTTTCTGAGGCCAAATAAAAACTGTGTAATTAGCACAAAAGTTAATTTCCTGGCAGAAGGTGAGGGGTTCTCTGAAAGACTGAAGATTTCATTGAGGATTGTTATATATGCTGAGAGGAGAAAGTAATGGTGGATGATAAGGTGAAGGTGAGGCCCTGGTTTGACACCGTGGTCAGATGAACTAGTGGGTCCATTGTTCCATGTTCATATTGTCATTAACCAGGACTAGAAAGGTTGCCTTTTCATTTAGCACTAATATATTCAGTGAACTGTATGAATATGCTACTTACTTATGTTGCTTACTGCCTCTGTAGCTCTAGACAGGGTTTACTGAAAAGTGGGGTTGTTCTGATTTGTTTCAGTACTAAAAAAAAATTATTAATTTGAATGTTTGGTTGTTTTTTTTTATGTTCTGATCCAAAGAAAACTTGAACTTGATTGGTCCTGTGGCCTGTGTGGGACAGAAGATCAAAACTAAATCATCACAATGGTCCTTTCTGGTCTTAATATATTTACTGTAACTTTGTCAGTTGCAGCTGAGAGTCATTTTTAATACTTCTGTGGTCTTTCTTCTAATAGTAACAATTTGAATGGTTTATCATAGTCCTACTGCTTCCACGGATACTAAAGGGATCCTGAGTGTTAATGGCAATACTGCCACTGGCCTGCTATTTTAGAAGAATAGGTGAAAAACTTAGGAAGTTGCATACCTCGCCACGGTAAGCTTCCCTTTTCCTTTGCTTTCCTTTTGTGTTAGACATGGAACAGTAAAGAAACTGTTACAGTTTCAGTAGTTACAGTAGTTACTTGCTTCATTTTAAATCCCAGAGTAGCACAACCTAGCTTTCCCAAATTGCCGAAGAACTGTTGCTTACAGTTTTCATAGCTGTAGACAAAACTGATCGCTCTGTTTTCTCAACTAGTCCTCTCATGAGAGGATACTTAAATCCCCTTCCTCTTCACTTTCCAACAGCCTTTAACTTGAACTCATATTTTTAAGTTCTCTGGGTGTGAATAACCTCTAGCTTATCTGGTGAAAAACTTCAGATTTGGACCATGTCTTTGCTTATTTTCATTGTCCTTCTGCCTCCTCTTTCAAATTCAACGCCTTCTTGAGTATTACCTGTGTGATTTGACCAGTTAAAGGCCAGCAGAATAAATAGCGGACGTCTTTGCAGTTGCCTTTTTTAGGTGTGTTGCTTCAAGTGTAAGTGGGCTAAGTATGTTCTTTTTTAATGTTTATGTAGTCGTCCTCGTCCTCGCTGTCTTCACCACCATCCTCATCGCAGCCTCAGGTTAGCCACAGCAGAACGAAGGCTTCACCATTGTGTCACTCTGCATCCCTCTCCTGGGCCAAACGTAATCATGTAGGTCCTGCCAAAGCTACCGGTCCGTCAATCCGTCTTCGTCGTTGGCGGCCCTTGATACGCCTTCCATCTGTTGGGCTTCATTCTGTTGTAAGTGTAGTCCATCTTCAGTCTTTTCTTACTCTGACACAGCTGGCCTTCTGCCGTGTAACTTCGGTCTTCAAGGCATCATTTTCTGTTGGGGTCTCTTCTCAACCATTCTTAGGATTTCTTTCCTCCTTTTTTTTTCCCTTTCTTTTTGATTTGCCCCATGTTGGACAGCAAAAGTACATCACTTCATGCTTTGCTGTCCAGGTATTTTTTAATTCAATACATATGCCAAGATGTCAAGTCATTTTCAAAGCATAGATAAAGCTTGTCCTTCATGAAATGGTTTGGTTGTTTTTTTTTGCCATAGGCTCCGCATCCAGCCTCTTCTTTTCACCTCATCTCATGATCTTTCATTTGGATGTGCTTAACCAAGGGGCTTCTAATTCTTTGTCATGTTATGTTGTTTCTTCTGAATTTGAGACCTGGCTCATGTTCTTATATCATGAGCCTAGTCTCCTTTTCTTTCATTCTAAGTCTTGTTTAATGGTCCCTGGGCGTTTCAGTAAAGACGAAATGTTTCCTGTAATCCCAAGGGGCTGGCTTGCTTTTTCACTTGACATCTGTTTCTATATCCAGATCGTAGACATACATTCTAGTTGAAGGTGGAGACATTCTAATAATAAAAGTGTGTCATCAAATACCATATTTAAACTTTTTTCCTTCTTCAGTTGCAGGGCACAATTATAGCTTGAAAATGTAGAAAAAAACCCCTACATGTACAGAATAGCAGTTATTTCTAAACTGTTCTATAACCCCCATTAGGAACACTAAACTGAAACAGTGGTTTAGTGGTATTTCATCCAGCTTTTAAGGAGTGATTTCACTTTCAGTATGCAGAAAAATAATCTTAAAATGTATAAGTGAATGGTCTTAAATACATAGGGGACAGTGATTTTGTTTTTTTTCATTCTTTGGTAATGATCATATTTCACCTGTATTACTAGAAATTCTTACTTGGAAGTATGTGGATTTTTTTACTGAGGTGAAATCACTATTCTGATCAAGGACCAAATAACTTCCTCTTTCATACAGATCTGTCCTGATGTGGAAATCTTTCTTAATGTTTTGGGTTTTTTTGTTTTGTTATTAATAATTAGTGTCTAAATGTTTCAATTTTTTTATATAGTTTTCATATTTTTATCCTGATAAGTATCTCAAAATTATACCTTTTCCCAGGCTCCTTTCTCTTCATGAGAATAATAATTGCTATTATTAAGTGTCTAGCTCCCCTGTAATCTTCAGAACCATGGAACATTATTGATGTTATCATCTGGAGCTAGTAAAATACCTTGGGATTTGAGAAGGTATAGATTTTAGCACAGAGTTAAGCTTTCCTCAACTCATGCTTCATCCTCCCATTTAATATGCCATTAACGTTAGCAAGCCTCTGACATTTTACCTGGAGACATTTTTGTTTGATTAGCAAAGCTTGAAAAATCTGACATAATATTTCTGCAATTTGAAACTGGAATCTTGTATGAATTTGGCCTATTTAAGCTTGTTGTTAACAAAGACTTATTGAGGAAGAGGAGCATGAGTGTACCTGCCTAGAACAAAAACATTAATTGACCATGAATTTACTTCAATACTAAATAAGCCATGACTTATCCAAGGGTGGACATTACTGCATAATCTGTTGTGATTATACTAGAAGACCACTGTTGGCCAGCTGAGAGTTTTATTCAGAAAATTTCTAAAAACAATTCTTCATCCATTATCAGTGAGCACTTGCTTTGAAAATGTTTTTTAAAAAAAAAGGGGCCTTCAGTGTAACTGTATCTGGCAAAATCAAAGCTTGCCACTAAAAGTAGTTTTAAAATATTGTTTGTTAAATCCTCTGAGATCCTGACTGCCTCCATCTGACAGATTAAAATTGTGAGTCCCACATGCAAAGATTTATCACTGAATACCATATAGTCTGATACGTACTGGTAACTTAAGTGTTTTTCTCATCTTTACACTTCCGTATAACATACCTTTCCAAGAAGATTCAAGAACACTTAAAATTGGAAAATATGCTCTTTGTTTGCTACCATTTACTTTCTGTGTCAGACTAAAGTTTCTGTTCCTTAAAACAACAAAAAACTAAGGAAGTCCTCTTTAGAACATCATACTCCTGAATAATCCTTCTTGCTTACACGTCTAAAGGGAGACTTAGGTTCATATAACTGTCAGTATCCAGATATTTTGATCACTGATAGAGCCCATCTCTGAATTTCACCTTCCTGCTTGACTTCCCCCCATTCAAAATCAGATGCTTCTGTCCTACAGCATGGAATTTCACCCCACGAGACACTTGTGTATTCTAGCTTTAGTTGGGGGAGCAGTTAATAGGCTTGAGACAACTTCTCTACCATCATAGTATGGTAGAAAAATACTTAAGGCAGTGCTTAGCAAAGGAACTTCTTGTCCTTGGGTCAGCACTCAGGGCACTCCCTCAGCACCTTTCTTACATAAATTCTTTATTATTATTTTGGACAAAGGATCCCTTGATCTAAATTAAGCTATGTATGTTCAACTCTGAAACTCCAGAGCGTTACAAATACTGTAAACTCACTGCAGTATATTGATCATTAATAGAGATGTCGCTGTTCTGTGAGAATGAGCCACAAATAATCTTGCTGAAACTTGTGATCATCATTCCAGTGGTCATTGTTTTAATTGCAGTATTTTAACCAAAATGTTTTTCACGGGCCTGCACAGTATATTTGCCCAAGCATGTTCCATGCCTCAAAATGGAAATTACTGACACCTAATTTACCAAATAGCAATTGCATCACTTTTCCCCTGTCAAAATGTATTGAATCCAAACCTTACCTAACATTCTGTTGTGTAAACTTCATTTTTGAATGTTTTTCTTAGTCTTCTTGTAACTCCTTGTATGTGAAATAATATAGTTAAACCTTTAAGGTTTTTTCTTCTTTTTGACTTCAGTTACTTCTGTCATAATCTTTCAGTTGGATGCATCTGAAACTTTTTATTTATCAAGACTCTGCAAAATTGTCTTTTCCTTTTCAGTCTTTACCATCTTCTTCCAGAATGCTCTTCTTCTAGAACCTGAAAGACTCTTGATGCCAATTTCTTGACTGAACAAGTGGGTTGTTTTCTTCCTTTCCCAGTCACTACCTGTAATGCAAAGCATTCTGCTAAACTGGTTCGTGAAGACTTCTTGCTTCACTCCTTTCTCTCAAGAAAGAAAATGTAGAGAAATAATAAAATGAGAAGATTTAGTTGGAAGAAGATGCCTGAAATCCATAATGTAATATTGAACCTGTTTTTATCATGTGGTCTTTCATAAATAAATTTTAAGCAAGATGTGCTGAAGATTTGTTCAGTAGTATGTTCTTGAGAGCAAAATTTTTTTATTTTTTTTTTTCCCAATGTTATGTTTGTCCCAGAAATGCAGTTTTGGGGAAAAGAAACCAGTTGCACATCAAATTTGAA
This sequence comes from Chaetura pelagica, assembly GCF_000747805.2. Classification (NCBI taxonomy): domain Eukaryota; kingdom Metazoa; phylum Chordata; class Aves; order Apodiformes; family Apodidae; genus Chaetura; species Chaetura pelagica. The sequence goes on from NW_009954222.1 coordinate 4,279,310, forward strand.
CAGTCTTGTTCTAAGTTAGTAACATATGAAGATCTAAAAGATTTCAAATGCATGAAAAGTGAATACTGACTTTTAGATTGGGCTAATGGTCTAAGTGCATTACATTAGCAAGTTAATTTGTGTAGGTGATGAAATATACTTTATCAGACCAGCTTATATGGTTGGGCAAACAGTCATATGTGATGTACCATTAAGTTTCTGAAGGTTAGTGCAACAAGAAGAAAGAAGACTGTTGTAGCTCACAAGGAGAGGGCAGCATGCAGTGGTGAAAGGTAAATCAAGGAACTCCTCAGTACAACAACAGGGAGTAGAAAGGGTTATTATTTATATAGTAAAAACTCTGGGAAGTGCCATCTTAAAAATTACTGATGGGAAATCTGCTAGTGAAGAAGAGGAAGAACTAGAGGTGCTGTTTCAAAACCATGAACTAATGGGTACTATGACCTGAGACAGGTAAATTAAAATGGACTTCTCACAGCAGTCAGCAATTGTTTTATTATTTAATTTCAGGTTAGCAGAGAAAGCAGACAAATCCTCTGAAAAATCAGGACTCAATCACTTAGGTGCTTTTAACCTTGTGTACCATTTTTGTATCTGGGAGTGGGCATTCATGAAGATACACTGTGGTATTACCAGTGAGCGTTATCTCGATACATTGAGAACAAATTTCAGCTGAAAAGATGTTTTCAAAACCATTATTTTGAGCACTAAACTTTTTGTATTTTCCCTCTTCAGATCAGTTTCAAGTTTACTGGTCATCTTATTTTGACTCCTGCGTCTTTCTCCTCCTTTGTGGTTCATACATGTAGTCTTCAAATCTGTTCTCTTCTTCTGGACATTGAGGAGGTTTCTAAGTGATAAAAAATGTAAAGAAACTGGTCATCCCAACACCTGACTGATGTTCGTGTTACTGTGGTCTTAGACAAGAAGAATAATCAAGATAAAATCCTCTATAATTGTTCAAAAATACTACCTAGTGATGAGCGTGCAGGCTAGCTTCTTAAAGCTCTGTTCTCTCATTCTTTTAAGCATTTACACAGACTGTTTATTAGAAAACTTGGCCAAAGGTGTAGCTTTTCAAGGAGACCACAAAAGACATCTCCCTGAAGCTGACATTCCTTCTTCTTTCCATTCCTTTGAAATTTAAAGTCTTCTGGTTCAAGTGTTATAATTTCTAGACCTTTCCAGTGAAGCAGAAATTGGCCTGAGCAGGCTTCTTTTCACACGTGTGTGTGTCCATGCACACATATGCAATGGATGTCTGTTGGGTTTTTTTCCCTAAGGTGGGGCAGGGTGATTTCAAATCAGATTGATCACATTGGGAAAGTTTAATCCAAGTACTTGTTTGCCTAAGTCACAAGCAATAGATTTCTAGAAGATAAAGTTTTAGGTTATCTTGACTATTTGAACCCTGTTGTTTCTCTGTGCTTATGATTATGCAAATAATTGTCTGTTATAAGTTACTGAAATTCTAATTTTTCAAGAAATGCAATAGACCTACTATGTAGTAAATGTACTGCTATCTAATTTGGATGAGAAGAAGTCAGAAGGGAAGGAGACTGTCTACATTAGAACATGTAGCAGAAACTTTAATAATGGCATGGCACTTTATTCTGTCTCTGAGGTTGGGGAACTAAAAATGTAAAAACATTATTTCTCACGGGTTGTGGCAATAGCACAATGAAAGCATGTTATTTAGATTAGGCATGTACAAAAACTCAGCAGGATTCTATAGGAGTCTGTCTCCAAGTTAACTTTATGAGAAGTTAATAATGCCTTTTTTTTTTTTTTTATATATAGCTTCTCTATCCATCTTCTAGCTGTATATAGACCCGGCATTCCAAGCATGCCAAGTATGTGTCTATATAAAAGGTGTTTATTAGAAGCTAGCAAAGAACACAACTCTCAAGATGGTCAAAGGGGCAACTCTATTTTGTTCTAAATGTGATCAAAACCAAATCCTAAGCGTCTCAAAGTCTTCTGAAATGTGATACTTTGACCTCTTCCACTTACTGTTAATTTCAGACCCAGTAGCATATATTCAGATGCAAGCTTTTAAATGCTAAGACATTTCATTCCTAAAGCCAGACTAACTGACAGTGGTCTTTCCCCTAGCTCTGACATTCCATAAGACCAGATTTCACAATTGGTAAAGTTTAATTGATAAGTGAGCAGCTGTGAAGTCATATGTCTACAAAGGGAATCAGGTGGCAATGTGGGATTTGGCAAGGATGCTCAGTTTTGCCTGCCTGCACACTTTTGTAGCATCTCAGTTTAGATGCCTATAAAAAGTTGATTGATGGATGGGAATAACAACAAGGTGCTAGTGACTGTCAGCTTCTGTGTCGTGTGGTTTTCAGAATAACAGAATCATAGAATGGTTTGGGTTGGAAGGAACCTTGAAAGTGATCTAGTTCCAACCCCCTTGCATGGGCAGGGACACCTCCCACTAGATCAGATTGCTCAAGGCCCCTTCCAACCTGGCCATGAACGCCTCCAGGGAGGGGGCAGCCACAGCCTCCCTGAGCAACCTGTTCCAGCATCTCACCATTGGAACAGGTTGCCCAGGGAGGTTGTGGATTAAGAAGTTATGGAGACGTGTGGTCCTTGGAAGTTTACAACTATTGGCTACTGAGGTAGCCAAACTCCTGAGGCTGCTTCTTTTGCTTGTGATTTTCTAAGCTCTGGTTCTGTTTGGCTTTGTGTAAACTAAAATTCTCAAAGGCAATTAACTTAAGCCATAGGGGAAAAAGACTCCTTGGAGTTCTAGTGTAGAGGTCCTCTTTTCCCTTTCATAGCCACCTCATCTTCAGTGGCAGGAATTCTCTTTATTGTAGGCCCTCTGAAGTAGAATTAAACATGGTATTTATGCCTTTCACACTCCAACTGCTTATGGAGGTGAATTTCAAATCAGGGTAAGGGGAGGTTGTGGTTTTTCGTTTCTTATAATCTCTTAAAGCCTTTTTTACGACCATCAGGAAGATGGAAGCTTTTAACCCAGTCTGAAAACACCACACAACTGTAAGGTTCATTTTACAGTAATTTTACACTCTTTACCTGCTTCTAGAAAATTGTTAGATTTTTGGGGTGATTCAAGACATTCATGTAAGGACAGATGGAAGAAAATTGCATTAAATATCTTTTCACAGAAGTCAGATTCTTGATAATTGCTTTTTCCCATCCCATTCAAACAGTATCTTCTTAAATTACGGATCAAGGCTCAGATGCAGACTGGAAAGGCTGATGAGGAAATAAGACCATAAATGGCTAATGAACACAACTGTGGTGATGAACCTTTTGGCTCAGAAGTTCAAAAACTTCTGTGTAGTGGATGCTGGGAACGTCTGCTGGCAGAGTACTGTGCTGTGCATGCCCTGTTTTCTTCTGGAAAAGCTTTTGTTTGCTGTAGTTGGCAACACAGTACTGGGCTACATAGCTCTTTACTGACTGCAATTTTTTTTTTAATATCATATCACTTAATACTGTCACTTCAGTCCATTCTTGGTAGGATGCCGGTGATGCCACTTCAGAATTTCAGTCTAGATGCCTGGTTATTTTCCTTCCTCCCCAGCTAAGATCTATGAACTGTGTCGTTCAACTGTGAAGATGGAGCGGGTTGATTGTATTATATGTGGCTTACAAGGAAAAAATTGCTTTGACCAAGCAAATGTTTTCAGTTTTAAAACACTACAGCTTCAGAATTCAGTCTGTTATGGGAGGTGGGTTAGTGAAAGAGCTGCAATTTATATTAATATCTGTTTTTAATGTTAATGTGTTTGAGCTGATACTACTTCTAAGTCAGTAACTAAAAATAAAGCTTTTACATATAGGATAATTGGAAATACTTCCAGATACTATACTGAAAGGATTCTTACTGATATGGGCATTGCAGAAAGCTTCTTTATATTCCAAAATGTTCTACAGTGTGACTTTTGCCATTGTGTATAGATGCAAAATGTACTTCTCACTTGTGATTTCTTTTGGCCAGGAGTTTTCCATATTATGACAATACGTTCTCATTAATCATATTGTGATAAGAGTTTTAGTGAACACAGTTTCTTTTTGTTTTGTTTTTTTTTTCTTGCAGGCACCAAGTATAGATGAAAAAGTAGATCTTCACTTTATTGCATTAGTTAATGTAGGTGGTCATCTCTATGAACTAGGTAAGAACACTTTCATACACTCTCTCCATTTGTTTGAAACAAATACAAGTAATAACGTTAAGTATCAAAGTTTGAGAGAGATTACTTGATGTAATGTAGGGCTTACATTCTTTTGAACTGCATCACAAGGTCTGGGGGGTTCTGTCAAACAGCTTCAGCCTTCCGTCTAGATTTTTTGAGGGGGTTCTCATTTGCTCAACTCCCTCCTATTGAGATAAAATGGTACAGATTACTACATTGCCTCTAAATTTCTTTTATCGGTTACAAGGACAGGAAGCAACAAGAGGAGAAAGTACTGATGTACTGAATTGCTTGTGGAAGTAGTACATGAACTGTATGCCACTTTAGAAGTGATAGCTATATTATTAAATAGTGTGATACTGTTTAAACTGAAATTATGTAGTCAGAATAGTAGGAGATCCTAATATTCTGCAACTCTTTTGGTAGAAGCTGGTTATTTTTTCTTCTACCTTTTTTTTTTGGTCACTAGACAGTAAACTGTAAAACAGTGCTCTCTCTTTTCTGAATTACAGCTATTTTTCCCCCCTCTTTGGATTGTGTAGTACCAAGTTCTGCTCAGACATTCTCTAGTGACTCCAATCTTAAATGTGTTGCTGGGCAACTAGGTCTTGCTGCAGGCACTCCAGCAAACTAGCAAGTAGATCAGGATTTTAAAACGGCAAGTCACTGGTCTTTCCTAACATTTTTGCAGTGTTTAATGGTGAGAACATTTTTCTTTTTCTGAAAGTCAACATGTAATTAAGCAATGCCCTTAACAGGTGGTAACTTATCATAACCTGGGGCATAACCGGTATATAAGAAGTGCTTATGTTAATATTAAGGTTATCTAAGGTGTTTTGTCAGTGGTAAGTCATAAGCAGTAGGCACACATTTCTGTAATGTTATGATGCTGTCAGTGAACAAGATCAAATAGTGAAGCAACTACTGTGGGATGCAACAGAAGCATTTCGACTCTAAATTTCAAGGCGTGATGGATGGCTCACTTGTCTTTTAGTTGTGACCTACTATTTCCATGTTACCTTTTCATTATGCATTTAATTGGCTTTGTTGAAAAAGCACACTACAGACTATGATTAGCACGTTTAGCCATTATCCATAAGTGGGATGCAAGATAAAACCCACTTGAATGTTTTGCTTAAATAAAAAAAGAAACTTAAAAAAAAAGAAAGACATTTAACTCCACTGTTGAGTGAAATGCTAATACTACTATTTCCTTTGTTCTTAAAATAACTCCTCTCTGTACCAGAGGAAGAAAGCAAAAAATATTTAAAATTAGGAAAACGGGAGAAGGTTTTTCTATTAGTTCACTGACTTTAGCCTCTGTGGCCAGCATGTGGGCTTTGGCAGACAGAAAATACGAAGGAAGCTCATGAATGTTAAATGTTTGTGATGTTTTTGCCATAGAAAACATGTTATTTATAGCCAGATGAAATTAAAATGCTGCTCTGCCAAGATGTATGTAAAAAAAAATCAAATAAAATCAAACAGGGCATTCAGTTGCTCCTGGCATGTTCTGAGGGTTTTGCATTGTTGGGTCTTCAAATCATGGCTTTTACAACAATGAACAATCTCTTGTTCACGTAAATCCAAAAGTTTTCTAACATCAATTCTATTTTTAGGTATGGAAAATGTAGTTTGGAAGTAACGTCAACTTTTATGGAACCTTTGGGAAGGGAGTCTTTAAAAGGGAGGACAGCGCTAAAAGGGAATTTGATCTCGCAAATACTTAGGATATCCTGACATATGTTCTCATATAGTTAGCTTTTCACAAGTAACCTGAAAAGTATTTTTGTGAAAAACAGTTATTTTCTAAATGCTGAGAATGAGAGCATTATACTGCAAACAGGAGAAAAAAATAATTAACTATAGCAACCATTTTTTAATGCTGTGAAAGTACTTAATACTTCAAGTTAGTGGGTTTGTTTGCTTATATATTTTAAATGAGAGTAACATTTCAGTTATGCCAAACTCTTCAAACTGGTGGGTTTGGTATTCTGTTCTCTCGTAGCGTTCCTGATGACAGATGTCAAAGACCACAGACATACAGCTGTCTGTCTGCATAAATCCATTAAGTGTAGTGGAAATTGTTCTTCTCTACTTGAAAAACTGAAGTACAATGCTTGCACTAGAACAATCACAAGTTATAGCCTTAAAGTTTTCAAATAAAATATTTTAAAGTATTTATTTTTTTTATTTGGTTTGTTGTTTAGTTTTTTTGAAATGCAACAAACTGTACCTAATGATACCTATTGAAGCAGCTGGCAGTGGAGGAGAGACCAGGGAATAGCCAGTTACATGTGTGATTCTTTAATGAAAAATGTGGTAGCATTTTTGTGAGTGAAGAGCAAAAAAATCTGTTCAGATATTTTTTTAACAGGACAAATGAAGCATTTCCAGTGTTATGAATGTGTTGTTCAACCTTCTTTGTGTTTCAACAGATGGGCGCAAACCATTTCCAATAAACCATGGGGAAACTAGTGATGATTCCTTCTTAGAGGTAGGAATAGAAAATCTTCTTAAATGGTGCTACACAAAATTCTTGCTGTATTTCCACAAAATTAGTTTAAAAAAAACAAAAGAAAAAGTATTTCTATAAAAAGTCTGGCTGTATGTATGGTTGGATGAGGAATAGAACAAGTGGGATGGTGAGACAAAAATCAGGTTTAGTCAGTTTTGAAAGAGGTTTTTTGCAAAGCTGACATTGTGAATCCGGAGGACAGAGTATCATACCATGATAACAAGAAATGTCAGAAGGGATGACCATAAAAGAGAATCAGACTGACTTCTGTGCTGAGATTTTCATATACCCCTGCTCCTTTCAAATTGTATGTGAGATTAAGTCATCAGTTTGAAAACTTGGGATAATTTTTCATTGTCTTCCCTTTGGTTTAGTTGTAGTTTGATAGGTGCCGTGCTAAACAGACATTGGTTTTGTTTCTGACATTTCCCAATAATCTTCTCCAGTTTCATGGCTGCTTTGAGGTGCTTCTTTGTGTCAGGAGCTGTTTAGTTGAGAAATTAACTGGAAGATTGGAAGGAAATACATCGAATTGGGAGGATAAACTGTCATCCCCAGAGAATGATGTGAAGTTGAAGCTGAGAAGGCAGTGCATAGATCTCACTTTTATGGTATCCAGACTGGATTAGCTTTATGAAAGGAAGAAACCAGAGAAACTAAAAACCAAACTAACAAAACCTTTTAGAGTTTAGTAGCATAGACTAGCATCTGTAAAGATTGCATAGCATTTGTGCTTGTTTGGGCAGGGGGAGAAGTTGGATAAAGCTTTCCTTTCTTCATATGTGGGTTTTTTCCTGGTTTACTGATAACATGTGTTCTCCACATTGCACCCTAAAGTTAGATGAAGGAATTACTTACAATCTTTCACTTACCCCACACAGCTTAGATTCATCTTGAGACAAAGGAAAAACTTCTGAATACAGCAGTATTACTAGAAGCAAACTTCAGAGATGCATTTAGAAACTCAGACAAGCAGCACATCTGTTGCACAAAGTAATATTCAGTCACAAAATCCATTCTTGCTAATGTTCCGCACACAACTTTTGCTCTCTTGCTGCCTATATATGAGCCCTGTAAATAATCTTGATTAGTGGTAACTCGGATCAGAAATACAGTTTATGTAGCTTTATCACACTATTTAGTAACTATTTATGGAAAAAACAATTTTGAGCATAGTTTGTCTAAAGCGTATCTTCATATTTCAGTTGTGAGTTTTTTAATAAGTATGATTTATAGTGTGTTTTGGTTTGTTTTATGTTTTTTCCCTAGGATGCAATAGAAGTTTGCAAGAAATTCATGGAACGTGACCCAGAAGAATTAAGATTTAATGCAATTGCACTGTCTGCAGCTTAAAAGCCTTTTTGAGTGGGGCTAATCTATTGCAATGTGTTGTAACAATAAAACTGTGGCCATATGTTAATACTACAAATTTTGATACTTCCCTAACATGTTGATTAATTGTAGCCTATGTGGAATAAACTTTGCATTTGTCCTTGCTGTATCTTGCTACTTGTTCCTAAAGCAACTTTTGAGTATTTATACACATGCATGCATTTTGTGCAAGACTTCTGTGTGGTGGGGTTTTCCCCTTTGACCCCCTTCCAAGTCTCTGTGATATTTCATCATAATAATAATGAGTTAGTTCAGAGCAGGATTATCATTTGTGACATTCACAGATAACATTTTGAGTGGAGTATGTGGTATGTTAATGGGTAAAAATTTGCAATAATGAGGCTATCTGCATTTTTAAATCATAATGATACAATACTATTATAATAACTTTTGCAGGTGACTCAAAAGGCATTTTTTTTCAGTGCATTATTTATACATAAATTTATGGAAGAATAAGGCAGAAAAAGGACTGTTTCTTATTACTGTTGGTGAGCACTAACATTTTAAAAACAGTAACATTTTGAAAAAAACTTAATTTTGTTTCTCAAGCCAAATAATGGTAATAAATTGTCAAAAACCTTTAGTGAAATGAGTGTTTGCCATTCATATGTGAAAAAGCAACATGGACTTTTACCTCAGAAAAGCCACACACACAGTAATTAATGATAGTTCAAACGAAAGCACTGTGGAGGGAGCACAGAGGTGAGTACAGCCATGTGAACTATCTCACCCAACTGAAGCAAATTATGGAAAAATCATTATAGTTGTAAAGAAGTTTTGTGTAACCAGAGCAGAAACAGACTACAGATTTTAAGATAGCCCTGATGGACATAGACTTTTTTTTCCCTTTAGGAGTATCTATTGTAAGTTTGTCAGGTGGCATAACTGAATGCTATGTGATAGCCTTCCCCTGTGCCATCCCTCCCACCCCACCCACTGGATCTGAAGGTACTGTTGATCAACTTCTACACTTGAATTTGTAACGACTTGGTTGGGTTTGTAGGGTTTGGGTGCTATTTTTTGTCAGGGTTTTTTTGTTTGGTTGTTTTTGGTGTTTTTTTTGTTGTGTTTTTTTTTTTTAGGTTAAGCAATCTTACACTTTAGGATTATTGGGAAGTTTGGTTTTGTTTAATGTGCATGTTTTTGACATTGCAGAAAAATATTCCTTATTTGTTGCTTTGAAGGAAAATAATTCAGGTTTGCTTCCAATCACGACTGCTGCCAAAGGAAACTAAACCCTCCATGTCCCAGAGGGTGCTTTCATTCTCTAGCAATTGTCATTGCAGGAAAAATGAATGGGGTTCAGCCAGAAGCAATCTGGCAGAGTTTTCCTTCTTTATAGAAAAGAGAGAGGCCTGGGAGTCTATCTTATCACTTAAGAACATCTTTTGCACTATAAAGAAAAGTCGGTCCCGTGTCTGTCTAAAACATGTCACCTGGAGAGTCCACTAACAAGGAGCCTGTTTTCTATAAGTGAGCCTGTGTGAAAAGTGAGGAGGAAGGACAACACTACCAAGCTTGTATTTTTGAGCACTTTTTCACCCCAATAAAATGCAGTATCGTTAAGACTTTCTGTTGCCATGCTCATTAGTAAAGCCCTGAAACTTGTTTTAAAGCAAAAATCAAATGCTTTAGTAACTGAAGCTGCTGCGCTGTCTTTCTGCTAATACCAGAAAAATCAAATAAAAGTTGTTGCAATTTAATTGGCATATTGCATATTTTATCTTAAAAGTGACTGAGAGGACTAGATTTTGAGTAAGCCATAGTGAATATAGATCAGGTGTTTTCAGGGTAGGGGAGAGGGTGAGCAGAGAGGAAGAGGAACTGGAGTTCAAAGCTGCTAAACTAGCTATGACAGTTGTTTCCTTTAGGGAAACCCTCACACCATATGCACACTGTTCGGTGTTCAGAAGATTTAAGTTGTTTTAGATATTAAATAGAGGGGCTCTGGTTTTGTACAATTATTTATTGCAAAATCACTTCAGCACTTTAATTGAGTATTGGAACTGATTAAGTCAATTAATGACAAAGGAAATCACAGAATAGTAAACTTGGGGTGGGGTTTTTCATGGTCACACTGGAAAAGTACATCTTGAATAAAATATACATCTTATTAGTACATAAAAATTTATGAGAATTCCTAGTATTTTGGCAACACATTCATTTTGCTCAGCATTTTTCATGCAGTCTTCAAATCAGTTGCCCTGTAAGGTAAGGTTCCCTATGTTATTTTACTTGTGTTAATTTCTGATTTATCAATATATAAGATGGTACTTTTTAGTGACCATTGCTTTTGGAAGGGTTCTCAAAAATCTGAGATGTTAAAGGAAGAGCATTGCACCAGTTTGGTGCTGAACTGTATCCGCTCACAGCATGGTCTCTTGCTAGACTTAAATTTTGAAGAACTGCACAGCAGAAGTGCTCTCTCACCTCACATGTATGGTGTAGTGGCCTTCCAGTGCTGCTGAGGTCATGCAGTGGCACAGGCACTGGCAACCATCTTGAAGTGCACAGAAAGTAGAGGGATCTGCACAATGCTTGAATACTTTCGGCATTGACAGAACCTGTGTAACAGAATCACAGAATTGATAAGGCTGGAAAAGACCTCTGAGATCATCAAGTCTAACCTATGACCTAACACCACCACATCAGCTAGACCATGGCACTAAGTGCCACGTCCAGTCTATCCTTAAACACCTCCAGGGATGGTGACTCCACCACTTCCCTGGGCAGTCCATTCCAATGTCTAATCACTTCTCCATGAGGAAGTGCTTCCTAATGTCCAACCTAAATCTCCCCTGGTGCAGCTTCAGGCCATGCCCTCTCGTCCTGTCACTAGTGGCCTGGGAGAAGAGCCTGACCCCCACCTGCCTACAGCCTCCCTTCAGGTAGTTGTAGAGAGTGATAAGGTCCTCCCTGAGTCTCCTCTTCTCCAGGCTAAACTTGGATACCCAGAGTGAAGTACAAACACTTGGCTGATAAGCCCTGCAGAGCCACGAGGTGCTTCTGGCTCAGCGATGCCCATGCAGATGTTGCCTTAGCTGTACATTCTGTGCTTATTAGCTCAAGCTTCATGGGAAAATAACATTATATTTCCAAACTTGTGCAGCCCTGCCAGACAGAGCCTTGCCACCTTTGTGTCAAGCACAGTTTGGCCACAGGCACACAGTGCTAGTGCCAGGAAAACCCTCTTCAGCTCCTGCAGTCTGGGCTGGCCATACACCTCATCCTATGGAAATGGTGCATGTAGGAGTGAAGCGATGATGCATGCTCAGCACTTCCATTAATTTTAGCTGAATGGAGCTGCTGTGCTATTAAGCACTAGGGGATTGTTCAAGTCCTTTTAAGTATATTGGTGTAAGTTTTCCCTTGTTATTTCAAGCATTTTGTTGAGAAACCATAAGAATTTAATAACCAGTGCAATGCCCTTTCAGTCATGGCTGCATGATTCAGTTAGGGGAAGAAGGAGAAGGAAGTGTTTTCTATCACTGAAAAGTAAGTTTTAGCAAATAAACACACTTAACAGCCCACATTTTAAAATAAATATGTTATTTCCTTAAGGGAAGAAGCCTTCCTTGTTAGAAAATATTATTGCATCAAATATTGTAGAACTCTCTATAAAAAGAGTATGACAAACTGTTGCTTGACTTATCCCTGGGAGCACACACAGTTTCTGGGTGGAACTACGTTATGTTTGCTACTTTTGACACCAACAATTAGCACTCATACCTGGTATATGTGGTCTTTTTTTCTGACCTAGGCGTCTGGTGACCTGTTTAGTGCAAAGGAATATTAAACTCTTCTGGTCGTTTGGGCTTTCATAGATAAATTATCTGTGGCAGTCAATTTAGAATTCACTTTGAGGGAAAAATTTGCATGCTGGAACTTTTTTTACTCGGTGAATAACATCGACTTGAAAGCTGCTGTGTTCCATGGAGCTTACTAAAGGGATTTAATCAAATTACTTGATTACTCACATTACTTTAATTATTTGATCTAAAATGTTAAACACTTGATTCACAAGATAAGTTATTGAATTTGCTATTGAGTGAAGTAAAACAGCCAGAAATAAGTGAGAACTTGGAAACTTGTTTTTTTTAAACATGGCCTCTTTTGAAACCTGTTTTGTAGAATTGTATTCTTAAATAAACGTAAACACCTTTAATATTCGCAGTTACTTTTTTCTACTTAGGGACAAGCATCATATTTTTATATGAAGTGAAAAGGCAGACCTTAAGTATCTGGGTATTTTTCTTCAGAAAAATATATAGCAATGGCAGCTAACACAAGCTGATGGCAGCCAGCAGCAGCAGCAGCACATATATGCTCTATTTAGACTTTTTGTTAGCCTTAGTAGTCTTGAATGTTAAATAGTGAGATGAGGGGGTTTGGGTTGTTGGTTTGTTTGTTTGTTTTATTTTTCCTGATTCTTAGGCTTCTTACTTGAGAAGAGGGCAGATTCTTATTTTGTATTTGGTCCTGGGGCTGATCTGGCTTGGAGCAGGAAGCAGGAGTAGGAAAAAAATGTCAATATTATAGCTTTCTTATTTCATTCATTGTTGGCTCTATAGCATTGATGTCTCAAATCATACCACTGTGAGGAGCTAACTACATAATTTCTATGCATTTGCAACTCTACTAAATGTCAAACATTTCCTGTGGAACTTATTTCAGTTGGAGTCACTGGGTATTCCTGCCTGTGTGTACCACCAGTAACACAAGATTCCACGTACTGCAGAAAATGATGGCTAATAGCTCCCTGGTATGTTGAACTGATCTCCTAAAATATTCTTTCCTGATCTAAGAAGGCTGTTTACAGAGCAGAATTAAGATGTGCTCCTAAGTAAACATCTTAGGAGAGGCTAATTTGTGTGCAGTAGAAATTTCAAGTTCTCTTTTTCTCAGGGGTCCTTAAAAAATGACGTGGAAAGTTCTGCCTTGGGCCACACAGAGCAGAAGCTGTGTGCAGCAACTTGATTTTGCTTACAAAGAAGACATGGAAAGAAAAATATTAACGGTTCAAGTAGAAAAAAAGTATATCATATTTAATATGATGTGGAATAAAGTACATTAAAGAAAAAGAAAAAAAAGGTAGTGCTGTGCTTTAATATTGCAGAGAATTGCTCTCTTTCCTGATACTCCATTAACTTGTGCTGGAAGCAAGGGTTTCGCTGTGCTTAGCCAGGACACCTGTGCTCCCCTGCCCAGCTCTGGGTGGGAGCGGAACCCGCTGGGGCTCAGCACGATCCCCTCCCAGCACTTCCCGGTGTTTGTGGTTGCCATAGGGCCCGGAGCCCGGCAGCCCGGGCTCGGGAGGAGCACAGCCTCGCCCAGACGGGGCTCCAGCTCCCAGCCCGAGCACAAGGGAGCTCCGGGAGAGGAGAACTCCCAAGGGAGCTGCAGCAGCAGCAGCGTGTGGAGGGCAGAGACACGAGTGAAATGAAGCCACGGGCACGGGTGGGGGTGCCCTGCCCGAAACCAGAGCTGCGGAACGGTGCGGAGGGCGGGAGGGAAGCAGAGGGGCTGTACCTGCTCCCTCCTGCCCCAGCCACCTTTGCGTGGAAAGAGCTCAAAGCAAACCCCGGACCTCTCGCTTCTTCCCGAGCAGCGTTAAAGGCTCCTCA
>NW_009954222.1:4293879-4304061 GCF_000747805.2 Chaetura pelagica
CAGAGATCTGTCTCGGCGGTATCGCCGGCGCCCCCCGTCCCCGAAATCCAAATTAAAGGCTGGTAGAGCTGCCCTCCTGTAATTAAGGCTTGTAATTTCTTGCCGTCTTGTAAATTGCTTCTTTAGCGCTTGCTCTGAGACAGTCGGAATTAAAGGCACTCTTCTGCTTCCTGCCTCAAAAGAGTTTGGGACAGAGAGCAACCTGAAATTACACTCATTTGCTTCTCTGTTTTTAAACATGAGTGTCTGAGGACGCATCGCGCCCGGTGTGAATACCTGTGTTTCTGAGGTGGTTGGGTGAGGCAGAAGGCAGGGGCAGGGGCAGGGGCTGTGCGGGCGGGGGGCTGCGACCCTGAGCCGGCGGTGGGAGCGCGGGCAGGGCTGGGATCCCGGGATCCCGCTGGAGCGGCGTGGGGACGGCACGGGGAGCAATGCCGGGTAGCCTCACTTAGTGAGGTCGCGGTGTGGCTCCTGAAGAGGAGCCTGTGAGTGCTGCATCGTACGGGTTTTGACGTACGAATCTTATTTCTTTGCACCCGTTCACGTGAAGTGAAACGTCCTGTGTCAAAAATGCTATCCCAGTGACTTTCAAAAGAGTAAATACCCAAAGAAGGGTGTTCGTTACTTGTTGCCCCCCATCTTTGCCAGCTTGTCAAGACCAGACTCCAGGCTTCTTTGTTCCTCTGTAAAACGATGACATCTAGTGCTTAAAATCTATTGAGAATGTTGAACTGAGAGCACCGTAGGCAGGGGTATCGTAAATGACTTCCACAAGTGTCAGTTTTGCAAGTACCATCCGTGAATGTAGGTAACTGAAGCAGTCCTGACTTCCCCAAGTGTCAGTCTGGCAAGAGCCATCTGTGAGTTGAGGTAGCTGGAGCATCCTTCTCTCACACAGGTGGTGCTTGCGTTGCTTCCTTTAAACTGACAAAGCTTATTTTGAAGGGTTTCATTATGGTGATGTCATGCCATCTTTGAAATTCTTAATTTTGGGGATGAGGTAAGGTTTGGGGGATTTTTTTAAAAATTTAATTATTAGCATTGATCAGTTGATCCTGCCCTTCCAACAAGAGGCTCCCTCTTTGCCTGCCGCCAGCACATGGGAGCACCAGCAGAGCGATGTTAGTGTAAAGTCTACACTGTTTATATAGTGGAAATAACATACGTATATTCAGCTTCCCCCCTTCCCATTCTAATTTGTGTGGCTATATTTTGTTCTTCTCTGTGAAAGCTGTTCTCATTTTCAAGTAAAACTTTTACCCTTTGGAGAAACCTTTTACTTTAAATCACGTAACTTAAAAACCTGAAGGTATTGATAAACAGGATGCTGAGCATTCTGTCATGTTGAAGGAAGAAGTAAATATTTGTTTCCCTATGAAATGAGGTTTGCATTTCAGAGTCCATTGTGTTTCTCTACTCTTTAAATCCAGATGGATAAAAAAGCAAAGACCAACCATTTCTTATGTGGTATGAGAAGAAAAAAAAATTATTTTCAGAGTAATGAGACATGTCCCAAAGTTTTGTGGATCTTTATGAAATGCAGCAGTGGGTATATTACTGAGAGAAGCTCAGTGAGTCGTAATGATTAAGTAATTAGTTTTGAAGATAAAGCAGATACCCAAATATTTATGAACTCGAAGTTCTTATGTTTTGGTAAGGTTTTGCATGCCAGCTTCCCCTAGCATTAGAGAAAGATGAAAGCATGCAGACACTAGCTACTATAGATTTGAAAGAACAAGCTGTAAACTGTTAGTATTTCCCTTTGCTAATGAAATCTGTGTTAATGTATTTCTCTATTTCAGTACAGAGCCTTTTAGAGACTGAGATTTTAAAAACAACTCAGAAAACCTGATCTCAAACCTGGAAGCTGAGGACTTTTTGTAACGGGAATGGGCAACCATATTTGTCAGATCTTGGGGGGGAAACCACTTCAAAACATCCAAAGTTTTCACTGCCTTGGTCCTTGAAGTTTTTGGCCAGAGCAGACTGTGTCCTGGTCAAGTCCCTTTTCTGCCTGTTCTCAGCTGGAGTCTCCATGTTGTCGAGCAGCCACTGGCTGGTGGGAGCTGGGACATTTGATCCTAATTCTTATGCTATAAAAAAACAACCAACAACAACTTGATTAAAAGTAGTAACACAAAAATTGCATCTGATATCTGGTGTTAGTTAATGAAGGACTTTGTTCTGTAATTCAGATTCATGTTGAGGCATATTTTATGATAATGCAAGCAAGGCAGATCTGTAGTCTTTAGAGTGCAAAGACTTTTTCAACGATCGTCCCCAACCTCTTTTAAAATAGGTTTTGTGTGCCGTAGTGAACTGGGTGGTGAGAGGTGTTGCTTGTCTTGGTATTGGTTACTGTAGCTCTGGGAGATGGTTAGTCACTCTGGGAGAGCTGGCTGTTGAGGACATCTGTTTCTTTTGGGGACAGTCACTTCCTGTGCAAAACTTGGACTCTTTCAGGTGTCCCTTATCCAAAGCCCAGCACTGGTTAGTGGTGTTGAGTTCTTCCATCTGGGACTTACAGTGTCTCCTGAACTCTCCCTGTAACAACTGGTGCTGATCAAACTCACGTGCAGCTCAGCCCTTGCTTAGCACCTCAGCTGGGCAGATGGTGTGTGCCGAGACTAGTATAAAACACTGAAACAGCACAACTTGGAAATAGTTTCTCTAAGGTGGAGCTGTGTTTGCCAAAGCTAGAAATAGCTGGGTTAAAATGATTCTACTGTGTTCTGTTCCATATTATAACTTCAGCAAGCCAAAAGCTGTTCCTCAAAACCAAAGCATTCTTCCTCCAGCTATTAAATATCCCAGACTGCAGAGTCTGCTTTCCTGCTTCAAGATGTGGGAGGGCAGTCTGCCTCTTCCTCTCTGCAGTCCACCACAAAGTTCGTCCTCATGAAAAAAGGGGAGACGTGGTCCCTCTCCCCCCATTTTAGGGGTGATGGTGAAGGGTTCAAGATGGAGGAAGAGCGTGTGCTGTTTTCTTATAAAACCTCCCCGCTTCTGATGCGTGCTCTGTGTTTTAGATGAACCCTAATCCTCAGGTAAATATCTTATGGTTTGAAGTTGTTTGCTAAAGCAACTTGAAACCTGACCCACAAAGTCTGTAAATCTTTAGTTAGAGTGCCCGGAGGCAAATAACGCTTGAATATTTTATTTATTTATTTATTTTCCCCCAAAGTAGTTGAATGCACAGATCCTGTCTGTGGGAGGGCAGGCATTGAGCGTGTGCCTGAATGAATTGTTGGAGTGAAGCAGTAGAGCTGTAGGAGAACACAAGGAGCAACCTTGACAAATGCATTGAAGTGAAAAATAGGTGTTGGGCCAAGTAATTCTTAACATCGCAAGTGATTACAGGGCCTCTCAGGAGCTGAATTTCTTCCCCTAGTAACTGATTTAGTGTTGTTAAAGTCAGATGTTCTGAAAGCTGCCAACTTCATTTTATATTGTCATTGAGGGCAGCAATCTCTGTCATAAGCAGGATCTTCCTGTAGCCCTGCGACCGTTCCTCGTGCAGACTCTGCATGCAACAGGAGAGATCCTTTCTAATGCTAACACTACCCAGTGGTGATGGAGAGAGGCTTCTGCAGCAAGATAAAGTTTGCATCGGTTTTGATAGGCAACATTAGAGGAAGAGAGCCCAGGATGGCTATAGGGCAACTAAAGGTACTTCCATTGCTCGTATCTGCCATGGCCATTAAAAGGTAGTGCAATAGCCTAATTTTTTTTTCTGAATGCTGTTGTATGTACTTACAACTTCATTTATTATTACATTACAGTTTGCTTTTTGGAGTCCAAAATTGCCTTTCTTTGTGATTTGAAAGTTCGTTACATTTTGGATGCTGGAAAAATATTTGGGGGCTTTTGGCTTTGTCTGTTTCCAGAAAAAGCAAATGTGTGTATACACACACAGACACACGCACACACCTGCCTGCTTGGAAGATTAAGAAAGCGGATTTGCAGGGTAGCTTGGTATAAAGAGTAAGTCTGAGGATAAAACTTGAGAGCCAGGACTACTTACTGAAATCTTTTGGTTTGGACTAATAGTACAGCAATCAAACCCAGTAAATGGTCTCTGACATGTGGTCACCAAATGTTTCTGTTTGTTGAAACTGTTTGAAATCTGCATTTCTACTGTATATTTTTATGGCTTCTGCAAATGCAGCAAGAGGTCTAGCAGCAGTGTTTTCCCTGTATTTGCATAGAGATCTTACCTCCATGATTATTTGGTTTTGCTTTTCCCCCAAGCATGAATCTAATGCATACAGTCTGGTATGGCAGATGGAAGGTGTAACTGTAGAGATGGAAGGCTCATCTTAAAGTTCAAATCCTCTTCTCATAGGTACCTTTACTTCTGTTGAACTAATAATTAGAAAAAGATTTTTCCCAGGTCTGGGTAATGTATTCCTGGATAGTGTAGAAATAGTCAGTTTGTGTGCTGGATTGTGTCAGAATGAAAGATGTGTGAACGAAAAGGCAAAATCTATATATTGTATTGCCTAAATCATGTCTAGTACTGGGTAATTCTGTCAAGTCATAAAACCTGGGTGGGCTGGTTTCTGGAGAACTTCTTACAGCGCTGCTGCTGGAGTCCTGGCTCACAGTTACATAAGGGATGTATTTAACCCTGCTTTAGGTGGGTGCATCAATATTTCGTTACTGTCTGTAGATTCTTGGCATTCAGCCCTTGCATGGAGTAAATCTAAGTGTATCCAATTAATATATAAATATGAATGGGCACATAAATATTCATGCTGGCAAGTAAATACTGGGGGATTTGTAAATCCTAGAAATTATGTTCTTTGCTCTCTGCAGACTATGAAAGTGCTATGGCAAATATCACTAGCAATAATGATTTGGAGGGAGGAGGTGGTGGTAATAGCTGCTTTATCTGACTGAACATTATTCTCTCTGTTACCTTGTCACCTTCCTGCCAGACCTTAGGGAATTTATCTGCTGTGCATTTGGTGATGTGTTTGGGAGAAAAATGGGACTGATTTTTGCTTGAGGGTAAAAAGCTGTTTCCTGGTTTCTGCAAGATGGGTTTATATATTTTCAAGTTAAGTCTATGTTTGGATTTCTCAAAGATGCTCAATCTGTCTTCATGCAGCCCTGTGCGATGGGCATGCATAGCTTTGAGCTGAGTTCACAGTGTCATTTCCTTTGTGGACAGTTTCTCTTTGTAGTTGTGAGCGTTGTTTTAAAATTCTGCATGAAAGCAGCATCTGCAGGCACTTTAAGAGGAAGAATTAACTTGTTGACTATAGAAATGGATATGTCTTCTATACTGAGGAAACACATTGCAGCTTAAAGGGGATCTCCAAACAATTCTGGACTTTTCTTCTGTTCTTTATTTTATGGTTACCAGCTACAGTTAGTCATGGTGTTACTTTTGTTCTTTTCCTCCTATCTTGTTTGTTTGTTTTTTGATCTGTGGCCTGATCCTTCCTTCAGTTTTGTGAGGTGATGTATTAGTTTCCTCCCATAGTTCGGGGAGAAGGTGAGATGGTGATTTCCATATTCAGCATGCTTCTCTCCTTCCCCCCCCAACCCCACCCCCCCCATTACTGTGGACTCCCTTTTAGCACCTTTTATTTGTTAAACACTTTTTTAAATCCAAATTTTAAAGTTTTTAATGAGCTCTTGAGTGTAATACATTAGATGGTGACCTTGCAGAGCTTTGGAAAACACTTGGGTTTTTATTGTGTTGTAAGAACCAGATACATTCCAGCTGTTTCTTGTACCTACCACTCGTTCTCTTTAGAGTTTCTTCATTCACTTCTGGAGGAGATTGCTTTTTCTTTCCCCTAAAGTTTTTTTAAAAACCAAACAAATAAAAAACCCAACCTTTTGCTTAACAGGACTAATATAACTCTTTACTATCGTTTTTTTCAATGGGCTTTCCAGTTTCAGTAACCTAATGAAAAACAGCATATGCTTCCAGACCCAGTTGAATAGAAATGTTTCTGCTAGTCAAAGGTGTTCTCAACACACCTAACATAATATCCAAATTACCTCAGGAAAAGTGTTTTGGTTTTGCTGTTTTTCACCTACCTGAACACTGTTGATCCAAGAGAATATCTAATTTTAAGGAAGTGTAGTGAGCAAGCTACATTAAAACAGGTTATTTGGTTCCTGATGTTGTGAGCTTCTGCAAGCAGTTGCAAATGTAGTGTTTATGAATAAATAGTGCTAAATATTTTTTGTTTTCCAACAAAAAGGAAAGCTGTATGACTCTAAATTACAGTGTGCTACCTTCCAGTTGGATATTTAGCTGTAAAACTTCCATTGTGTTACACTGAGAAGAGGAACTTCATTTCAACAGTGTTTTGCATTTGTGGTACAAAACATCTGGGGTGATCTTCGAAGGGCATGAGGATTATAAGACTTGCTTTATTTTTTTGTCAGTACTGGGTGTGTTGGCACATTTTTTTTGCACCAGCTCATGTGAAAGTCCTAACTCTGTTTCTGGATGTGATTCAGCATTGAATCATTACTACTGTTAGAAAAGAAACCTGATATACTAACTTTGAGAAATAGTTATTACTATGTTGGCCAAAAAGTCAAAATAATTGTCACATAACACAGCTTTAAAGGCATATCTGGGTTGGGATTGATTTAACTAGCGTAGACAGTGAAATTATTAGGTGTTGGGCCAAGCTGTCCTCCTAGATGAAGTCCCACAAGTATGTGGTTTTGTGTTACTGCTGGACCGTTAATACAGTGAGGTGTCATCGAAACTCCTTTGCTTGGCATGATCTTCTCCTGCTTTCTTTGTGGTGGCAGTGGCTTTGGTCCTAGCCTCCAGTGAGTTCACTGGATGATGGAGTCTCAGCCTGTTTTGTGGTGTTATGTACTTGCTTGGCTCGTGGAGGGTGAGATGGGCACCGGTGCTCATGTCTGGGAAGAGGTGGTGATGGCAGAGTTGGCCTTTTGGTGGCAGCTCCCCAGTGAGCTGCAGCTGAGCTAATGGAGACACCTGAATTTAGACACGCCATCTCTGTCCCTGGAGGCTTCTCGAGTCACCTCCTTGTGCTCGATGCCTGGCTTTCTTCCTTATATGACTTGGGAGCTGTTTGGTTTTTGCCTGGGGTTGAGGTATAAGCTAGACACCTGAATTAGGGAGACTGGCTTCCAGCCATAAATAACTTTAGGATGAATTTCATAAGGTTTGTAAGTACAACTGGAGCTGTTTTAAATAGAAACTCTGCCAGGAGTTTCTGGGCTAAAGCATTTGAAAGTATTTGATATGCTTATACACTGATTTCTGCTATGGCAGAAACAGCCTTTGTGTCTTGTTGGGGTTTTCATTTGATGGGGGATGGTCCTTCAGAGGTTTTGGGCCATCTGGCCTAGCAGTTCTGCAGTGATCATCACTTCTGCTTCAGGGGTGCAATCTAATCCCAGATCTAAACTCCAATGTTATTTGCATTCTTTCCTGGAAATGCTTTATTGGCTCTTCTATTTCTTATTTATTTTTTATTTTTCCTTCGGAAAGGAATTTGAAAAATCTAGCTTGTGGAGTTTGATCTGAGGTTCTTCATGGCCAAATGACCATGTCAACTAGTGAATCACAATGTGATAAGGAAAGGAAGCAAATGAAGTCACATGTCAAAGTGGCTGTGAAGAAGATGAAGAAAAATTAAGTTCCAGGCTTGGCACTACAGGAGTGGTTGGTTTTGTGTGTTGGGGTTTTTTTTTTGTTTGTTTGGTGGGTTGTTTTTTTTTGTTGGGTTTTTTTTTTTTTGTAGCAACAGCTGTTGTGCTGACTTGAAATGCTTCTTCAAATACTATTTCAGGTTAGGTGAAGCTGGGGACAATGCATTACTGCAAGTCCACTTTAGGAAAAAAAAAATCTCTTTTCCTCCTTGTGTCCTCTTTGCCTAAGTGCTGCACTAACAAAATGTACCATTTTGATGCACCTGAAAATGTAATCCTGAGCAAAAGTGGGCCAGACACTTGATTGCAGATTCTTTTGCCAATAGAGAAGTGTTGTAACAAAGTGATATAGATTGTTTTAACTAACTAACAAGGTCTTATCTTTGTATATGTTTTGAAAAATGCCAGGTGGGCATCCTCATTGCAAGTTCTTACCATTCAGTAAAAAGTTTGGAATTGCTCTTCTTTGGGCTGCATGAAAATGGAGTGAGGAGGATGATGTGAGCTCCAGGTACAGATGGATATCTTTCACAGACATTTGCCTGGTGTTATGAAGGTTAAAAAAACCACAACATATATAATAAACATCAACTCAATGATTATTCAGGAAGGTATTGCTTCAGAGCTACGAGTCTTGTGTGTCAAATATTTTCAAAGACAAGTCTCCATTAAAATGCACAGACTGGGTTGCTCACTAATGACCTGGCTTCTATGAGTCTGATAACATCCAAAAGTCCTCTGCGACGTTAGGGTAGGTCTTGCAGACACATTCTGTAATCTCATTTGAGAGCATCATTAAAGACTCCAGGAAGTTCTGCATGTCAAGTGTCAGCGGATGGGGTTGGGAGCTGTTTGCAGTGGAGGAATGACATAGGAGAGAGGCTTGGGAAGCGAAGAGGAAGAATGTGCTCCGAAGGCTGTTTGTAAATAACTACTTTTTCTTCTTACTGAAGTGAATTTATGTTGTGAGTATTTAAATTCTTAACATTTATAGATTATAGTGGCGTTTTATGTCTTTTTTTTTTTTTTGTTTTGCATTTGTTTTGCATTTTTCTCATTTTAAGGACTGGGCGAATACAGTCTCAGACTGTTCTAAATTTCTGATTGTGTTATGTTACTTCTAATTTTTTCACTTACATATTTGTAAAATCAGTATCTCATCTATTATTTTACCATGGGGCATGGAAACTTACTGTTAGGCCTGGCTCATAAATGCATGCATATGTGTGTCTGTGTGGGTACTTAAAGTTCCTTTTTTTGTTTTCTTCCCTTCCTTACCTCTCCAGCTAGGAATTTCTAAAATTTTTTTATTATATTTTTTTAATGAGGCAACGAAAAGCTTGTGGCATTCCATTTTTCGGTGGACTCTTTGATCTGTCCTTGTGAAAACTGTCTTGAAAATTACAGTAAAAAATGTGAATGCTCTTTTTCTAAATTTGTTTGGATATACCATAGTTAAAGATAACCCTAATAAATCATGTCTGGTTTTCAGTATAGTGGCTAATTTTGTCAGGACACGCAATACTTAACGTGCACATTTCGATGACAAGATTTGGTCTTTACTTGAGGGCAAGTCTCTTGCAAGAACCGTATCTTCTGGTCATGGTAACAACATGTAAGGTTGGAGCAGTGTTTCCCAGTGTGTAAGCAGACGTGGTTGGGAGGCTGGCAGTAATTTGGTTTCCTGTGTCTGGTGCGGAGATGGGTTAGATGCGATCCAGCCGTGCAGATTTCCAGCAGTGACTCATCTGATTGTTTTCTCTTTCCTCTGATCAGCCGAGAGGGTAAGATAGAGGAGGGTGTCTCACATGTTAGAAGACATCTCTAATGTCACGCTAACTTTTGGATATGGGCGAATGAAATATGGGAAGGATATTGGTGTGTCACAGCTGTTTTTAAAGGTATACCAACCTTCCTCACTTGGGTGCTTTTGTTGTTTTTTCCTTAGAGTGTTATCCCTAACCCAGCTGCAGTGTGGCTGTACCTCAGCCATGTTTTGTCTTTGTTCTTGTGCTATTGCACAGTCTGGGAATGGATGAACCTGATGCAGGCTCAGTTTAACAGACATTGCTCCTGGAGGGAGGATATGGAGAAGAGATCTGGATCTCTGGTTCCTTCTTATCCCAACCTCGTCATGTGCTTCTCCACTTGAGTAAAGAAGCAAATGTGTCTTCATTTCTTCCTGAGGCAGTGGATGTACATTCTCCTTTGGGAAGGAGCATTTGCAGGCTGCTAGTGGAGGTAGATGTGACATACACTGATTTTATCTATTCTAGTTGTTTTTTTGTTGTTGTGGTTTGTTTGTTTGGGTTTTTTTGTTTTGTTTTAGTTTTTTTTCATCTACCAGTACATATCATGTTACTTAGATTACACATAGTGCTTTTTATTTTTGACAGATACAGTTCAAGACATTAAAGTGTTTTGACTGTGTCTACCTATCTGATATAGGCTGAGGATTGGAAGCATTGTGGCTGCTATCGCACAGAAATCCATGCAAACAATTTTAGGGCTAGCAGGAAT
>NW_009954222.1:4304582-4381858 GCF_000747805.2 Chaetura pelagica
GAATGCCCACGTATTCTACAGCATTATGCGACATAAATGTCCTTTGAGATTAGGATGCTACAAGTTAATTGCAGTCAGACAAAGCTCATCAGTTTGTTTATCTAAAGGGCAAAGATTCTGCTCACCTTTCTGTTTGTGGGATAAGATTTGAAGTATGAAACTTGCTTCTATGAAACTTCTTTCATCTGTCAGGAAGACTGTTTCCCGGAGTACTAATAATACATAGGTTCCTCAATTATTGTAAAAGCATATCACAGTTCATCTTTGTGAGAGCTTGTTAGTCTTAGTTAGAGTCTTACGCAAGATCCTTACCATGAGAAGTGTCTGTTGGAGAAGCTTCTCTTGAGAAGCTTTAGAAAATCTCTTTATGTTTAGAGGCAGGTATGTGGATTTCTTATGCCCCTTTCTTTCCTGCCTTAGATGTGTAATATCGTGATACAAGAATTTACGTCTCTGTGTAGGTGTTAGCATTATATATCCTTTCCCTTCTAAAATATTTTTAATCCTGTGATTCAGAAGGGAAATAAGTAAAAAGAGGGAGATACGGGTAAAAATCCAGCCTTTGGTTAGAACCAGTCTGTAGGGCAGCATGTTAGATTGAGGATCTTAACATACCATAAGGAAGGTGGTGGGGGACTGAATGTTACAGTAACACTAGCAGTCAGGTGCCGAATATCATTGCATATGTGGAGGTGTCACATTCCTCAGCTTAGTTAGAGAAGGTTTGGCCATCTTAACTTCCTTCAGCAGCTCCTGTTTGCTGGTCCAGTTCACGTGATCACCCCTTATTTTAGCATAGTTTTTGTAACTGTGATACTCTGTGGTTTCCTGCCAAGAAAATCTGGTTTTCATCTTGAATTCTAAGCTGTGGTTTTTGCTGAGAAGCAAGCATGAGCAGTCTTCAGTATGAACGAAAAGTTTGATTGTTTCCTGGATGTAAGTGCCAGGACACTTTCTACTTTACACTGAATTTGACCAGGATCTGTTGCAGCAACTCCCAGTGGTCATTAAAACATCACTTTGCTGCTGATAGTTCATTTCTACGTAGAATTAAGCTGACATGTTTTGGAATATTTACACAGTGCTCATCTCTCTATTAAACTTTTGCCATAATTAAGCTACAGCACTGTCAAGAAATACATGGTTTTGGTTAAACACCACAATGAAGTGAAGTCATTAATGGCCACTGGAACGTTGTATAAGCACTGCTAAATCATAGCTGTCAGGCTGGAGTTGTGAAAAAACTTCTCAGCAGCTGCTAGTTGCAGGGGGAGAGTTCTCCAGCAGTCAGAAAATTGGCATAATGCTATTTTAGACCACAAAGGGCCTTACTTCTATTTATATATAGTGTCAACAAGTGCTTGTTGATGGTGCTCCTTGCAGATAGCAGTTGCTATAGTCTTAGCTGATGGGTGAACTCCTGCACAGAGCTAACAAGCACCTCATGTTCTCTCTCTGCATAGATTAATTACTCTAACCAAGTTACTCACATATATGCAGTCTGGAAATATGAGAGGTCTTTGATCTTTAAAACTTAATGTTTGAAAATGTAAATGATGCACTTCTTTGATCTGCTTCTTAAATTAAATGTTAATGGTGAAAATTACATTAGGCAGCTTTCCACTTGAAGACTTGTACTTTTCATTTCACACTACGTTAATTTTAAGCCGTATGTCATTGCTGGTTTTCCATCAGTGAATTATGGAAGGGGGAGATCCTTATGTTTCTACATGGCCTAATAATCAGCTGTGTATGTGTGTATTTAGAGATTAGACCTTAACATGCAATTCTTCTAATGCTGACTCCATGGATCATCAGTTTTGCCTGTCTGCCTGTGTGTTCATGGCTGGGGGAATACGAATCGTTAGGGCTGAGCAGTAGAAAGTGAAAATAGTTTGAGCTTTATGTGCCCGGGGTGGGATTTGTTCACTTAAGTTGTCAGGAAACCCTTGGGCACGTGTTCCACTGGAGTCTGGTGATGTGTCCTCCTAAACATCTGCTGATAGCAAAGTAGCAGAAACTTTTAGTTTGGGTTCTTCTGTGCTACTGGACTATTTGCTATTGCCTTTTCAAATTACTGTCATCTTCTAACAAAAAACCTACTGGGTAATTCAGGGTCCCTAAATTACTGATGAAGCTGATGCAAAATTCAGTCTTTTCCTTACATCAGCTTTCTAGTATGCAGTGGATTTGTCTATCTTATTTACCATAAATGATGATAAAGACATCTCTGCCTTTTGTCCTGTTTTCTTATAAGAGGGTCCTTTGAAGTCTGAGGGCCACATCAAACTGCCAACTACTAACTCACAAGGTTATTCAGAATCTTATCTGTGTGTAATAGGTTCTTTTAAGCTCCTGTTGGTTTAATGCCAGCTGAAAATCAGCTGCTAAACTGAGATGAAGTTGTTAATTACCCCCTTAGTAAAATCACTTTGTGTGCTTTTCAATTATTAGTATTTGTTTAGCTACACAGAGGCTGAATTTGTGGGGGAGAAGGTTCAAGGTAGTTAGTACTGTATGTCTGCCACAACAACTTTAAGATAATACTCGTGGCTGGAGGAGGTTTTGTGGGGTTTTTTTGTTGAGTTTTTGTTTTGTTTTGTTTTTTAGAAGCAGGTAAGTATTCTTTGTTCCAGATAAGAAAAAATCCCAACAACCAGCCAGACTCAGTCTGTGGAGTGGGGTTTTCTGTGTTGAGTATCATCCACCATAACTCATGCTCCAGTCCTGAAGTTTGTCTTACTTCAACCTTGTCAACCTTCCTGTTGATTTACTTTAGAGGTGTTTTTTATTAAATTAAGCATCATGCTGAATTATCATATTTTTGCTAAATTCCATTTGTCTGTTTGCTGGTGGATCCAAGTGATTTGCATAGGATAAGATGATAAACAACCTGATTGCTTTAGTGGCACTCACTGGACTTAGGAAATTGCCCAGATGAGGTGAACATGAGCACCTCCAATCAGAGCTGCTACAGCAGGTTGCCTAGGTATTTGAACTTATTTTTAAGCACAAAAGAAAGAGAAAAGAGATTTGCAACTGGGAATAAAAACAGTTGGCAGGGAAAAGAAACTTGAAATACCATTTCTGAGGTTATAGAAATGATCTAGCTTGGGTTTCAGCACTTCAGTGTGATACCTTCCTCATTAAAATTTCTTTTAGGTGGGTAAGGACTTAACAGTTATCCAGAAGTTTTTTTTAAAAAAATAAATAAGCCATTTCAGATTTTTTTTTTTCCCTTGTTTTAAAAGAGATGAGAATTGAATGCTTTAATTTTATTTCTCTTTTTCAAATTGTGGAGAATTCTAGATCATCCTTTCTCAAAACTTCTCTTCCCCAGTATGCTCCTTTGGCTTCTGCATCCTGTTGAATAAGGATGCAGAATAATTGCAGAAACTAATTTTCATATACATATGAATTTTCTGACTGAGGTGTTTGGATTGGGGGACCACAGGAGCCCTCTGTCCTCTCCACCAGTGAGGACAGATACCCCCACCAGTGAGGGGCTGGCCAGCAGGGGACTGTGCGGTGGGATTATTCACTCTACTTGTGAATCTTCAGCCCCTCTTGTTACCCGAGTCTCAGAGTTGGGTCAGTGTGGCCACTGCTTATTTTCCCTTTGTCTTGAAACCAAATATGAAGGTCCTATGGCTCGAAGGGGGGGGTTGGTTAAACAGTTTAAAGCTGGTACTTCAAAATATCAGGTGATGCTGAACTTTTTTTTTAATTGTTCCTTCATAGTGATTAAATTTATTTAGAGTCAGGTTAGAGCAAGTCATTAATTACAGTAGGGAATTTTTGAAGTCCAGATTTTTTTTTCTCAAACTTGAAGAACTTGAAACAAGTGTACTCCATAGGTGCCTGAGAGCAGGTAACTTGTATTTCCTGGTGAATGATGTTGCCAATTTTGAACCTCTCTCCCTGCTCCTTTAAGGCTAGCCCAGAACTAAATAAAATAAAAGGCCTCAAGCTTCAGACCAGAACTTTGACTTTAAAAGAATTGCTTGTGATAGAACACACCTATCACTTCTTTTTTTTGTTTCATGAATCTAAAAAACAAACAAGCACAAAGTACTGTCTGCTGCTCCATTCAAA
Organism: Chaetura pelagica; assembly: GCF_000747805.2. Lineage (NCBI taxonomy): Eukaryota > Metazoa > Chordata > Aves > Apodiformes > Apodidae > Chaetura > Chaetura pelagica. Next base: position 4,308,678 of record NW_009954222.1, read on the forward strand.
GTGGTTTGCTGTTGGGAGAGCTCCTCTCTTAGAGCCAAAATGTTACCGTCTTTCTGGAGCTCCCCACTTTTCCCCTGTATAATTTCATTTTTTGCTGAGTTTGGTAAGTCTTGTGACCTCTTGAGAGTTTAAGGCTTTTCCAGATGCCAGAGCCACAGAGCTGTCTCAGTCCTGTAACCCTTTGTACAGCCCTCTGTGGTGGAGCATGACAGCCAAATACTTGTTATTTCCTCAAACTCAACAGGAACAGTAATCTGATAGTACATGTCTCTTCCTTCTTTAAGGTGTGAGGCTGCCATTAAATTCAGGAATCTCCTGTAATGGGGGAAAAAAAAAAAGAAGTAAATTTAAATAGCATTGAGCTTAATCATATTCTTCTTTCCTGCCTCCTCTGTTGACACAGAAGGAAAACGTTTGACAGTGATGTCTCAAGCTAAAGTTGCTCCTCAGAGGCTTCATTACCAGCAGAAATGTAGGTACTTGTTTGAAAGGGCCAGGCTTTAGGCTTAAAAATTAAATTAAAAAATGTCATCTTTCTGGTGATAAATAATATATGAGGGTTCATGCTCAATTTTATGATAAATAGCATATGCTGGGTTTTGGCATCAGAACTTGAAGTTATGTTTAAATTAAATGCTAGTAGTCAGATGAAATGGGCTTAGACAGACTTGACTTTGTTTTGGTGCTCTAGAGCTAATCATTTACAAATTGCTGAGCTAAGGGGTTCAAATTAATGACATTCCAACATCTTAAAATGGCCGTCACTGTGTCGTACTTAAAGAAAAGTGTGTTCTGCGTTCAGATACTGTGTATTTCACAAATATTTCATTTGTATGAAAAAAAGAGAATCAAGACACAGAAAAGAGTAGAGTTGATGTTTTGTGAAATCATTTTCTGTTCATCTGAACACTGTTGTGAGTTTTTTGAGTAGCACAACATTCTTTACAATGTTTGCAAAATTGCTTCACAATAAAAAGCTACAACATTTTTTTTGCCTTAGTTTTTTTTTTTTCTTCTTAACAGAAATGTTGCTGTCACAGATTTGCTCATAAAATCATTCATGAGACAGCATGATGTTTATTGCTTAATCCAGTTTCACTTTGTGCAGTTTTCAGGTTTGATTTAAAATCGCAGTTTTTTCCATTGCAGCATACTGTGACTTCCCAGAAGTTCGAAAGGTATTTTGCAGGGATTCTCAACTTGCCATTGCAGTGTTTATAAAGGCAGTTCCAGAATAAGGTGCTTTCAAATTATGCTGAATGCAGGTCTTAGAATTGCTTTATTTTGCTTTTACAAAAGAAGTTCTGTTGTAGACTTATTCCTGTCTGTATGGAGGAAAAAAATAATCACAAGCTTTTTGGGTTTTTTTGGACATGAATTGTAATTTCCTTCTTCACAGCCATTGAAAGATGAACCATTCACTTTGGTTTGCTTTATTGATCAAGATCAGTTATTTGGTCTCTATTGATAAATCTAATATAAGGGCTGACAATCACTTTCCGTAGATGTATCTTTTGACAGAGACTCTTATTTGTATGAATTTGGCACATGTTAAAGTGGATTTAGCCCTTTGTATGAAAAAAAAATCCCACAACTTGGGAGGGCTGCCTCTGGTCTGCCAGCTTTTGACTTTGATATTTGGGATTTCTTGTCCCAGCCATCATTACAATGAAATGATTGGTCATCAAGCCTTAGCGTTGTCTCAACTGGGTGGGTTTCTGTGACATCTCCCTGAATTCAGTAATAATGTTGCACACGTTTAGTGGAAGCAACAATAGAACTGCAGTTATCCAGACTTGCACCTCCTCCAGTGCTAAGTATGGGCAATGTCGGGAGACCAAAGTGTAGCAAGAAGTCACATCCCTGCTGCTGACTGAGGCAGGGTTGTGTGGGGGCTGTGCTGGACTGGCTGGCAGGGGATGAGTCAAACAACAAAAGTAATTGTTCTCATCTTTCCTTCCCGATTTCTCCAATGCAAGCAAGAAGAGCAGATCTTTCTCCATTTTTGTCCTGAGTTTCTTTGGTTCCTTTCTCTGGCAGCAAGGTTGTGTGGGATTTTGTATCTTCTCCCTTGAGGTGGCAAAAACTTGATTTTTAATTTTTTTTCTCCCTAATACATGTGTCTAAAATAACGCCTTGAGCAGGTGGATTCATGTAGCACCTGTGACCTGTAACGAAGTCCAGACCTGTTTTTACTTTGAAAGTTCCCTTTCAAAAAATATGTTTCTGTTATTTTTCTCATGTGGTTTCTGGAGATTCTTCAAAGCAAATATTCCTGTAGCTGTAGCAATCCTTGCTGCTCGTACCTGCCTCATTCCCACATAACTCTGTCATTGGAGGTGCCTGGGGAGAGCCCTTTGTCCTTCAGAGCTTGTAGGTCATTTGTCAGGTCAACACTACCCTCCACCAGAGAAAGGGAAACCAGAATTTAATTCATTTTGCTGTTGTCATCTGAAACAGTCACGTTGTCTCTGTGGAGATGCAGAAGGTGCCAATGGTGCACAGGCATCCTCAGCACCACCACCCTAAGTGTCTCCCATCTCTCTGCAGGCATCTCCAATGGTTCCAGAACAGCAGGCCACTTGTGGAGCAAAGTTTGACCACCAAGAGCTTCTCTAAACTATGTAATATTAGTAACGCTGTGCATAAAGAACTGGCAGTTCCTCCTTTTCCATCCCCAGCAAGTGATGAGCATTAACAGGCCATACAGAGGGATTTATTTTGGGAACAGAATTCATTAAACTGCATTAAATGGATGCAACCAATACTTTAGCCTTTAAATTCTAATAAATCATAGTTCCCCATGCAACTTTTGCCATCACTTTAGAATTATAGAGTCGGATGTGTGAGTTATATATGGTAGTGCAAGTGCCCCTTAAATTGTGTGTCTTCAGAGATGGTGATTATCCTGATCAGAGTAATTATAATTTCTTAGGGGAGAGCACTTGTGTCTGTCCCCCCACCATGGGTATACAGTTTTTTGTTGGTTTAACAAGGTCAGGCCATAGGCATTTGAATTTCTGACTTGACACTTAGACCATACATCCTAAAATAAACTGATTTACATGTAGACATGTTTTGTGTCTAGGTTATCATGTGTTTTAAGTTATTGCTGTGAAGTACCTCATTTCCAAAACAACACCAAAACTCCCCCTGAAACTCACTTTGTTCTGGCTTATGCCATAAATCCTGCAGATGTGTACATGCTTAACGAAGAAGGGTTTTCTCTTGGTTTGGTATTCAGATGATGAGACTGAATGAGTAATAAGCTCTTTTATGTGGAAATTGCATATGTGGCTAGAAGGAGCTCTGAGGTCACGTAGTTCATGACTACTCTCTTGTAAGACTGGATATTATTAAACCTGTACCATTCCTGGCATATATTTTTTTTAACCTCTTAAAAACTGGCAAAGTGGACTATGGTAGATAATTCTTACAACTAATGTTGCTTTCCTATTTTTTTCATAATTTTCTTTGCTGCAAATTGTACCAATTCATAAAACTTTTGCTATGATGAACTTGGAAGTGTTTCCTTTCAGTCTCAGCTCTTCTTTATAATAATATTTATTTTTTCCCTGCAGTTAATCCTTATACTCCTAAGTCTTTTTTCTGTTTTGTCACAAAGCACCTACCAAACCAAGAGTAGGACAAAAATTGCACCATTACAAACTGATGGATAACCACTGAAGACAGTGGCACTGCATAGGAGGATGTGGGGGTGACTGACTACAAACTGAGGTCAAGTCTGTTGGAAAAAGAAATATAAAGTTAACATTGTTTTTGAGATGTACAGGATTATCCTATTTTTGTGTTTGATTGCCCTGTTTTAAGAACAAGATTTTGTAACTAAGATCTGCTAATTTTTTTCTTGTTGATCTTTAGACCACTGCTCCAATACTGGACCAGAAGACTGAATTCTCATCTCCCCTCATAGTGCTGATCCAATGTCTTGGTTTGGGTTTATAAATAAAGCAGTTGTAGTTTGTTACCTAATTCTGCAAAGAATGTGCTAAAGAGTCCTGGAATTTGAGATTATTTCTCTTGGGTCCAGTTTAGTACCTTACACAGTTTAGTCTGTGTTGCACTTCAGAAACCTGCTCTTTGCACGTGTGGTCATCTTCCTCCTGTCACATAAAGGCCTTTTAATCTCCTTACCTGGACCGTATTTCCAGTCTGTCTGTCTTTAAATAACATAGCAAGGCTTTTTGCCAGTTGCATTACTCAAGTCCATCTGTAGCCCACTTACTGCTTTTCTTCTTGTGTATCAGACCAGTTACTTTGCCAAAGCAGGAAAAAAGCCACATTTGTATGTGACTTTTCAGACTAAAGTGTTGTCTCCCAAACAGCTCTACTTGGTGGTGGTGGAGAGTCAGCAATATTTAATACCCTTCTAGAAACTAAAGTTAGAGAGATTAGTCTAAATGTTTTTCTAACTCTTATTCTAGTTTCTTCTTGTTGTCACAAGATGATGTGATGTGGGGTGTGGGAGGTGTCTTTCTTTTTAATTTTCCAGTCCCTGAGACCTTTCCAGCCCTTTCAGTAGAAGATAATTAATTGCTAATGGCTTAGAGCATGTCCTAGAACACAGAAGAACTTTAAGGAAGCAAGTTCTTCCATGCTTTGCCATCTTCAATACTTTTCTTCTACTCTCAGTGGCTTTTTTTCCCCACTCCCATGCTTCTCTGAAGGATCTGACATGAAGCATCTTTAACTGAACATCAGAGCAATCTTATCATTAACTCTTTATTCACCTTCATCATACCAAATCCGTCTTGGCTTTTTCTTCTAGCATGGCCATAGAATTTCTTCTGCATGTTGTCTTCAGTTCCTTTTTCACTTTAATTTGCCTGACCCTTCTTGGTGGTAATAACAAGGTATTCATTACTGTAGTAGCATTTCTGGGGGCACCTTTCTGTTTTAGTTCCCAGCAAATGGTGACTGAGACTGAAGGCAAAAGAAAACATGTGAGGATGGTTATTGGAATGGTGTGTATGTAAGTTAACAGGCTGTCACCTGGACATTTGTGCAATGGGATAAGGTGCTGTGCTGAGTTTTAATAACTGACTGGTTTGTAGTTGTGATTGAGGATCCTTTAAGATTCAGTGATTTTATTAGTATCAGACTGTTGCTTTCCTGCTTTTACTCCAATAAAAGTGTTATGGCAAACCTCCATGTGTTTGTCCCAGCAAAAGCAAAATTTTAAATGATTAAAAAAAAAAAATCACTTAACTATATATGCATGAAGGTGAAAAAAAAAAAAAAAAGTAGTTGCATAGCAAAAAAGCTCCACATGCATTTTGGTATTGCCGGTAAAGAACAGAGTCATTGGTAAAACAGACTTTTGTTGGTGTTTTTTGTTTAGTTGTTTGGGGTTTTGGGTTGTTGTTTTTTGTTTTGTTTTGTGTTTTTTTTTGGGGGGGAGGGGGGTTTATTGTGGGTTTTTCTGTTTGGTTTGGTTTTTTAGAAGAAAATATTTCCAAAGGACTATTTTCTACTTCTAGCTCTAAAAGAGGTAGGCCCTTGGCAAAAGGGTGAACTTGCTGGTTTGAGATTATAGTCTCTTTCCTAGTTAAACATGGGGTTAAAAAGAGCAGTTGGTGCTAAAAAAACTTGTTGGGCACTGTGTCACTGTCTTTCTATTCTGTAGTCAAAAGTGTTAGCTGAATGGGAATACAATCTTAGATTCCTACTGTTTATAAATATTTGATCAAACACTTTGTCATGTCCCAAGCCATGGGAAAAGAGGAGGGCTGGCAGAAATAATGCAAGCTGTAGATGCAGTTTTATTTTGAAATGTCAGGCGTTACGATGGGAAAGGAAGAGCAAATGTTCTTTGAGCATTTGTGGCAAGTACAGTGAAGGTCCCTGCCTTAATCATCAGGATCAAGGTCTAAGAGGAGACTTCTTATTCAGGAGGGAAAGAGGAGTTTAGAAGCAGTGCATCATGATGGACACTCCCTCGCTTTTTCTTCTTTTTCCTTCTGAATCTACCTATAATTTAAAAAGTGGTGTTTTGCAGCCTTTCAAGTCTTTCCAACCAATACAGTCATAATTCCTTCAAATTTACACTTTCACTGGCATTAGTGTGTGGGATATTTAGAATATTACATCTTCACTAACCAGTACTGTCAAAATTCAGTATAGAGTCCTAGACTTTTACATAATTAAGAGAGCTTGCTAGTCTACTGTAAAATATTTTTGTTGTGAAAATAGAGCTTCAAGTGCAAAAACCAAAAGCTAGCTAGAACGAGTTGTTTGAATAGTTTCAGCTTAGCAGTAGTCAATATATTTGTGTGCTCAATGGTTTTGCTTGCATCTGTCATAAAAAGCCTACAACAATGCACTCTCAGAGAATGATGATGTTGGGACAGGTTGGTAGCATATGTGGAATCCGGATGCTAGAAGAGCAGGGTATGTACACTCATGTAATAATCAAATATGCAGCTCATAATAAAGGACAGGATGATAGGAACTTTGAAAAGCTTGGACACTATTTTTCTGATTCATAGTGTAAAACAAGTGATTTTCTTGTTAGTTCTTTGCCCTGGCTGATTGCAGACACTGTTTTAAAGAAAAACTGATTGTCAAAATAAATTCCACTTTATAACAGCAGAGGTCAGAATATGTCAGGACATATGCAAGATCAGTTATGCAGTGACACTCAGATTCTGTGTGAATTCACACCCAATATCATCGTGGGCTCCTGAATTGAGGCACTAGTCTTGGAGAACACTGGATGGCAGAAGGTCTATGAGTGTTTAATATTGTATTTATGGTTACATGCCTTGGTTAAAAAGGCACTACATAGATGTAACACTTTGGAATTAACACAAGTTAGACTTGTGTATCCAGAAAAAGCTGGACACGTTTTTGTGTCTTACTATGTATCACAAACAAATACATATTTAGGCAAGCATATATTAAAACCAAAACAACAGTATATGGGGGCAAGAGGAAGTGGTGGGTGATATTTCTCCTCTCTGTCGTGACTTCTGATGCAAGAGAACTGTCGGTGGAAAGATGTGTTGCTCTCCCTATCAGTGTTTGTTTTTTTTCCCATGTAATTATAGAGAACTCCTCTACTCTTAATATGAAAGTACTGGTATCCTCCCTCCCCACCCTGCAAACATTCTGATGTACCTGGTGCAGGTCACTGTCAGACCGAGGATGCTGGGCAAGGCGGATAACTAGTTTAATTTGGTGGGATAATGCCTTTATTAGTCTATAAACATTGTGCAAGTGGTGTTTGAATGCTTCAAGCTGTAATTTACATCCAACTTTTGTTTTTTTCCTTCTGACAGAAAATATTTTAAAGGATGTATGTCCAATAAAATATGTAGCTTTGTGATGCCACCAAACAAAATTAAATCTTGCGTAGGAAATAACATTGATGATACAAAGCACCATTCCTTTCTCTCTGGAATTTCAAATAAAAAAGACCTCATTCTGCTTGGAGAAAACAGTGACCTAATGTTAAGAGCACTTCCGAGTTTTGTTTTTGTTGTGGTAGAAAAGCATCTTCAGCTGCTGTATTAAGCTATAAATAAATTGGTAAAAAAAATCATGTAGAAATGGTAATCATGTACCAGATAAAGCAGCAGAAATCACTGTAACTTCATGCAATATGTATGGGGGAAAATGTTTAAATTGGAGGCAGTCTGTGCTTTGTCTCAGTTGTTAGGCAAAACTTCAGACATTCTTCAAGTCTGCATGCCCTGGAAAGCAGCTGATGGTAGAAACCATTGTGGCTGGAACCTGAAATGCTTGAGGAATCTTGCCTACAGTGGAAGAAAATCTGTCTTCCAGGACACAGATATATTCTCTACTGATGAGGAACTGTATGGGTTACTGATAATACTATTCCATTTAATGCAGTGTTATTTTAAAGACAAAAGGAAGTTAAGCTAGAGATGGAAAATGCCCAAAGTAAATGCATCTATTTATAATTCAAAAAGCGCGTATTTTCTGAGATTACAAAGTACAAGCTTAATCCTGCTAAATGAATGCATCAAAGTAGTCTTCCAAGACTGCTTTTTATAGCTCTGGATAGACATTTTCTGGTACAATTTGTTTGCTTGAAAATAAGTGTTTTTTTTAATGTGGACTTTGTGTGGCTTTTTAAAAATCACTGTGTATGTATCATTAGGGGAGCTTATGTGAATATGTGTGAAGCAGCCCACACAGGCTGGAACCTCTCTGGTTTTTCTACACAGGGCTTAAGGTCAGTGTCTCTCTTTGAGAAAGGATGTATCAACCATATGCAGATAAATTATTTCATACACCTTGGTCTTTTTTTCCCCCAGGGGAAAAAAAATTCATTTTGTCAGCAATGTAGAATTTTCTACTGATATTAAAATCACTGTGTATTCAGGATTTGCATATTAAATACTTAATGGGATGAATATGAAAACTGTGGGGTAAATTTCTGCCTCTCCCTTTCAGGGTATGGACTTGTTTACAAAGAGTCATGAGCTTTTTTTGCAAGAATGTCATAATAAATATAAGCAAATTATAATTGTCTTGTGTAATAAGGGGGAGATTGGCTGCTCTCGACTAGTAATTAAATCCTACCTCTGGGCATTGTACACAGCAACTCTGTGTAGCTGCCATGACAGTCAGTCTTATCTTGGGCTCCTCTAAACACACCCAGGTGAGGAGGCAAGCACTCTGTCAAACCAGTTTGGCTCCTTAAATAGTTAAACAAATAAAGCTGCATTTGCAGAGGAGGAATGAAATGCCTGGAGGAAGTGTCACGCTGGAGGTGGTTGAGTAAAGCTTGGGTTGTATCAATGCTCTCTCTGCCTGGATCAGGAGTGGGGTGGCGAGTGTTGAAGAGGAAAGATAGGAAGGGGGAAGTGTTGGAAGAGTTTGGAAGTGCAGCAGTTGTAACTTGCGGCTTCCCTTCTGGACCATAATCTCTTCTCTGTGCTGTTCACCTTTATTCTTTAACTAAAGTGCAGCAGTTATCCCTGTATGAGGCTGCCTGTGACATTGGCAGCTGCTAAGGCTTCTTCTATCTGTGGTGTTGCAAACAAAGCAGAAGAGTTCCACAGAGGATAAGGATTTGCTAGTGGTGTATTTGGCTTAATAAGTACTTGTGACTAGACTGAAATGCTCAAATAGTAACAGACAGATGACAGGGCGGTGTGATGCATAAAGAAGGGCCTTTTTGATGTCATCATTAATCTTGGAGTAGGGTGAATTCTTGATTTTGGGACCAATGGTAGCCTGATCCCTGATTTCTGTTAGCAATGACATTTTATTTTTGTAAAGGCAAATACATGTTAAACAGTAAAGAGGTTACATGTTGGGGAGGACAAAAAAAATAATTAGGAGTAACGGGTGAGAAGTATAGGCTGCTGTTAATGGTACCATGTGTGCTGTGATGTGATGAAAAGGTCTCGAAGGAGGCATAGCTGGAAGAGGATTCCCTGAAAAGCTAAAAGCTGTGTGATCAGGCCCAAAACCACATTCACTTTGCAGTTCTCCAAGTATCATAAAGATGCTTCAGTAACTTGCTACGTGTTAATCAAATATTCCTTTATATGTCAATCCTTTCTATTGAAAAGGGCATTATTCATATTTTAGAACTCCTCAAAAACATAATCAGAGACAAGGGCTGGTCAGCAAAACATACTGAACCTAAATTATAATTACTCCTTTGCCCAGGCTGATACCCTGCCTCATCTGGTTGTGCTCCTGTCATCTTTTCAGATGCACGCTGTCCCTTTGCAGCTCCCTTGAACTTCAGTTTCCTCTGTAGCTATCCTCCCTCCTCTGACTGCAATTATTTAATTTCTTTGCCAGAGGCGATTTCTTTCATCTCCTGCCAAGGAGAGGGACTGTACATAAGTGCAAAGCCTCTGGTCATATGTCATACCTGGCGTCCCTCATTAGATGGTGCTGCGCGGCAGCGGCGATGTGCTCTGCCGTCCAGTGCTGTGACGTAGGAGCTCATGGCCTGTAATGCACAACCTTGGCAAGTGGAGTCTTGAAAAGTCTCACTCACAGCTTGGTAACTTTCTGCACCTACAGTGCATTTCAAACATACCAATGTAATTATTTGTGTGTAGTTATGCCCGTTTAAATTTCAGATTTTAAAAAATTTAAAAAGCCCAAAACAAAGCAAAAAAATCAAACAAACAAAACCTAAAAACCCCCAAATACTATTTTTCTTGACATCACAGTTCTTCAGATTTTCTCCTACTGCTTACTCAGTCTCATATCTTGAAATTTAAATGTAGTTTGAGAAAACCCCAACTACTAAACACAGTAGTATTTAAGAGGTTTTCAGTCTTACTTGCATTCCTCTTTGAAAAGATCATAACAGTAGTTCTCCTAAGCTAGTCCTGCTTCCTGAATTATTCCAGCTCCAGAGAAGAGCATGTTTCTGCAGCTGAAGTCCACACGAATTTCAGTCACTTCCTCTTGAAGGTTCATTTTTACATAACTGCTGCTAGATAATACTGAGATTTCTACATGCTGTTGTTTAAGCGCCACAATTAGTGCCAAGTGCCCTTGCTTAGTGAGAAGTGGAGTCCTGACTATTTTTTCCAGGCTCTGTACGTGACACTAGTTGCCTTGATGGTGTCTTTTGACCCTGCTAAATGTTCATTTCCGCACAATTTCTTTGCTCACTGTCCATCTGTTGCTGTGTTAACGAGCTAAGTAAACCTGGTGAAATGGGTTGGAAACCTGTGGGTGTAGAAGGAGACAGAGGAGTCAGGGGGATGTGGGGACAGGATGGAGGCTGTGGTGAGATGTCTGCTGGCTCCTCAAACCCTGTGTGTGCTCATGTGGGTTTCTGTGTGAGAGAGAAATGGGAGCGGGGTGTTGGTGAACGTTTGTGACTGAAGTTAACCCATGTCTCAGTTTGTATGCTGCTCAAAGCACTGCTTCCAGTAAAGGCAGGACAATTTGAAAAGATTGACAAATCTCCAGTAATAACAAGAAATTACTTCCATGCATGAATAACCTTGCTAAACACACAAAAGCAATTGTAGCCAAAGCATTTCCCGCTTGTGTGCGTGGTCTTTTATCTGATGCTTTTCTCCTCCTGCTAAACAGTTTCAGGACCTTGTGTTTAGATCCCCAGCTCACTCGTGGCACTATCACTGCCCCCTGAAGAACCATGTGTATTTAAAATACATGAAAAATACATGAAAAATCAAAGATACACCAGGATCAAAGCTGTTGATTTGTAAGAGGTAAGTGTAATCTAGGGCAGAACTACTGGTTTTGGCCATTACATTTGATATCTCTATATTGCTCAGCCACTTACATAAATAATCCCAAAAGGGACCTGCTTGCAAATAGCACTGGAGGTTTAGCATATTTTTGTTACTCAGTGTAAGCAAAGGTCTTTCCTATAAAAAGAAATGCTAATGAATGACAGCCTGTATTGAAACTTGCAGCATATGACCTGGAATTACCATGCTAGTAAAACTGAGCTATAAACTTAGGGAAAACAAATATCAGAAGGTTTTTTGTTGCTTGTCTTTATCTTTTTTTTTTCCAAATGAACAAAACCAAAATATTTAAAGATTCAATTACAGTGAAGACAGGGGAAGGAATTGGACTCAATGATCCTGATGGGTCCATTCCAACTCAGATTATTCTGTGATTCTATAAATATAAAATAGAATAAAGTGTTAGAGAAATGTGATTTTAGTACTTCTACAAAAAAAAAAGTTCAAGTGTGTATTTTCTTTAATACTTTCTTTATGTTTGCCCTAGACAAATGTGATTTCAGTATCAGTAGCATTTTATCTTGTAATATTTCAAGTAGTGCCTCTATTTTTAATTGAAGTGTGTAAGAAACCTTTTTTTTTTCCTTATATCATCTGAAACTGAACTGCTGCAGTTGTCATAAACTTTGTTTTCCTCCTTTAGCAAAAGCAATGGTATAGGTGGATTTTGCATAGAGTTTTTTGGGGTAGGTCTTTCATATTATTATTATTATTATTATTAATTAATTATTATTATTAATTATTATTATTATTGCCTGAACTTGAAGCTCTTTGTGAGGGTGCATGGCTGACCATTTCATCTCTCACGTACTGCCTGGCTGTCAGGGTCCTGAAGCAGTAGATCTTTGGGCATGTTAAGCCTCTTAAGAATCTGCATAAAATCCAAATATTATCCTTTTCTCTTACTTGCAGCATGCTGTGGCTCCAGCCCTGTGGTGCCCTTCCCTAGTACTCTGAACTGCTGGTTCAGTTGCCATGGTTGTTTTGGGGCAGGGGAGAGGCAGTGACACCACATGGGGAAGTATGGAGCTCAGCTGGCAAATCTTAAAATAATCATGTTACTCTTGTATTGTTTGGGGAAAGTGCGTAAATACTTACTTTTATTTAACTGAAGTTAGTTGCAAATACACATAAGAAAGTAAATACTTGGTTAAAGTTGCAATCATCATGCGTCAGTCAGGATGGCAGCTTTAGAACTTGTGTGCATTTAAACAGTCTGGCATTAATAATTCCCGAGTAAATCAGATGTACCTATATCATTACGATAAAATGTCAATGATTTGTTTGTTCAGAGGTAGCTAGTCATTCACATCTCACTTTGCATTTGTAAGCTCCTGGAACACCTATCTCCATCTAGTTTATGCTGCCCACCTCTGCATATACAGTTTTTATCACACGATCTAATGATGTTGGTTTTCCTAGTTTGAAACCTGTCAGTGCAATCATCGGCATAAACAACAGTAACCTTCTTTTTCTTGCAGTTTTGCAGGATGATCTTTTTTGTGGGAGGCAAAAAGCTCAACTGAGTTGATTGATCCCAAATGTTTATCCTTCCTCTTTCTGCAGTATTGTTCCTTTAAGTCAGGAATTTCCTTAAACATTGGAAGAAAAACTTCACTTCCATCCTTCAGATTGTATTTTTATATGCAATTTGACAGAAGAACTGAAAAAACAGAGCATAAGTGGCTGATAAGCAGAGATCTGTGCTTTTTGCACCTTTCACACCAGTAATCATATGGCTCCTTACTTGCCCCTCATTCACTGTTTTTCTTCATCTTTTGTAAAAATGTAGTTGTGTGTTATTTCAGGAGTCTTGGCATGTCTGTCTGAAGGCATACCACAATAAGACCCCATCATTATGTTGATGATAGAAAATAACAGTAAGACTCCTTCAATAATCAGTCATTTCCTTTCGTAAATGTCTGTTCTGGTTTGTTATCAAAGGCAGCTTTGGCTGAAGATTGAAAAATTTCCACATCCTTTGAAATGAAATAATGCCCAGGGACTTGGAGTATAGGGTTAAGCAGGAGAGTACAGCTCTTCATTGAGCAATAAAGCAGGAATTAGTCCAACAGAAGAGTGAAAGTCTTACCAAAGGGGAACGTTCATGTGGACCAGCATAAGTAAGTGATCAATGACAAAAATATTAATCTCCTTTTGCTGGGCAGTTAGATGATCCAGCAGATTTCTTGGTAGATCTTTTTCCTGTTATTTCCAGGCACACCCAGTGGAGTCATGCCTATCATGGGTTTTAGCAATGAACTGTGAGGACTTGAAATGAGGAGCTTCCTTTTATAAATATACAGGCCTTGCTCTTGACTCCTGTGCAGTTGTTAGTCTGGGCAGTGGCGTAAGTTCATTGCTGGACAGCTGACCGTGCCAGCTTCTTGAGCACTTGTGGACCTCTAAGGAGAGGTTGGACCAGTAATTAAATTGTGATCAATAGTGAAATTAGCAGCATGGTTACCTCTATGACTCTGGCTGCTTTAGACCTGTTATCTCTCCTGCTACCACAAATTACATGCCAGCAGTGTTCTCCCATGGGTGGAAGATACGAATGCCCACTCCTTCTGAACATCTTCCTAGGGCCCAAAATTCAAGGAGACATCCTGCTTGCCTCAGAAGTGAGCTGCTTTTTTAACCACTTGACCTTGAGAAAACTAGTAACAACTCCAGTTGGGTTGTCTGCTGCAATGCTGAAGACATCTACCCAAATGGCTCATTTTGCTACTTGTGTGTTCAATATGATGTGTAGCAACCCTCTGAATGTGGCCCTCTGGGAGTGATTTGGATAAATCAATTGACTACTGGAGCAACTTGTTAGTGTTTGGGGGGAGGGGTTGCTTTTTTTTTTTTTTTTTAAAAAAAAAAAAAAAAAAAAACTCAGAGGGGAAGAACCAGTAGGGAGGAGAAAACTGGACAAAAAGTCTGCAAAGGCCAAACACTGCAAGCTCCTTACTTCCAAGCGTAATGACAGCATTTTCTTTGACAGCTACTATGTACGCCATTCAAGGGCAAGCTCATATCCTGCATGACATTTAAAAAGGACTACAAATGGCAGTGAAGGGGGGTGTAGGACCTTTTGCAGGACTTTGGGTGGTGCATCTGAAGTCTCTTACAAAACAACTACTCATGGTCACAGTCCATAAAAAACACCACTTCCTACTGCTTTTGTTGTACTGTTTTCTTGTTTGTTTTTTTCTTTGCTGTTGGTCTTCATTCCTGACAGACTCTAAAAGTTAAATCTGTCAGGCTGAGGTATAGCATATTAGTGACAAGTGTATATAAAATGCAGTGGACTTGAAATACCATATAAAACGTGTCATAAATCTACTTCCAGACCCTGCCAAATTGTACAGATGCCAAAACATGGAGAGTTGCTTGAACGCTTGCTTGTTGGCTGTGGGTGTAGCCTATATATCTTCTTGTGCATCTTACAGTAACAGTACCATTTTGGAGTGATATATTGGATGAGGGTGGTTAGAGATAAACAAGTGCTATAAACAGAAATATGTAATGCTGGGATTATGTAAGGATGGAGCCATTTGTCGTATCATCTGATCCAGATGGTAACTGAGGTGGGGAATAGAGAGACCATCAGCAAGGTAGTGTTCAGACATCTAGGCATATGTGAGGTGATCAGCTGAGGTGAGTATCATGACAGGAACTGGCAGGTGTAGCCAAAGTCCTGTAGTGGGGATGGTACCACAGCATCAGATTTGTATGGTTGTCCCCGTTCCCTGCAGCACACGTGCAGTCGGTCCTCTGTGCAGCACAATAAACCTGGCTGTTGTTGCTGCGACATGAGCTGGGGACCTGAAGTTCACAAATCAGTGCAGTATCCTTGAGGTGTCCCTCTGATGAATTGCTTGCCCTGTGAGATCCTTGCATGAGCCTGTGTTAAGGCTGTTGCTATCATGCATGGTTCAGTATCTTGAATGTTATGTCCCTAGCCTGTGACCCTACATCAAGGAGCTGTGGTCTTCATGCTGGTGCAGTTGGTGTGTTTCTCAAATTGGTGTGTGGGGCCCTTACATGGGTTGAGACAGTGTAGTCTACGTGGGATGGTGGTAGAGGAGCTCTGAAAGAGCTGGAGAGAGCAGGGCTGACTGAGTGGCAAGTACCTGGCTTGTCTGCAGAAAGGCGTTGTTGAAGTTTCCACAGGCTGGGCGTGATGCAGTGCTGCTTCCTCATTTCCAAGCAGCTAATGCTCTTTTGGTGGAGCATTGGTTAGGCAGTGTGCCTGTGTATGTGGTGAATGGGGAAAGTCTAGCTTTGGTGTTTCCAGCACAGCAATGCAAAATTGAGAAACCTGCCAGTCCCTTGCACTTCGAGTTGCATGTGGTGGTATGTGTAGGAAACCAATCCATCTGAAAACACCTACCATGCTGCTAAAGCCATTCAAACTGATGTAAACTATGGATGCAACTTAACATGAACTTCTTTAGTATTTTTTTACTAACACTGGAAAATCTTTCAACTTCAAATAGCTTTTAAGGCAAAGAAGACCAATTACAATCAACTATATTTGGCCTGTAGTAGCACAAGCCAAAGAAATGTACTCAATATTAATTTTGGTAGTGAGGCATATAATTAGGGTATTCTTCTGTGCCATGTGCTTCTCTTCAGTCCGTCATGATTTTGGTGGTGTGCCATCTGAATGGTTGATCTTTGGCTATTTCTTCTTGATTTGCCTATTTCTGCAGGAGTCACAGCAAACCTGAAATTAAACTAACCCTTTGTGTGTGTGTAAGCATTTTTAAAATGTCTGAATTTAAGTAAAGACTTGATTTGCATATTGTTTGAAGTAAATTACTTGGACCTGGCAATTGCAATTTACCAAAGTGTTAAGGGACGCTGTCTTACAAAAATAAAATCAATCTGTTTTATAGCAGCAATTAAATGTGATTTTATTATATAGCCTTTAATTATGTCATTGCTCTCTTTCTATCAAAAAAGCAGAGAAAGAAGCAGAGTATGTTCAGCTGAATGAGGGAGAGAAGAAAGACATAATTTTAAAAGAGATGTTGTCCAAACATGGATAAAAATTGCTTTTGCAAGATACTTCCTTTATTGTTCTGTGGCTCACATGGCCTAAGTGGTTGAAAAATTGTCCAAAATCAATTATGCCTATTACATAAGAGTACCACACCCAGTATAACCAGTTTTAATGAATAAACAGTGACTCACAAATCACAGACTTTGTTTGAAGATGTAATATCTTGGGGTGGGATTCACTTTGCCTTACTCAGGTTCTTAAAAGTCAGGGAACTCTGAGCGAGTCGGCAGCTTTCCACTTTTTTTAATGATACCTGGTTCCTATGTAGTCTATAGTAGTTACAGCTGAGCTGTGTGCCTTGTGGTGGATATAAGCTGGATGGAGTCCATGCTGAGAGAAGTCCTCCATCTCTGTAGGAAAGCAGGGTTTAAAATGGAGTACTTATTTTTTTTCGACATCAACAAATTCAAGGTGTTATGCAATGTGGAAAAATGTTTCGGTTTCAAGCCACCAGTGTTAGTGTTCCTTGAGAACACCTCTTAATTACTTAATTATTAGTTACCCTTTAAAAGTCAGTATTAATGAAACATAACTTGGCACTGCTGACACTTATTTTAATGTCAACAAACCATGTAGTTGTCAAAATCTGTGGGTCACAAGATCAGTCTGACAGCTTCATCCTGTATATCAAGTGGGTGTTGATTGCCCCAGTGGCTGCACAAATAACTTAGTCAAAATGCTTCCAGTGTTGCATCCTTTCATGTGATTTTAAGAGGTCTGCAAGTCTAATAGTAGCATTTACCATCTTGTACTCAAGTTGGACTCTTGTAGTTCAAGCATGACTTATAGTTACCTGAGCTCATATGCCTAAAGACTTTGTGGCAGTCAGAGCTGTTCCACACACCATTTTGGGGTTTGTTTTTTTGGAAAAGACCACCAGATGCACCAGGAAAACATGATCATGCCTTGTAACGTGGCACTTGTGTTCTGGAGGGACTTTGCTGAAGTTAAACATGACTTCAGTGGCACATGCTCCTAGACTTCTTAAGAATAATTTCTGAGGAGCAATGTCCTCAAATACATGCTGCAGTTCTAGGATTATTTCTTTTTTAAGGAATTTCAGCGTGAACGTTGTTTGTGGATATATAAGGTATTGCATGTTTGGGATGGACCTAACTCTAGGAAAAGGTAGGTAAGAAGGCCAGTGGCATCCTGGCTTGTATTAGGAATATTGTGGCCAGCAGGAACAGGGAGGTGATCGTCCTCAGCACTGGTGAGGCCACACCTAGAATATTGTGTTCAGTTCTGGGCCCCTCACGATAAGGACACAGAAGTGCTGGAGAGTGTCCAGAAAAGGGCAACGAGGCTTGTGAAGGGCCTAGAGCACAAGTCCTGTGAGGAGTGGCTGAGGGAGCTGGGGTTGTTTAGTCTGAAGAAGAGGAGGCTGAGGGGAGACCTCATGGCTCTTTATAACTGCCTGAAAGGAGGCTGGAGTGATGAGTGGGACAGCCTCTTCTCCCTGGTGATACGTGTGATAGGACCAGAGGGAACGGATGCAGGCTGTGCCAGGGGAGGTTTAGGCTAGATATTAGGAAGCATTTTTTAACCGAAAGGGTAATAAGGCATTGGAATATCATGCCCAGGGAAGTGGTGGAATAACCGTCTCTCGAGGCATTAAACTGCATGTGGGCCTGGTGCCCAGGGACATGGTTTAGTGTTGAGCTTGTGGTGTTAGGTCTAGGGCTGTACTGGATGGTCTTGGAGGTCTCTTCCAGCTAAAGACATTCTGTGATTCTGTGATCTTGCCATCTATTGCATGCATGACTTACCAGTGAAATGTCTATGTGAAACCCAGCATTTGGACTGTGTAGTCCTGTAGATGTCAGCGACAACTCTAGAATGAGGATACCTTATGGACTTTATGGTTATGTTTCAAACTCCAGACCCCCGTCCTAAAGCCCCTATTACAGTTCTGCAGTCTGACATACAAACTTCATGTTTCTAGCTTGCAGAATGAAGAGCTTAATTTATAACCCATATTCCCTATTACCTAGGGAACACAAATATTTATATTTGAACTTTCAGCGCATTTATGTTACACTGGCTAGTTTCCTCAAAATTATTTTCACTGAATATATGTATTTGGAAGCAAAAAGCTGTATTTTATTTGAGATAAAGATAGTTTTCAGGTGGTGTGTTTTTAAACTTACATTGCTAAAATGCAGTATCTACTCTTTTGTAACAATAGGCTGTTGTTATAGGAATATTGTATAAAATGCAGTTCTCCCAGGGGAATCACTGTCATCCTTTGCTGTTGTTAAAAGTATGTGTGGGAGTTTCTTTCCCTTAATTTTTGAAATTTTCTTACCTTGAGTTGGTGTGCCAGCATGCAGTTTCTGTCATTATTTCTTAAATTCTAGAAGAAAAATCTTAAACCTGAAAGGTGTTTATAACACCTCATTTTTTACCTCAATAGAGAGACTGAAGTTACCACTTCTGAATTAAAAGATAAACTATGTTAAAGCTAATCACTTAAGTTGTAGCATTAGTACATGTTCCTTTTCTGATTTAGAAAAAAAAAAACCACAATAGGGTGATAATGTAACAGATCTTCAAAGAACTACATCCTCTCCTTTGCTATTTTACTAGACACAGCTCATTTGTTTCATTACTAATTTTCTTAATTACTGTGGTAATAAGCAGCTTTGGTCTGGATGCATGCAGGTTCCACAACACCTTTAATTGTGTGCCTGAAGTCCTGTGCAGTGTTGAGGATGGTCAGGATCCCCAAAGAGAGGTTTGTAATTAGCTGGTGACAGAACCTGGTAGCCTCTAAGCTCGAATAAATACCCTTCCTAGTGTTTGATTTCTATACCTGACTAGGGTAAACCCCTTTTGGCCTGTTTTAGGAATATTGAGTCCTCTTCTGACTTGTGTGTGGGTTGCTAGTCTGGATGCTTAGAATACATCTGAATTTGGCCTCTTCAAAGGGCATGGGCAGAGGAGGGATCTAGTAGGAAGAATCCAAGTGAGTTCAGACGTGAGCAGGGTGCTGAGTTGATGGTCTTGTTTGAGATGAAGGGAGCTAATGCCTGGAGCAAATCTTGTTTTCCACAAAAAAAACCCCAACAACCACCACAAAGCAAACTAAACCCAAACAAACAAAAAACCCAAGCCAAACAAAAGAAACCCACCAAAAAATCCAACAACAAACCAACAGCTCCCAAAAAAACACAAAAAAAACCCCAAAACCATACAAAAACCAAACAAAACCTACCCAAAAATTTTGCTGAAAACCTGTAAGCATTTTTTTGGCATCTGGTGTCTTAAGACCTTTTATAAGACATTGTTCTTACTCACTGCTTCTCACTCTGAATATAGAAAGTAACCTGACTGGTGTAGTCCTACTGCTTGCAAGAAATGGGAATTGATCTGCACATGGCAATATAGACTTGACATAGTGGTTCTTCAGTCACACTGCCTTAGGTACAAGTGGTAGGAAAAAAATCCCTATTAAAATACTTTGTTCTGGATATCATGAGTACAGACGCTGTAAAATTACATAGCAGATAAGACTTTTTCTCTCTTTTGCCCTTTGGTTTTAAATTCATTTTATGTGTTTCAGTGTGGCTGGTATTGCTTTAGAAAATAGTAAGTATTCCCACAGAATTCAGCTGAAGATTGGCTTACACTAGAGGAAACTGTTTGAAGATATTGGATCTGACATCTTTTGAGGCATAAAGGACTATTTTTTAAAAACCCTTTTCTTTTGAAATTAACTTAAGAAAATAATAGTATGTTGAATCCAAAAAGTGATTAGGTTTTGATTTGTTGGTTTATTTTGTGTTTGTTTGGTTGAGAATTTTTTTTTTAGTACTTCTTAGATACTCTTGCTAGTCCTGATTATGGGTATGTATCCAGCTAACTCTCAATTCTTATTTTTATAGACAGTTACTGGGAAAAGTTTTGGAACCAAAGACTTCCGAGCAGCTCTAGAAAATGGAGTCCTGTTGTGCGAGTGAGTATTGACTTACCTATATAAACATCCTTCAGGTTAAAATCAGGAGGCCTCTTTCCTTGGTGCCCTCTTGTTCAAATTTTTTTAAGTACCAAAAATATCTTATAGTAAGTGTTTTTTCCTTTTTTATGCATGTTGTTTGTCATGGGATTGTAGGACAACTTTTAAATGTCATCTCTCAAAACCCGTGTGCCCCATGTGTCCTCTCATGTGTTAGCGAGAGGATTTTACCTATCATCTGGCCAGCTGATCAGTTTTACTGGTTATAATGCTCATGGTAAAGCTGGGCTTTCTCTTCAGCCTGAGCAAGATGTTGTGGCTGTGGCTGGGATCAAAGCACTCAGTTCCCCCTGCAGCCCCCATTGCTGTTGGGATTTGGGTTTTTGTTCCCCATCCCCACCAGCCTGTAAAAAAGTATTGTAAACTTTGTGTGCTGCTGGTTCTCTAAATCCCAAAAGCTTCCTATTCTACCCCTATGTTTAAAAGTAGTTCATTTCTGAACTGAATTTTATAAAATAAATCTTACAGGGCAGCCTTTGATTTTATTTTCTGAACTGAAGGGCAGTATTAGCAAGTGGTATACATGAGAGGTGCCATTTGGTTGTCTGGAGAATTAAGACATTTGGCTATCTTAAGTAAGTAGAATCTTTTGAATGACATTTGACAATATACCTTTTTTTCTTCTTTAAATAAGCACTTCAAAATGATGAAAGTAAATAGATTTGGCCTCAGTGTAGTGTAGAAATATGTGGCTGTGTATGTGAAAGGACAGGCCAGGTTTCAGTACTTTCTGGACTAAGTTGTTGCTTTCAACAACAAACTCTGACCTCAGCTTTTTTTGCAGTGCTTTCTCTAAAAAGCTTCCTTGTGCTTATATATTATAGGCTTGGCACTAATGGGACTTGTCTGGTTTCGTTGCTAGACTGAGTCAGAGGTGTAAAATGTCCATTTGTCAGGTCTCTTCCTCATATCTGTAATTGGTTTTGTACTTACTGGAACAAGTTTCCAGGACTGGAAGCAGTACTAATTCCTTAGTATTTTAAGGAACAGCAGGTGTAAAAATCATTAGAATGCCTGTAAGAGAGAAACCTCATTAGAGGACTAACTGGGACATGTAAAAAAATATCTCAAATCTCAAAGCCACTCTTAAATCAGTTCAGCCATGCTAACTTTCAGAAAATATTTATAAAGGTACAGTTCTCTGAGTTTTAATTATTTTTTTTTCTTACTGTATATCAAAAATACCCAAAGCAAATGCAAAAAGGCAGCATTCCTACATTTTCCCTTCTGTGTTTATAACTCTGTTTTCTGACCTTGCTTTTATTTTTTTCTTTGGGCCCTTTTCCCATGAGACTGTCTTGCTTCTTGCTTTGCAGCTGCCTTTGTGATATGCAGGAGTTGATTGATTTAGAAGATTGAATGGTTTTGTAGATATGGATACTGTACTTTCATAATTTACATAATAAAATGTTAACTAGACTGAATAGGGTAATAAAAATAGTTTACACTTTTAATAAGAAGGTATTTCTTCAGGTATGTACTTAGTGGGATGTGTGTATTGTATTCAGCTGTAACTTAAATAGTGTCTTTAAGCATTGGCAGTGAACTGATAATCTAATCTTCTGATTATCTTCTTTGTTGACGCTTATTTGGCAAAAGTGTGCATGCCTCCATCTGCCAAATGCAAAACAGTTAAATTTATCTGTAATTAATAGCCATATGCAAGAAAAACATCCTGTAATTTATTCAACTGAGCAGCTTGCCTTAGGATTTATGCAACTTTCTCAGCTTGAGCTGACATTGGCCAGAGATGTCAAGAAACTTCAAGAAAGGGTTCTTCAGATACATTAACCACAAGCAGAAACAGAGGAATAATATTGGCCCACTATTAAACAGGGGAGGTGAACTAGTCACCACCAATGCTGAAAAGCAGAGGTTGTCAAGACCTTTTTCACCTCTGTCTTTACCAGTGCTCTTGGGTCTCAGCCGAAAGGAGCAGAAGTCCAGGTTGATGCAGACGCTGACCTGCTGTCAGTGAAAGAAGAGTTTGTGTGTCAAGTATTAGAGGATCTTGACCTGTACAAATCAATGGGTCCAGATGCCATCCACCCTAGGGTGCTGAGAGAGCTGGCTGATGTCATTATAAACTCACTCTTCGTAATCTTTGAGGATTCATGGAGATCAGGAGATGTCCATGAAGACTAGAGGGAGGCTGTCACCCCCATCGACAAGAAGGGTCCAAAGGAGGACCCAGGTAACTGTAGACCTATTAGTCTCACTTCAGCACCTGAAAAGTCATGGAGCAGATCCTTCTGGGGACAGTCACAAGTCAATTGAAGCACGCGATTGGGAAAAAACAAAATGGATTTATCAGGGGCAAATCATGCTTAACAAACCTGACATGACATTGTCTGTTTCCTTGGTTTGCCTGTGACATGGCTGGTTTAATGGCCACAGTTATATCATCTCTGGATGAACAGCACATATTCCTATAGCAAGCAGTTGGTTTGTTTGGCCTGCTTATGGACCAAGTCTACATGTTGATTGGCTAATCAGTAGTTGACAAAATAAAGCCTATTACATTATACTAGAGCTCATGTATATACATTAGAGGAAGAAAGTCAATAAATTTTTCCTGATCATGTGCTGCTTCATGTTCTTAAGTGTTCTTAATAAAGCCAATAAAAAATATGCATTTGCAGATAAAAAAAGGGGGAAGGAGAACCTGCTCCATTATTTCTTCTTCTGCAAGTACTTAGAAATCTGTCTTCTATTCCAGTGTGTATACATAAGCTTCATTCAGTTTGTTTATTTTTCAAACATACTTGCTGCTAGAGCAAAAAATGCCTTTTTCCACATAGAGTTTAACACTCCAGGTACTGTCTGCATTGGTGTGGGTAGATCACAAAACTTTACTGATGCTTTGTTGGGGTAAAGGATCTGACCAGGCATGAAGCAACAAGAAGAGGGAGCAAGTCCAAAATCCTCAAAGTAGTATAGGCAGATGAAGTCTTCAGGGTGTCCTCAGGTCCCCGTTCTCTCTTGATCCTGTGGTCTAGTGTGTAATTTGGTGAACCACAGTATTTCCCTATCTCTGTGACTGAAAACCTGGGTGTAAAGGTACAAGGAATCCTGTACCTCATCTTCACTGCAGGACAAGGCATGCATTTGGGCCTATGTATTCAGCAGTCATGCATTAGTCTGCCTTAGCTTCTCAGTTTTACTATTAATTTTATATAAAGAAAGACTGATATGAGGTGCAATCTCTTCTAGCTGAGACTGAAAATGTGGCTTTCATGTGTAAATTGTGTATCAAAAATGATCGTTGCACACATCATACTGGGCTTGATAGCTTTTGAGAACTGCATCGATTTCCTAAATGTACAGGAACATCAGAGCTTTCACAATGAAAATAACATTCTGATATAATTTTGACATGTTCTGCATCAGGACTTTTATCTGAAGAAATTCTTTAAATGGGAAATTTGAGTCTAGTTAACATCACCACCTATATAGTAAAGCATAGATCTGTTTCTGCCTATGCCTCCCAGGCATTTGCTTTTCTTCTTTCTCACTTTGTTATTCCTCCCCCCCCCAAAAAAAGTCCTTTTTTTTTTTTTCTTTGGTTGGTGTGTTGTGTGTGTGTGTGTCACTTCTTGGAAAACTGATTTTAAAAAAAAATGTTGTGGGGGGGGTTAATAGGTTCAAATTTACTTGGTTCAAGCGATATAATTTAGGACTAAATGCCAAGTATTTCTTAATAAGTATTGATGCTCATACTTTAAAAAGTTAATTATGTAACAGAAAATCGTATGACTTCTTTTTAGTTTGATTAACAAGATCAAACCTGGCATCATTAAGAAGATCAATCGTCTGTCAACTCCAATAGCTGGCTTGGTAAGTAATGGCAACAAACCTAATATCTGGGATATGACTCCAAGTTCTGTTTGGTTTTAATTAGCCTATTGTTTTTATGTGGTCTCAGAAAGAAAAGCTATGAAGTTTTCAATAATTTAGTTCCATTTCAATTTTTGTTTAAAATTTTACCACTCGTACACTGACTGAGACCAGAGCGGTTACCTCTTCTGTGTTTTGGATCTGTAACTTCAATGCATCTATAAAGCTTGACACTGCATGAGGCTCCAACATCCATAGATACATCTCACACTAATGGCTCCTGTGCATACCCTTATATAGTATTACTTGTCTTTATTTAAAGAGTGCCATGCTATTTTATTTTTACAAGTCATTTCAGATGTCCTTGTAATAGGGAAGGGGCAGGCTGGGGAAATGTTCTGTGTAACCTGAGTATTTTTAGAATATGCTTTCCTCACCCACAGCAAACCTTAGATTGTATTAACATAACTGTGATGATGCAAAGATCTCTCTTCAGGCTTCAACTGAGGGATTTTCCAGTGTTTTGGCTCTAAATCATGTCTGTAGGGTGGGGAGAATGAATACATGTAATCATTTTCACAGGAAATTTAAAAGATTTCCTGTGTGCTGTTGGGCAAGTTTACTGCAGGATAAATATTGTATCTGTTTAGCATCAGAAACCCTTTTGTGAGTAAATAAATCCAAAGGGGTTTTTTCTTCATCTCTTTTTTCCCCTGAGAAAGTAGCACTTTTGGTTGTTTGTGTCACCAGGTTATCTAGGCCACTTAGTCCTGTCACCAGAACTCTTGGTCTAATTTTAAAAGACCCAAGGTGCACCAGGGACATTTGCATGATTCTTGCAACAAATAGAAAATCCCACCTTGTGGTCATAGAGGAGTGAAGTTTGGAAGGGATGTCTGAAGATCATCTAGTCCAACCCCTCTGTTTGGGCAGAGTCACCTACAGAACATGTCTGGGCAGGTTTGGAATGTCTCCAAGGAAGGAGACTCCACAGCTCCTCTGGCCCTAAGGTCATGGGGGTTTAGGACCTTGTAAAGTGTGTTTTAATTTTTTTCTATTTTACATGAAGTCTTAACATTAGGGAAAGTTACCTGAATTCTTGATAGGAGTAGAATGCAAAACATCTCCAGATACTTGTATTTATATGTTTTAATGGAATGATCCAACAAAACATCTGCTTTTGCTGGTTATCTCTGTACCTTGTTAGAGAAGAAATGTAGTGAACTTGGATGGATTGGGTTAACATGTCATATACTATTGTACAAGCTGAAAATATGCATTTCTACACCAAATGAATGTAGAAAGTATTAGTTGCCTTGGTCCCAGAAAAGCTCAGGGTATTAGGCCTGTGAATAATGAGTGCTGTACTTTCTTTTACTGTGAGGCATCCCAAAAAGAATTCAAATGAAACCAAAATCATTCTGGGACAACAATGCAGTTATTCTATCAGCATTTTGATTGCCTAAATGGCCTCTGAAGTAGCCAGTTGATCCAAACCAGAAAACCAGAGCCTAGATTCCATTTTTGTGGTGACTGAAGTGTTGTCTTGAATCCTAACTGCAAGAACTCTCATTTTGACATTATTTTTTTTATTTGTTTACAGATGCAAAAAAAATCAGAGTATTCATTAGGTGTGTAGTTTATATCTTGCTTGTTCCTTCAAGTTGTTTCTGGTTCCTACAAGTCTTCAAAAATAAAGGGGAGGAAAGGTGAATGGTTCTCCTAAACCAAGATCATCCAATGGTACTGTTGTTAAAATACCACTTGAAGATAGTTGCTGAGGGAGCTGATGTTTTGTGTTAACTGAGGGAAAAGGTTTTACATAAATACTTCAGTTTCAGAAGATCATTATTTTGAGGGTGATAATGGGAGGGTTTCAGAAGATGGTGTTTATGATGGCAGTGGTGGGAGGGGAGATGTATTTTCCCAGACTTGAGAGGAACATGCTCAGTTACACCAGCTTTGAAGAGCCCAGCTTTCATCCTGGCATGTAAAACTCAAACTGAACCTAGTGGTTTTCTACATTTATAGAATAGCAAGCATTGGAGCCTGACAGGCTGGGGATACTGTGGCTGATGAGCCACAGGATTTAGAGATGGAAAGAGCTTGCTAAGGAGCTGTCTGGTAGGCTTGCTTGCCGTATTCTGGAAATATTTTCATTGCTTGTAAGTTACTTATTCCACAAAATCTGCTTCTAGATAGTGTTTTTTTTATGGCTTCATATGTGTTTCTGGTTCTCACTTCCTCTGTTTTCAGAGTCTTTCAGTCTTGCATTAATTGCTTTCCACCAAGCCTTTGTGAGAAGTCCCTGTTGGTTTAACCCAGATGGAAATTTTAACTTCAGGACTTGGCAGATTTTTTCTAAAGGATGAACAGATGCTGCAACTTGAATTTGGATTGCACAGATCCTGTAATCTGAAGATCTTTTGATAATGCTGTTTGGGTTTTTTTATAGCTCCTCTCTGTGGTCCTCTAGACTCATGTTCTCAAGTCCATTTCTAGAACATTTTATGCACTCAGCATTGGACAACTATCATTTCTCTTCTGTTGTTTCTGACAAAAAGAAAACAAAAACCCTATTTTTTTCCTCTCCAGGAATTTCTTTGGGTTTATTTTTGTTCTATATATTAATGTTCTATTTCTTAATGTGTTTGACTTCCATATAAATTGAATTTTTAAGCTTTGTATTCACTTCAACTACTTGGCAGGTCTTCTTCAGCAGTACAGAAATACAATGTTCAACAGGTGTCTTTGGCTGAATGTCCAGAAGGGTTTCATTATATTGTTTTGTTGACTTTATGATTATTTTGCAAACCATTTTTTGAGTAAAATAAGAAGTGAAAGCTTAAAATCAATAATGAAACCTTCTGTTTTATCTGGAATATTGCGTGCTATACTTTTTTGTATTGAGTTAGGGAACTGAGGTGCTTTTTTAATGAAGTAACTGTATTATTTGCTACATCATATTTGCTTTGGTGACACCTTAATTCTCATAAAATGTAATATAAAGTCTTTATATTAGCAGGATCGCCTGAATTCCAACCACATTTCAGACAGCTGTAACTAAGCCTTTGCTTTTACCTTTAGTTTGATTGTACTGCTGTCTGGCACTTTTGGGTGTGGATTGCAGTGGTTCAGGTGTAATCATAATGGAATGGATAAATAAATAGGTATGTTTTGATGATGAAATACTGAAATGAAACTTGGCATTCAGTTGACAAAACATCCTGTATTGGTACCAGGCAAACTTAAAAAAAAATAAATAAATAAAAAATTGAGCAGGAAAGCTGGGCTGCCACTTACGTGGATGAGTTTTTAAAAACTCTTTGGGAGAAACAGTTGGACCTGGTCATAACTTTATCTCCATCCAGCAGCTTCCTGCTGCAGCCCTGCTACTTGGGTTCTCATCTGAGGCATGTACCTCCTATGGTTTGGGTGACATCTAGCCAGCATTCTAGCCATGTTCATTTATTCACTTATGTTCCAGTTTGAAAAATTGAACTTTTTCCCTGGAGGTAAGGCCTGTAGGTTTCCCAAAGAGAGTTAGCTGGGATGTAGCTCCTGGTTTGTTTGCTTTAATTTTGTCCATTTTTAAAATGCTATTTGTTTTGCACTAAGATAACTTCTGGGAAAAGAAAGTTTAATTTCTGCTTATCTTTCAAACTGTCTAAAATACACGGTTTCTGTAAAGAGCAATGCATGTATTTTCCCTAGTATACCAGAGGAGGCGAGCAAACTGGCACGAGAGTTCCTGAGAGCTCTGGCATTGCTGGAGGACATGATAAGGGTAACCAAAAGGTTATAAGATTGTGGAATCCAGGAGTTCATTATGCATGGTGGTGAAAGTGCAGTCTGACTTAAAAATCCACTTTTTCTGGTCCATATTAATGTAAAACAGATGGGATTTAAAGAAAATTACTCTAATTGATGAATCTTGCTGGGCTAAACTTTGGCAAAATTATCTTGCTTAGAATTCTTGGGGAGTGGGGGTGATGGAAATAAAGAAAATGAATGCTTAGCAAAAGCAAAACCAAAGAAAACCTTCTTATGGGCTTTTGAGCTTGATTCCCAGCATGTGAGATGGTTTGGATATAATTACAGAAGGGGGGAGGACTTTGTGGTCTGACAACATATTTTCCAACAAGGCTCTGCGGAGCGTTTTGAGGCGCATCTCTGGGTGCAGTGCGGTTGTTCCCCAGGAACCTCACGTTTCCAACTCAGTTGGCAGAACATGGAGAGAATTGTGAGACAGAGGGAAGATGAATGAGTTTTGTGTAGCATAGGCAAGCTCAATGTATCTGTCAGAATAATACTTTGCTCATTGCTCAGGATAAATAGCTGTCTGCTCTGCAGCAAGGCAAGATTTTTGTGAAAGTAAGTTTCCAGCTGAGACCAGGTGGTGAAGCAAATTCAGAGTCAGTATCTCCTTTGGAGACTGGTAGCTAGTGGGAACCTTGCTTTGCAACATACCAGTTGCGTTGTTTGAAACCATCTCTTTTTTTCCTTGCAGCCCCTGTGAGTAAAATGGAAGTGCAACACTTTGCTCTATGGTTGGGGAGCTGTTTCATCACATCTGAGGTGTGAAGGCTGTGGTCAACCACAGGGCAGAGGGGAAAGCTAGTGGGTTTTTAGAATTGTAAATGAAATTATGTTAGCACTTTTTTTTTTTTTTTTAAGTAGGTCCTTAATTTTATATGAGTAGATACGTTGCTGACTCTCTGTGAGTGCTGGATCTATATTAGCAACAAATGTCATCTTCATGAAATTCCTCAGCTTTGGCAGATGTTTTTTTGGTGAAGAAAATCACACAATAAAATAAAATTGCTTATCTGTAGGCAGTCCCAGGTTTGAACATGTGCACCCAAAATACTGTAGAGTGGGATTTTTTGTTCTGTTTCCTTTACAGTAAAAAGCATCTTGATAAGTTTTCCAGGTGGAAATCTTTTAACACTCATTCCTGGTTCGCCCAGGCCCAATGTGCCCTCCTGACAAGTGCTACTCAGATATCATTTCTTCTCTTCGTTAATGCATTCTAATATAAGTCTACTTCATTCCTTAATTTACATACTTTAAAACACCAGAAGGTATTAATTCCACTTGCACCACCTCCAATAGTGGGGGAGAGCCACTATTTTTTACTCAGATCATGAGTTTGTACCTCCTAAACTGGAAAAGTAGGGATTAATAAAGGTAAGAAAGGAGAAACAGTGAAGTGAGCTATACCAAAATGAAAGTGAGATAAACAGGGGATAGAGAAGATAGAAATGCTGCCACAAAAAAATGTTTTCCTGAGGTTTTGTGCCCAAGACTTCACAAACCATGGAACCGCCCTGGTACTTCCTTATCTCTTGGCATCAAGTACAGCTGGCCAAAAACTTATTTTCTGTGGGAAAGCTTTCTTGACAGGGTTTTTTTTTGTGTGTGTATTGCTGGAGAATGGCATGCAAATGAGTTTCACTTTATTATAGGACATTTATAACTGATTTTTCAGATAAAATCCACACTTGCAACTAAAATAATCTTTATTTTGTCTGTTTTAATATTTGCCTACAAGTTCACCTCTCTAGATTGCTTAGATTTTAAAAGTGCTTAAGCCAGGTGAGGATTTTTGCATGACTGTTACTAAACAGGTGACTTAAATATCTAATTTTGTTCTGACAAGTACAATTACATGGGAGGGAAAACTTTTTTCTTTGATCATTGGTCCAGCTGAAGTGCTCAAACAAGTTTTCTGGACATAAAAGAATTTATATTAGTCTGAGAAAATATCTTTTCACCTGGGAGGTGACATAGCATGGTATTTCAAATGAAACCATCAAACAATATGTTGAACTCCTTATTAATGAATATCAGTGAGATTTTGTCAGTGCTACAAAAAGTGCAATTGGAAATTAGCATTTGTGGGTTTGTTGTAAACGTCAGAAGTTTCAGTTGCTGTTATGTCAGACTTCTAAGTAGATGCTGCTTCAAATTTGGGAGAATGATGGGCATGCAAACAGGGGGATGAAAATATCTAGTTCAAAAAACCAGAAAGTGCCGACAGTTATAGGTTTTCTGTCTTTGTAAATTTATGAAGCATTTTAGAAACAAGATCACTATGCTTAATAATTTTAGGAAAATCTTAGCTCATATAAAAAGTTTTTAAAATTTTTAGATCTTGGAGTACTTCATGAAGGACTCTTTACTATGGTTTCAGTTCTGTACCTGAAGAAAGCAGAGCATGGCTAGAGGGAGTTTTTGTTGCTTTCCAGAGGTCAATTAGTAAATCAGAGCAGGGTAGGGGTGAAATTTCAACTCTCAGTCCAGTTCTCTCTTAAGACTATACTGTGAATTTAAAATAAAATAAAATAAATTGAGTTCTGAGAACCTAAAACTATAAATTAAAACATATCAGGAGTGATGCAGGACCTGATAGGAATGTATGTGGAACCATAAATTACTTCTGGTACTCTTTCTGCTGTCTTATGGGAAAGAGGAATGTGGCTTGTATGGGAATCCTCTGTTAGACAATTACGAAAAGAGGGTTGTGTGCTAGAAAGGAAGTATGGTTATTAATAGAGATGACATTGTTCTGTAATCTTTCAATGCCTGATAGTGGGAGTATGTAACTCGGCAGTGGTTTACTGATGCTTTGTGCCCTTCTGCTTGTAAACATATGGTACATTTCAGTCTTAGCTCTGAATTTCCTTTAATTGTTCTCTGCTGCTGCCTAAACACTTAGAAATGTAGGGTGTGGGAAAAGGGGAGGTTGATGCAAACTCTTTCTGACATTTTTAGTAGCTGCTCAAGACTTCAATCTGGCAGAATGAAACCCAGTCACTGGATTGAACTTGACAGGTTTTGGGTGAGTGATGTTGAAGTCAAATATATCTAGGAGGCACAAGTAGGAAGAAGTGATATGGGTGCAGACTCCAAGAAATGGTGGTTCAACTACTCACACTGGTCTGTAGTCAGGGGATAGTAAGTGCTGTGTCTGTTGGTTGATCTCTGTGAATCATAAGCAGTATTCTTGGGATGCTTTAAATGAAACCATGTGTTCCAAAGCAATGCTTCCAGCATGTTACTGGGAAGAGATACCAAAAAGATCATTAATTGAAAAATTATTGTAAACTAAATGTAAAACAATATGATCGGCAGCAAGAATTTTCTAATGTGGAAATTTTCCATCCCTCCTCCTGCTCTAAACCAAAGCTCTGAAAAAGTATGACTTTTTTTGCCTCAACTTGCCAGCACTTAGCAAAATACATAAATATGGTTGCCAAATGAACTGCAAAAAATTTCCATTTATCAACTCAATCAGCTGTAGACTGTGGTATACTGTGTCATTTGTGTGCTATTTTTATTTCCTCAAATAACTGATGACTGTTTTTATGTTTGTAAAGAAACATTCCTTCCGAACTGGAAAAAAAAAAAAGTCAATTATGTTGAAGAGGTACACACCTTAAATCATACTTGTGACATTTACAATCTGACTTCTTTTGCCTTTGCCAAGGAAGCGCGGTTTTGAGATTTCTTGCGGCAGTCGGTGTATGTTTGTGTGAAATCTTTACAAGCTGAACACTACAGTGCTTTTCTGTCTGCCTTCTCAAATAGTTATTGATGTGAGTTGCTTCAAATTCATGGCAATTTCCAAAGAAAGTAGATGTTAATTGCAGCAGTGATAACTTTTTCTGTGGTATCAGTGCTGGAACTGGGCAGGTATGCTACTCGCCATCCTGCTTGGTACAGAACCCTCATACCACATCTTTTAACGCCTGTCTGAACACCTCCACGCCCATGTGCCTGTGCTGAATCACCCTCCTCTGGTGATATATGTGAAAGATCTATTAAACACAATGCCAAGAACCAAGTGCTGCCAAATGCAGGGTGCTGGGCTGGTGCAGCTGTGGTGACTGAGCTTGTTTTCTGGGAGGTAAAATGATGGGGGAGACAAGAGGAAGCCTGGCATTGAGGCAGATTGTCTCCAAGCCCACTTGTTGATCCAGGTGTGCACAGGGACCTTCTCTACTGTGGAATGAGCCCATGTAGGGCAGCATAGGTTAAACAGGGTAGTAGGATGTTACTCCTCTTGAGAAACAAAAGGTGTCTGGCTGCTGAAAGAAGCAAAGTTAGAGGACACTTACAAATTCTCTTTCTAAGAAGAGTTTTGTACTAAATCAGCCTGAAAATCAGGGACTCCAGGAATTGAGGCTCTTAGGCAACTTGCTGTGTTTCAAGCCCTGTCTAGAGTGGAGCTGAATTTCATCTATATCATATACTTAACCAGTGTGAGCAAAACAGAAATACTTGTGTATACAAACAAACAAAAAGGGGGAAGGGGAAAAAAAATCAAGCTCTGCCCAAACTTTCAGTGTTTCAAGAACAAGAAGTCTTTACTTCTTTTATTACTCATTAGGCTTCAGGGGAGTTTCACTTTTAAGTGGATTACTGTCATTCCAGTTCTGTGTAGTTGGGTGACTTGGCACTGGAGTACTTTACACACTTAGCTGGTAAAGTCTGTTTTGTATAAACCGTTTGGGGTGAAAGGCACGTCACTTGTTGTGGGTTTATTTATTTATTTCTTTTCCTTGGCTTTGACTGGAATGCAAGTAACTGGTGCGAAAGTTAAGACTTGTCTAAACATGGAAATAGCCCAGGTTGGTTATTCCATTACTGGCTTTCTGAGCCTATACTTTCTTTACAATAAGAATGCCTGCGAGTGGGCGAGCTAAATTCCCTTTGTCACTGGATGAAGCTGTGAAGTGCAGAGAGTGCTCTCTTGATTAACAAGGCATATTTGCCCAGGGTACCCACAGGCTGTACTTTTGCCTTTCTCCTTTACAGCTTGCCTTATTTGGTAGCAGTGATATCCCAGAAACACACCTGTGGTTTACAACCCGATGTTCACTCTCTCTTATCAATAAAAGGGTCATTTAGTACATGTTGTTGGTGTAATAGATGGTTGTAATGTTATAGCTGAAGGTTATGCTCTAGCATGTTAAGGGGCATGGGCCTCAGAGGGGTTTTGAGTGACTGAAGACAGCTGGTCCCTTCCTGGATCAAGCATCTTAAAAAGAGTTAACTTGGAAGTCCTGCCTCAAAAAAAAAAACAACAACCCACACCAAAAACATTAATTTCTATTGCATGCTTTCCTTAATCTCGTTACTGCTGTTGGAAAGACACTGTGGAGCTCAGTGCTGCAAGAGCTTGTAGGTAATGAGGTGAGCTGGACAGAGAGGTCTTCTGCTGGCCCTGACACAAGGTGGTGAGCAGTGCTACAAGCTGAGGAACAAACTCTGGAGAAGATGTTTCAGCACACACCTTGGTCTTAAGAGAGAGAGGTTCATGTCCAGCTGCTGAAATTGCAAATAGAGTTGGGGTTTGGGGAATGAATGGGCCTTTTTGTCCAAAACCAAAATGTTTCTTATCTAAGGGTGGTTCGGAATGTGGTTGAATTCTGGTGAGACCTGTGAATTGCAGCAGCAAAGAGGAATGTTCCTCTTCCTGCCTGTGTTTCACAATTGTTGATCCTGGGAGCACCAAGGTAACAGGAGAGTTTATGGAGAGCGTTTCCCTGTGTTTCGGCAGCAGGAGCATCTGCTTTTTGAGAGGAAGGCTGGAAAGTGAATCGCTGAGGGGTTGGTGTTTGTAACTGCGTGTAGATCTGAGGCAGGGAATCCTTGTGTCACGGATCTCAGTAATTTATTATTTTACACCATGTGGAAAAACAACGAAGGGTGCACAGAGTGGAGTGGTAAAGCAATTAGCACCATTTCTGGTCTTTGGCCAATACAGTGCTCTGTGCATGCTGTTATAGGTGAGATAATATACTGAACAGAAACTTTGAGGTCACTATAAATCAAATTATGCCTGCAGGTTGATTGTTTTAATTATTGTTTCTAGTTTTGGGCCCAAAAGGGAGGAAAAAAGTAGTTTAGCTATTCCACCCACTCCTCTTCCTCCTCCTTTCGGTTCAAGGTTGAACCTGTTAACAGCCTTCAGAGAAATATGAAGAGCTGTAGGAGCTGGGATTGCAGTCTACAGACGGGATGAGCAGGTGATGGGCACTGAGCATCCTGACGTGAAGGCCGAGGTGGTAATTGGGAGTTCCTGGCTCCCAGGCCTGTGGTCAGACCACAAAGTTGGTCCGGCCCCATTCCCCGCACTCCCCCCTCGCCCCTTCTTCCCTCACCTGCTGCCAGCTCTAATCACCGAAACATACCTCCGAGGAAGAGCAAGTTACCAGACTTGCTCAACGAGCTCCTGCTGTAGGTTCCTTCCCTTACCTCACCTCCAAATATAAATAACACATAGCTCTGCAGTGATGCTTCTGTGAAGTGCAGCTCTAAATTCTGTATTAAACTGATTTGAACCCAGCTTTATTGGGCAGGCTAATGCTGTGTCCATGAAGAATATTTTCTACCTTAAAAAGCCCCCTCTTTTTTTGCAATGGGAATAGGCCTTTACTTAAGGAAATGTGGAGGGTTTGTCTTGAAGGCAGAGCTGATGAAGACAGAGTGTAAGCCTTCAAGATGACTCCAAATGTCTTCATGAATGTAGCACTAAGAAGCATGCCTGTTAAGGATGATTTTCAGAATTCTGTAGCCAAAAAGGAAAGCATCAGTCTCTCTTCCTAAAATGTCAGAAGTTTTTGTTGCTAGGCACTGCAGATATTGAGTGGTGTTCTCTTTCTTTTTTTGGGGAGCCTGGAAATTGAAAACAACTTCTGGCACCAAGTCACAGTCTGAATGATTCTGTAATACTTACATGCAAATGTGCTTCACGGTCCTGGGAGCATTAGGTGGCATTATGAAATTACCTTCCCATCCTTTCTTTTCTTACTCTGGAAAAAAAAACAAACACAAAAAACCCCAACAACCACCCCCTCAAAAAAAAACCCCAAAAACCCAAAAACAAAACACAACAAAAAGCCAAAAAAGAGCTTGAATAGCAGTAGAAGTAAAGGCTTTAACTGAAATGGTGGGTATTTGCATAAGAGGCAACAGGCTGTCTTCATCTATTGGCTGATGCAGCCAGGAAAACAGAAAAACACTGTGTTAATTAAACTGTTTTTCTCCCAGATGCCAACTGGTTTGAAAGATGTGCCATAACTTGTATGCCTACAAGATGTAGCTGCGTTTCGGTGTGTGCTTAGGGTTTCAGAGAGACAGTTAACTAGGAAGAAGACAGGCTTTCCAAATAGCATGACTGCACCCTAAAGAAAGCAAATGTATTTACACACTTGGTGAAATTAATATTCCTGCCCCACCCAGATAATAATGATAATGAGGGATTTATTTTTTAATTAAATTGCAGCTCAAATATACAAGCTTAATTTAATGTGATGTTGCATTGAACGTAAGCTGTCAAGGCAAGCTGCTATTTACTCATTCTTATATGGAGACCTGTTTCTTATTACCTTTCATCTAATGTTCTTTGACCATGAGATTTTTAAAAATTATTTTTCTATTTAACCCACAGTTATGTCCCTTCTCAGTTTTGAAGTAATTTTCTACTTAAGGTTGACTCTTGATCCTTTTTGCATGTCTTCTCCTGTCTTTTCCTCCATTTTTCTGTTGCTCATGCTGTTTTTTCATTTAGATGTTTCCTTTATTTTTTTCCCCTGTGTCTCTAGGTGTTGAGGAACCTCTGTACTTCCCCACCATCACCACCTCACCTTTGCTGTCTGTTCATCTCCCTTTTCATTGTGCTGCATCATCTTTGTCTCAAGTGCTTGCCATGGTCACATATATTATTAGGAGCCAATTACAGGTGCAAACACAGCATCACTGACAGTTGTGATCTCCCAATTGTTTTAATTACTTGTTAAAAAATATAACTAAAAGAAAGGTGGTTTTGTGTTTTCCCATTCAGTGACTGTTTTTTTTCTTCTTTGTGGTCTGGAGTGTATTGATAGGAATGATCCCTGCTTTTCCCACCGTGTTCACCTCTCAGAGCTGCAGAGCTCTAGTGTAGCCCTCTGCTCCTTGTTTAGGAGCAGAATCAGTGTTGAGCTCTGGTGAGGAAGGAAGGGGATGACTTGGCTTTTTGCTCTCCTTGTGTCCCTGAGGTTGCAGGAATGTGAAAGGCACCCCTGCTCTGCTGGGATATTGGAGAGAGAGCACAGACCACAGTCTCACTTTTAATAGGGGCATGACATCTCGTCTTCTCCTTAATGTTGGTTAGAGGGGGATGCTTTAGCAACAGGCAAAGGGGAGGTTTTGTAGCTAGCAATGCCCCGTAGGGACTAGAAAGGCAGGTGCATGCCTGAAAATGTGCAGTATCATTTGTCATTCCCCTGAATGGCTGTATTTAAATGCCTGCTCGTGGGTGACCTGCTTCCTGCTGCCAGCTCTGGCTCCTGTGTTACAACTTTGCAGAGTTTTTGGGTGCGGTTTACTTTGAAGTTTGAGGCAAAAAAGAAATGCTGAATGGTAATAGCTCTACCTCATCAGTGTTCCTCACTGTGTGTTACATCAAAGTCTCTATGGCTTGTGGGAAACTTGGATTGTGCTGGGAGCATCTGAAATGCTCTGCTGTTCCATCATGCACACTGTCTGGGGGAAAAAAACAGCCTTCCTCCAGTCTCCATCCAGCCTCCTCAGCCCTCCCACCAAAACACTTAGAAGTAGTAATAACATACCAAAAAAATGAATTGCACTTGAATTTTGTGGCTAAGACTTTAGGCTTTATTTTTGTTGTGATTTAAGACCTATAATTGTATTATGCTAATTCCAACCTCAGATGCTCGTGGCAATGCATTGATCAAGCTCTGTATTAAAATCATCTAGTTGGTTTTGTCCCCGTTAGTCAGCTCAGAAGATTTCTATTTTAATGGCCATAAACCTTATGTTTTCTGAATAAATGTATTTGATCTGTCTGACCACATATATTTGGTTTTAGACAGGGCAGTTCTTACTCCTGGTGTTGCTCCCTCTGCGCTGGTAGATGGCAGCTGTATTGCCTCTTCATGCTCAGTTCTATTGGCGTAACAGAACCAAGTTCTCCTGTTCTGACTATATAGGTCCCTTGTCTTTGCCTCATCATACTCCTCTTTCTCTGTAACACTGCTAATTTGAATCTTAAATTCAAATGGCCTGCTCTTGCTTACAGAGGTTGAGGAGGCCTCAGTGGCAGAGGAGGGTTGTGGACACAGGCGTGAAACTTGTTTTTTTTCTCACACAATGCTGCTTGGTTGATTTCTGGTCTGATGTGTTGTTCTTCCCCAGGCTTTTCTGAATGTTTAAAAATAATGCTTTTTGTGGAGTATAACGAGATTCAGATTGCAGCATTCCCTTTGAAGCTGAAGTGGTAATGACCATTAGTCTTCTTAAAGTACCGTTGTATTGGTAAAAAGAATAGTGTGACGGCTTCTATATTTAAGCACATTAATCATCAAACAGTGTTCCTGTTCACATTTCTAATGATAAATCTAATTGCAAGGTTGATAGCCTGTCATTTTTCCCCCTGCTTATTTCTATGGCACTATTTAAAATTCATTTTCAGATTCATTATTCTGGTATAGTTTAAAAAGGCTGCTGGCTATTTTGAGACCTGTAGCTTCAGCAGTTTGCTATGATGGTTACGGATGGTCAAGAATAACTTGTCAAGGACAGTATTTAGAAGTGCTGATCTGTTTAAATTACACCTTCTTGTGTCAATATCGAAATGTGAGCAACAGCCTTTTGGGTGTAAAC
Organism: Chaetura pelagica; assembly: GCF_000747805.2. Lineage (NCBI taxonomy): Eukaryota > Metazoa > Chordata > Aves > Apodiformes > Apodidae > Chaetura > Chaetura pelagica. The sequence goes on from NW_009954222.1 coordinate 4,346,518, forward strand.
TGTCTTGATGCTCTGGAGGGTGAGTTCCAGGCCCTGATGGGAGGAGAGCTGGTGATGGGGAAGTCACCTGTGAGATAGCAGGCTTGATCAAACTGCTGGCTTGCGAGGCAGATTTTTAACAATGTTTTATTCTGCATGCCAGCGAGTGCTGTGACTGGCTGTGTTCTGTCTCCTGTGTTATCTCCTCCTGCCTCTGACCCATTTCTGAGTCTGAACTCATGTCAATGATGGTGTTCTTGGGGGCTGCAAGTATTTGTCAGAATGGCTGACGTTTCATAGGTTTAATTGCTGTGACACCTTCAAAATTTAATTCTTTCATGTGCCAATAGTTTGGTGGTTGTGCAGCAAAGCAGCCACTAATGAGCAACTCTTCTGCTTTGTTATTATGGTGCTCAGGGTGTAGGCAGCATCCATTTCTCTGAATCTGTGACTCTACTTCCTTGTTTACCTACATAATGTGCTCATTCTCTTCAGTTCAGTTGATGTAACCCATTGGTTTGGGAGTTTACTCTGAGTTTTGGCAACGAGTCAGACCAATCAGGACATGGTGCATTGGTTTTGGTGTCAGTTCTGTTCATTACCTTGCAATTACTTGATGCTTCTGCTCTGTTGCTTTCTGCCTTTTCCTTACCTGCCTTTTTCTTGACTACCTGGACCTCTGAACACTGACCTGATAGTTGGATGTGTTTCGTTGCTTAGGAAGTAGTTCCTCCTCTTCTCACAATGGACTTTTAACCTGTGGCTTTTGCATGCAAGTTATGCCTTTTCAAGTCCCTGGGGTTTTAGTTCTAACTTGACACTCAAATATTAATTGAATTTAACTGACACGCCAGCTTTCCCTGGATTGCATGGAAAGGAAAAGTAAATGCCCCTCCTGAGGCTGCATCCCCAGCACGAAGCTCTACCTTGGTCACTTGTGCAGGGAGCCTCTTGGGTGTTGCAGGAGCTGGTGCAGTGGCAAGGTTGCCAGACCTCCATCCTTCACAGTTTCCTCTGCTCATCAACCACCACATGGTGTCCTCCATAATCACTGTCATGTTGCATTGCCCCGCAGCAGAACAGCCCCCACACGTCAGACTTTGGGCCGTAACCTTCATGGTGTGAGACACTTGGGATCTTTCGGATATGGTAACATGGAGCCCACAGCCTGCATGGGGAATACATTGTTCAAGTGTTTTTCTTGAATGAAGCCATGTTTACAGACTGATAAGAAATACTAAATCTTAGGACCTGCAAAACAGAGGGCTGTGGGGATTCTTGGATTTGTTTTACTTTTTGAAAGGTGTTTGTTTTACCTTTTAAAGTGTGTATTAGAAGCAGCTGTTGTTTTCTTTGTGGATTTTTTTTCCTAATAAATTTTAAATAATGGAATGATTGTTACATCCAGTTATTATATGTAAAAAAAAAAAGTTTACAGTGTATTAAATTGCCTTTTCATATGGTGAAACTCAGATACCAGTATCTTAACTTGCAAAGCCTTTGAATGACAGGGCTGTAGGTAGCTTATGAATTAAGTAACTTTGTGTACCTTTTCCTGTGGCTTCCAGCTGAAGGGAGCAAGTGCGCAAGAGGGCACATTCTTTTGTTGTTGATAGCATTCCGCCTTAACGAGAAGGAATTTCTTGCCTATTGCCTATTGTTTATGAAGTGGAAAGAGATCACAAGTTGTATAATCTCTTTCTGTATCACTGGACTTTTTATTTATTTTTTTTTAACCTTGCTCTTGGTATTCAGTTGTTCTGCAGCAGGTGCAGGAGTGGGTGCTGTAACACACCACACGGCACCTTTTTTTCTTATATATTAGTGTGAGCTGGCAGGGGAGGGGGTGGAGAGGAAGGGGAGGAACGCAAAGGAGAGAAACCCCCCCAAGTAAGGAAGCAGCAGAGCTGAGTACGGGTTTGGTTTCTGTCTCTCTGGAGCTTTGCTCAGCAACCAAACCCAGACTCCAGGTGCAGTATTCCCTCATCGGTCTGTGAGCATAGAAACGGCGCGTCCCTCCTCTTCTTCCTCCCCTGCCAAGAGTTTCTGGGTGGTGAATGTCAGTAGCTGGAGTTATTTTTAAAGGCAAGAGGTGAGGCTTGTCGTGCAAAGCTAGGCAGAGGGCGTTTGTTTGCTGAACAGAGCTGACATCAAAGTGGAGATTGCTGCCTACTGGCTCACGACTGCCTTATGCCAGGTAATCTTTAACGTACCCTCAGCCACCAAGATCACAAACCAGCCTGCCTGTGTGCATGAGAAACAACCTGCATTTATGATCTAGAAGATTGCTTTTTCAGTATTATTTCCATGAGCTGGACTTTGACATTTAGAGGCTCACACTAATCATCTTGCAAACCCTGCTTAGTGCTTTTTACTAAGCAACTGCTTTCTACTTCTCTTCACAGGATAATATAAATGTTTTTCTGAAAGCTTGTGAAAATATTGGACTGAAAGAAGCTCAGCTTTTTCACCCAGGAGATCTTCAGGATTTATCCAATCGAGTTACAGTCAAGTGAGTTTTGTGGCATTGTTTTTTACCTCCCTTTCCCCCTCTAAGCTGTTTGACAGTCTTTTTTTTTTTTTTTTTTTTCCCATGTTAAATGTTTGCCTATGGAAAATTCTTTTAATCTGGTTTGAGCAGTTCTGAATACTGTGGTGAGAGTTTAAGCATTGTTAAGGCAGGCAGATAAGATTTGCACAAATTTCATTTAAAACATGGAATAGTATTATGCCTTGCAAGCAAAGTGATTGTTAATGAATATTTATAGCATTTAATATAAGAGATGGAAACTGTTCAGGTAATTTTAAACTTGGAGCAAAATTAACTGTTAAGTGCCATTGAAAGCATCACCTCTCTTAATGCTTTGACATTGCCAGTGTAGTTTCTGAGGTGGTACTTCTGATACTTACCTGAATGGCTCTGAGGTTCAGATGAGGTGTTCCTAAAGGACCTCTGGTATTGCCACTCTGAATTTTAATGAGGTGCTTGTCACCGAAGTTCACATCTCCTGCCAAGGTGTGTGTGTATGTGAGTAAAAACCAAGTGCTGAATTGCACAAACGGTAGCTGTCATGTTTACAGAGAAGAGAATTTTCCTGTGAAATAACAGTGGTTTGGTTCTGAAATAGAATTAGCGGATTCCTAAATTCCAGGACTTGTGTCTCCTGACATGAGATTATTAGTTTCTGAGAGATTTAGGTAGAGCTTTAATATATAGACACTTACCAGTTGTTTTAAAATAAATGCGTTGTGGAAAAATATTGTCTTGGGGCATTTTACTTTGTTACAGTATTAGCTGGCTCTATTGTGTCTGTACAAAGGGTGAATTTATTGTTGAGTCTCTAAAAAAGAAAGTAAAGCTTTAGTAAGTTTTGCTGGTTTAAATGTTAATAATAGACTTCTGTCTTATATTGCCAGTTTTATCAAAGAGGAACAGGCAGTAATCTGTCTGTAAATACAGGGAAAAAATGTTGTGAAATGACACATAACTGCTTTAATTAGAAAGAAATCTCTTGTAGGTGGATCGGGTGTTAGCGTGTTGACATACACTCTGCCTGGTTTCAGAATGAAAGTTCATGCTGTTTTGAGGTCTGATACATGAGAGGGCAATGCGTTTTCCAGCTTTGACTCATACCTGGAATGTAATTTCTCACTAATGCGATGTTTAGGGACTTGGCGCCTTTCCAGAATGCCGGTCTTCTCCCTGCTGGTTTCTCTCTCATGCTGAAAGCTGGAGGGTTGGTAACCTCTGCCATGCTTTGATTACCCACAAAACCCTTGCTAAAGTTACTTTGGTGGAGTTTTGCTCCAAAGGTATGGCTGGGAAAGGCTGGAAGCTGCCAGGAGCTGGTCTTCAGCAGTGTCAGTAGTGAGCTGAAACCCCAGGGAGGTCGAGTTAGTAAACTGTTGTGCAAGGCATGTTGTCCGACTCGTCCCTACGTTAACTGCTGTGCCCAAGTGAGGTCAGCCATGAAATTCATCCAGTGAGTCGGGAGCCTATCTTTTTTTGAGTCCTTTCAACTCTGCCAGTTCCCTTCCTGGCTCTGGGAGCAGAGACTAAGGCTGGAATTTGAAATCGTCATAAAGCAATAGGGGTTTTACATCATGCCTACTCAGCAATGGATTAATTAGTCTTCTTCAAAAACCCAAATTTAACTGTTGAGCACTTCTTATGCACAGCAATTCAAGGAGTCGGGGTTAAAGTCAAAAGAGCTGCCAGCAGCATAGCCATGCTCTTTTGATTTGTTTCAATATAACTTTGATTTTCCACATTACGTGTCATATGGCAGTCCCACAGTCCCTGTAAAATGTTTACAGAGTAATTAAAACCTTCTTATATCTGGGTATACTGAGAAGTGGGAATCTAACTATGCTAGCACATTTTGACTTGTTTACGAGTTTGGGGAGGGATAGGAGGGAAGTTTAATTTTAAGAAATTAAGGAAATAAGTTATATGAAGATAACTCTCTCCATTGAAAAGTTAATTATGTGTCATTTGATTACCCAGAGAGCAAACTGGTCTTCAGAGGGTTTCCAGAGGGATAAATGCTGTCTGATCACGAACTTTGTCATCTATATTTTTAATTATTATTATTTAATATAAACTATTTATTTCATACATTCAAGCTGAATTGTGGATTTCTTCAAAATTTGTAGGATGCCAGGCCTCAGAGAAGGGATATTGTTTCATGTCTTGCTTTCACATTATCCTGTGTTAACCTTGGACTTAGCATTAAAAGTAAATGGTTTCTTGTCGTGAAGAGGGAAAACGTGTTTTTTTTTATATGGTGATTTTTCTAAAAGATTGCATTTAATTTTTGGCTTTTTGACATTACTAGGCAAATTATTTTGCCACCATCATCTGAGGCTAATTGCCCACATCTTAAACGAGCTGCAATAGGTTGTACAGGATAACATTAACATGTGCCTGGAGCAGCCTGTAGTCTGACACCTCGGTAGCATTGCTGTGTTCTGCTGTTGCACCACCATTAGTGCGTACTTTTTATCTACCCAAAGTAGATTAAATAAGCTGTTGCTTAACCAGCCAGCTCTTCAGGCTGGGAGGGCTGAGAAGGAACGCACTGTTAGGATACACATACGTACTGCTGGGTGTAAGAAAATGTCTGATTTTCCTTGTATGTGGAAAACAGGTATGATGATGATAGCATTAAAAGAATGGGTCCACTTCTGTTGCAATGGAGGACACGAGGGCTGTCCTGTCAGAACAAAATCAGTCTCTGACACTGGCTGGGAGGCTGTATCTTTGTCCCTGCCACAACTGACCATCTGTAGACTTGTTGAATTGCTCTGATGCCTCTGGTGCTGGGAAGGTCCTGCAGGAGGAACTCCTTCCCCTGAGGATGATGCAGAGGTGTCACCTGAGTTAAGGTAAAGACCCTCTGTTGTTCATGACTTGCTAGAAACTGGACTAAGAAATAATCTTCCTATCTAGTAATGAGGTTGCAACTTTCATTTGTATTTTGTTTTTTTTACTGCAACTGAGATAATGCAAAGGCAGGATGTGAAACCCTCCTCTGTAATTACTACTAGTATCTGGGACAGGAGAGGCAAGAATCCTCTTAAGTGTCCACACTCTTGGTTCCAAGTGATTATGTGATTATCCTTTTTTGCAAAGAAAAAGCTCCTTTAAAATTTTATTGTTTAGAAGTTTCTGTGAAGAGGGCTGGTTACAATTACTGGTTGCTGTTCAAAGCCTTGCAAGCTTCATGCTTTGCCAGATCAACGATGAGATTAGTTGTCGGGTGATGTGGAAAAGTGTTCTGGCATGGGTGGTTTCTTTTCTGCCAATGAAAATGGGAGTGTAGATTAATGTCTGAGATTTATAGTTCAGTCTTCTTGTAAAGCAGAAGTTACTGCTTAATGGTATAGTACAGTAACGTGTTATGTGTTCCAATAAAGATGATCCAGATGGATTTATTCCTCTACATACAGTGTCAGGCAGTTATGTGCATATCTTCTTGTTCTGTGGCTGGCTATTTGTGTAAACGCATTTATGTTTCTCTTCAGTTCTCTTAGTATATTTTATTTATTTATTTACTTTTTTTTGCCTCGGATTTTATTACTTTTAATCAGAGGAGAGGAGGAGATGTTATTTTAAGCTCAGCAGCTTTTTTGCTTTTTTATTATTTTTTTTTTTAAAGTACTGATGAAAGGTTTTCTTAATATTTCATTCGATTCTTTTTTAGTTCTATCAAAGTAAGAATGTAATATGAGCTCAGTGACTCTCAGTTGTCAGCGCAGTTACTATTTAAAAATGTTAAGCACTTCCTTACCCAGCTCTTTAAAAATGACACACCCAGTTGTTCCCAGCTGTGGAAGGGTTCTTAGGAAAATCATGCCATGGAGTTATAAGTGAGAGTTTCAATTCTGACATAATTTATTATCCCAATTATCAGTTTTAAAGGAGGCAGCCTGAACAATCAGACTGTCAGCATAATTACAATTTGCTTTCAGGCAAATTAATTCTTCCATCTGAAAAAAAATCTGATTTTGTAAAATTGAGTATCCACTTAAAGAATGCCATTAAATATTTATAACAAATATGAACAATTGTGGGTAAGAAAAAAGCCAACAAAAAATATCCATGAAACAATTCACTACCTCAATCATAAATAGCAAAAAAAAATTTAGAGTTACCATAAGCCCCCAAGTCCTGATGTTGAAGTTTTACTATATTAACTTCATGCTTCAATAAAATACTGTATTAAAAACATTTGGCTCCTATTAATGTTATTACTACAGGATTCTATTTGGTGTAGACTTAGAATAAAACTCAAAAATTATCTCCAAAGACAGCTGGAAGTGTCTCAGCACCTTGCAAAACTTGGTGTTTGGATAAGGCCTTTTTGCTGCTCTGGACTTTTTCTTGTATTCATTATCAATCCTGTATGCTACATGAAGTGTAAATCTCACAAAACAAAGAGAAAACCCTGTCAGAGAAGTCTTGTTGAAGTGGGATTGAGTACATACATGAGATGACATAATGGAGCTTTCAGTCTAGCTCTGGCATTTCTATCTTCGGGGTAATTTTAATTTAGCAATTTACTTCTCCTTTAGCTTCATTATTTTTCATAATTTCCTAAAGCAAAAACCAATTTGAATGCCATGCTTTCTGTAATATAAATCTCTATACAACTAGAGCCAACTGGAGAGAAGTAACAACTGATAGCTGTCATGTTTATCCTTGTGTTCAAGCACTTCAGAAGTTTAATTTTTGGAGCAGGATCTTTATTTCAATTCAGAGATAATACTTGCTGAATTGAAAACACAACAAAAAAGATGTTCAGAGATCAGATGTGTTTAAAATAAAGCTTGATAAAATGGAATAGTTGCAAAGTGCTGTGATTGTAACCTACCTCCTGCAGCTTTTCATCAGGAGCAGGATACATTTCATGGGGTTTTCTTGTGGTTAAATAAGAACAAACAATTATATTGATCATACCAACATCAACTATTTTAAACATATGTACAGAATCACCATCTGCTATATCCCAACTATTGTCAGTTACTAAGCACCCATCTCCTTTTAGGGGCTGTCAAAAAGGAAGTTTTCTAGCACCAAGTTAAGCCAAATACAAAGCATCCTGTATCACTTGCCTTCTTTATCCTGTATATTCAGATGGCAATTACACCAGCACCTCCTTTCAGTGAGGAAATTGTCTCACTTTTCTTTTTGGATGCAGCCACTAAATGTGCAGATGTAATAGGGTTCCTGAAAATAGCAGTGAAACAGTAGCAGAGAGGGGTTGAATGCAGACATCGCTTCTTCCAGTGCTACCTGCAGTCCTTTAGGATCTTCCCATTCTTCATGTAGCAGGAAGGTAACTGTAGACTTCAGTTTCTAGTTAGGAAAGGGATGATTATGTCTTTGAATTTGTTTTATTTAAGTTGATAATTTCTCATTACTTTCATGTTCTTCCTGTCTAGTCCTGGGGAATATGTCGGGTTTCCTGTTACCTTCAGGGTCATTGAAGACATAGTGAAATTTCTGTCCTATGTGGTGAATGTTGATACTGACAGATAGATCACTGAAGAAAGCAATAGAAACACTGGATAGGAAACACGGAAAAGAGAGAAAACTGGGGTTTGTTGTTGGTAATGCTGAAATCCTGCTTAGGTCTTCCACATCTAGTGTATTTCCATAGCTACTATACAGTGTTGAAATCTTTTTCTTCTCAAGAATGTTGTGCTTATAATAAGGGTGCCTGATGAATCTGAACTGGAATTTGCCATACTAATTTTTTATTTTTTTTTCCAAGAAACACACATTTTAATGAGTTGAAAAACCTAGTTCTAATTTGGCTTCAAAAAAAAAAAGAGAAAAACGGAATAGAACACCCAAAATGCACAACATGGAACCACCCTTCCTGCCTTTTTATTTTGTGTAGAATAGAAGGTTGTGGATGGGATAAAAGCCAAGTGCTTCAGTGCAAGAAGTATGATAGCAGTTAGCCCAAAACATGCACCTGCATCATGTCTCTAGCTCAGTCCCTGTGGGGCTAAAGAGTCAAATCACCCCAAAGGCTTGGGCATGTAAGTCTAAGAAGGTATCTTTGAATTCAAATTGAAGTAAAAGGAACAAAAGACAGCAGTTTGTGGGTTCTGAAAGCTGAAATGCAAACCATGTAACCAAAATTTAATTAGAACAATGAATGCTGTTGGGTTTTTTTCTTATATCTAGGGAAATAACATTTCTTACACATGTGGTTATAATAGGGTTTTATTGTGGTAACTGAGTTTCCTAGTGATACTTCCTTAGAAATGGAAAAGTATAGCACTCTCACTTCAGAGTGACTCTAGAAATGTTCCAATGACTATGTAAGTATGGAAATTTTCATTTTGTTATGGACATTTTCGTAGAAATTGGTAATATTTACATCTTCCTTGGCATTACTGCACTCTGAACATTGGTATTGCTATATTTATTTTGCTTAGGATATAACTAGTTTCAAGATCATGCATTTGGCATGTTAACTCAGAGGTAAAGAAGATGAAAATAGAGTGTATTTCATCAGTCTTGTGAAACTTTGTGCTTAGTGTAAAATGTTCATGTCACTAATTTGTCTAAGCTTTAAATCATTCCAGTAAAACCGTTGTAGGCAATAAAATGTGTTCCAGACTTTGGACTATGTCTGCAAGAAATTTAGCTTCAACTCTTCAGTGTAAAGTCTATAAACTGTTGGGTGTGGTGCTATTTAATCTTTCTACTTTATCTGTGAAGTTTCTGGTCATTAAGGCAAATGTTTGAGATTGCTCATTTTTTCTGGTGAGCAATTTGGCAGTTCATAATTTACACTTCTTACGTGGGATTAAACTCTGGATAGTAGTTGATTTTACCTTTTATCTACTTTATGAGATGATTCTGCTGAAAGAATGAAAACTTCTGGAGTTGTATGTACAGGTGTACAAGAGGAGTCTGGACAAATTTGGAAAAAAATTACATTAGTGTGTGTGTTAATTGTATAGAGAGTAATTCAGATATTTCTAGTGGCACAGCTCTGTAGTCTTACATTGGAATTGAAATAGTTATGCTACAAAGCTGAAAGACTTGCTGAAGGAGGTTACAGTAGCTTTCTGCTGAAAGATGTTGGCTTGTTCAAAGACATCATTTTTGGTCCTACTACATTTTAAAAGTATCTCTGGAATAACTTTTGGGAGGGCACACAACCATTATTACTAAAAGCCTTGGTAATACTTCTTTAAAGCTCTCTTGCTTCATATTAAGTGTCCCAAACTTTTTAGGATTCCTGTAGTAATTTTAAGCATGCACACCAATCCCCTAACATCCCAGGATTAAATGCAGTTTATGAAACAATGCAGTAGAGACAGGAATGCAATTTGGATGAGTAGCAATGAGTTACCAAAGAAGGTAAAGAGAGAACCTACTTTTTTTTTTTTTGTCCATACGATAAAAGTGCTTGTATCCAGCTGGAAGTTGAAGGATTTGTAAAAAGAAGAAACTTGTGTTACCTTAATGTCAGTTATACAGAACATGTATACAAGTTAACTATCTTATTATTTTAATTGTATTTTACTGCTAAATTCCTTAAGTTCTGTTAGCTCAATAGGAAGACCTCCTATATTTAATTACTGGAGGGAAGCTGACTTCTTGGAAGTTGTCCGTGGATACAGGAATTTGTTAACCATACTCTGTAAATAGGCAAAGTAAAGCTGAACAGTGCATTGGCAGTTCTGGATCCTATTTCAAACAAAGCCCAATCGTGGCCATTTTTATTCCTGAGCTGTGATTAATATTGTTGTTTCACAGCTTTCAGAGATTTAATTGTTATTAATGCTTAATTGGAGCTCTCATACTATACTTCAAAGTAGCACTTACAGGTTTTCTGCTGTCAGTACTACCCAACATAATTGATAATGCAACAACAATTTGAATGTTTTTTATAAAGTGCATGTCAAGGGCCTTGCAGGGTTACGTTTGTCTTGTCACTGAAACTAGTTAAATTAAATCATGTCTTGCCAGGGGTCAAGGAGGAAGACAAGGGGGAGAAGGTCGGGGGGGAGGAATGAAGAGTGCTAAATAGCAGCCAAGCTTAACCACACTAAGGCATGATATTTTCATGTTTCTTTTAAATGATAGGGATTTTTTGTCTTTAAGGGGAAAACAAACAAACAAGAACCCCCAAACCCTCAACAACAGCAAAAGAAAACCCAGGTGGAACAAGCTGGATGGTCAAGCTCAGAATCTCCAGCCCCAACCATCCTGGTGGCTTCCACTCAACTTGCTTCAGTTTACCCATGTCTTTCCCGTACTGGGGAGCACCAAACTGGAGATGGCAGTATTATAGACAGAACATAATGAGCACTGAGGAAGGGGGGATGACTAGGTCCATCAGCCTTCTGGCCATGCTCCTTTTTGTACAGCCCTGGGTGCTCTTGGCTCGCATCGCTAGGATCTTCTGCTGGCTGACGTTCAACCCAGTAGAACCCCCTGGCTTGGCTTTCCTCCCTGCTCTGCCATCTCAGGGGTTAGGTCTATCCCAGGGACAGGACTCAAACTTTGTCCTCCTTGGATGTCATGAGGTTCCTGCAGAGCCAGGCCTCCCAGCAGCCCTGCCATCCAGTGTATCGACTGCACCCTTCCCACACCCCCATCCGCTCAGGGAGGGAGCACAGGTATTAAAAACTGACTCAGAAAGAAAAATTTTTTAAGTTGCTGCAGGTGATTGCTGGGCCTAGAGCGAGAGGGTTGACTAATGCAGATGATATTTCCTCTTTCCTTTCCTTTCCTTTCTAGAAAAAACGTCCTGCAAATGTAAACAGTTACACACCTTTGAACCCAGTATGTAGAGATACGCATCAACTGACGTGGATTCCAATGCATTATGTGATAAAGTATTTAACTGGGGTGGGGAAAGGGAGGCTAAGTTCAAAATACTTCTGCTTTTGCAAAGGCTATTAAATTACAGACAGCCACTTGTGCCCTGTGAATAAAGGCTGAAATATGCTTGTCAGGTTTATGGTGCATTTTTTAACTCCGTGACCTGATGTTTGTAAGGTGCTCTCAGCTGTGATCGTTTTCTGGGGTGAGGGGTGTATTTGGTAAAGCACTAGCTAAAAATGCCCAGATTAACAGAAGGCACAGTTTATTGGTGTATGGTTTGACTTGAAGATGTCAAATGTATTTTCATCCCAGATCTGTGCAGCTAGGGAATTAATGCACAATTCCACAAACTAATCCTAATCTGTCCAGATTTATTAGTGTCAACTGCTCTAGTTTGAATAGTCACTTGCAGGTTAATTTTTCAAAAACTGTGTTGTTTTTTTATGGATGAAATAGAATTAAAAAATGGGTTACTCAAGTGAGAACAGGAAAATGGGAACAATTTGAATTTCCTATATAAAATGATGAGTTCTGAAACAGCTGATAGTGCTCAGGCCTGAGGTAATGGGGTTAGGAGTTTTATGGGAGGTTTTTGAAGGCAACTATTCAGTGTTCAGTGCCAGTCCAAGAATAAAGTAAACAGAACCACAGATTACAAAAAAAAACAAACCCAAACCAAAGAAAAACCACCCTCCTCCAAAAAAACCCACCCAGAAGCAAAACCCAAGCATTTTTAAAGCGGTATTAGGAATAGGAAGAGCAGTGGCACAATGCTGTGCTGCTGCAGGCAATCTGGAGTTTGCCAGTGCTATAAAATGCCATCTGAAGCTTTGGACTTGGGTCACTTTCCCTTTCCTAGCTTTCTGACTTCACTTCTCCAAATTCCCCGAAAGTCAAATTTATGAAACTGGAAGATCTTCATCCTCATGGCATTTCTCTTACCAAAAATAGGAAGAGCTTCTGCTGCAGGTTTGGTTAAACACAATAGAAAAGCAGCAAGCTTAAAATAAACAACCAAAACCCCCTAGCAGATAGCATGGATGAAGTGGTTCACCTAATTGCCATGTCCCATATTATATGAATGATCAATGAATCAAATAAAAGGGCAGTGTTCTTCCTTGTCAAGAGATGCTGTGAATGATAAAACTTTGAGTTCAGGGGTAGTGAAGAAGTTCACAGAAAATAAATGTCTTAGGAGTTACTTATTGCTGGAAAATCACATCTAGCTTGAGAAGTGCCTGAGGGAAAAGCATCTTTGCCTGCTTGATTTCTACCTTGGACAAGCAGTTGGGGTTGCATGGGAGGATGGGATCCTGGGATAGACAGAGTTTTGATCTGACCTTGTGTGGATGTTCCTGTGTGTGGTTTTGAAAAGGTCAAATCCAAGGAGAGCTGCTTCTAACTTGTGTAAGATCTATTATTACCTCCTTCAAGAAGCAAAACTAAGGAAAAGAATCAGACAATTTTTATGGAAGCAATTAGTTTTGTTTGCTAAAACAATCAAGCAATCTTACCATTGTTAAGCATTAGGAAGTATAAAACATTGTATGAAGAGCTATCTGAAAAGATGAATAAAGTCATGGCATATCTCTTAATTTAGAGTAGTATTTGACTAGTTCTGCAGATGACCAGATTATGTAATCACAGGGAAAAGCTCAGTTACAGATTCTTAGAAATTTAACGTTTGATGGCTTTTCATCAAGCCTTTTTAAATTTTAGTAAGAGCTTCATATGAATAATAAATAATAAAGCCTGAAATTCTCTTGAAGCAAGTTGGCACACAAATTTGCACATACTATATTCAGAATCATTACTTAAAACCTGTTTTTGCTCTAAAAAGGTGGGTTTATTTAAGAGGTTTTGTTACTGATTTTGGCATAGGTAATGTAACTGTAAGATCACACATCAGATGGTTATGCAGAAGGCACACCCACCCAGACTAAGTGCAGAACAAGATGCATCAGTAATGGTATTCCTCTGCTGTGCTCATCATTCAAGCCACTCACTTTCTTTGTGAGGAACACTTAATTCTTTGAAATCTGAGCTTGCCTCTTGTATTGCATGTTGACTGCGGTTGAGAAATCATTAAGAAATCAGTCACTGAGTACTGGTGATTTACTAGTATTTGCCATTTCATTGTAATGTTTTTGTTCCTTCAAGAGGGAAAAAAATATATTGCAAAAGAATACTTTTGTAAATAACATAGTGTCTTTCTGAAGCATTTTCCTCTTCAAGATGTGACCAAATTCCTTGGTTTAATTCAGTGTAATACTGTTTGAATTATTTCTGAGTGTATTCAATGAGCTAGTTTGTTTAGTTATTAAATAATCTCCAGTTATCCGTGTGGTACAATCAGTCTAGGGTGGTGATCATCGCCAAAATGATGTGGCTGCCTTTTAAAATTACTTCTGGTTTCTGTTCAGTATTTTTTTCCATTGATCAGATAGGATTTTAAATCTGTGAATCCAGATGCCATGGCTTTCCAGCACCACTTTGGAAGACAGTGCTGGTTCAGACCCTCAAAAAACCCACTGAAAATGGGTACTCCATGCTTATGCTGTGTTAGGTGTCAGGCAAAGTTACATGGTAAAATTTCTTACTTTATTGAATAGTGTGAGTTTTAGCAGGAGAAAAGCTGGACTGAAGAACTGGTGCTTCTTGTTTTTCTCAGAAAGTGTATTTGCAATATGGGGCATTGCAGTGAAAGGGCAGAGAAGGCAGAAGAAGCTGGGCAAGCTAAAATTCAAGAAAAATCTGAATCCAAAGAGGATTCAAAATCCTTTCTCAAACTGAAACTTAATAGGAGCAGTTGTGAAATCTTCATTTAATTAAAATTCAAATTGAAATAAGGCTGAGATAAGAAATCTTAATTTTAAGAATGAACTTAGTATATGAAATAAGTTCACTTTGTGGGACTCTTTTTTTTTTTTTTTTTAGCCTTTGCTATATATGCTTTCCCAAAGGGTGAATTTTACAATGAAAAAATGTAATGGCTTGAAAAGCTATCTAAAAGAAATACAAACTGAACCTCACAACGTATGAGGAGAAGACAAGGTCTTGGTTCCCTCAAGCAGCTCAAGTATGAGGTTGTAAGTGAGGATGTTTATGTAGAAGTAGGCCAAAAAAACAGGGAATGCTTTTTCCCAGGTGGCATAGTCTGTGATGAAGAAAGGAGTCCCCAGATTCAGGAAGTACACAGCTTCTCTTCATTCTGCTTGATCAGAGGTAGATCTGTACAATAAGCTGTGCTGTGTTGGTTTTAACATATGCACCATGGGAACATCTTTCACTCTCCACAAGGGTGTGTATGATGCTGTGTGGTGTTGCAGTCTCACCTGAGCCCTGCCTAAGTTACTGTGTTCCTCTACAGAACTTGTTAGAGGGCAACATAGCAAGGACAAAAGAAATTCTAGCAAAAAATGATTTAAAGCTAATGTGAAAGAGTCAAGCTCTTTTTCTTTGATTAACTCTGATAGATAAATGGATGTCAGCTTGTCACTAGTGTTAGAGAAGTATTGCAAGTTATTGTTAGCATCACCAAAATGCATTGTCTCACTTTCAAGTACATGTCAGTACAGTTTTCATTTGTGTACCTTCAGATTTTTGCGACTTTTTTCAGGTCCAAGAGGGGCCTGAACTGAAAGTTTCTGTATTGGCTTGTTTCTGGTTCAGGGGAGCTGTGGAAGCAGTGAACAGTGGAAATTTCTTCTTTTCTCCTGTTGCCCAGGAATGTGTTTGTATGGTTTCCATCATGTGAAAATGGCATATGGCTGTTTGATCAGTCAGAGGAAAAAGAAAAGCTTGCTTTTATCTCCCAGGGAAGGAATCTTTTTGATGGACATGTACCAAAGGCACGTGTACCTTACTTCTAGAAGGAACTTTTGTTTGCAGAATTTTTGTTAGGAAAGCAAATATGTTCAGGCTCCTAGAAACTGTTTGGTCAAGCTTAATTGCATGTAGGTTTTGGCATACAATGTTTAATGAAGCATGTTCCTGTTATTTGTGCATCTGAAGTCACAAGAGAGACTGGGCTCCTTATAAGCTGAAATAAGGAGTAGTAGAAACAGTGGAATAAAACTACTAAATGGTGTTTTTATTACCTTCCCCTTCAGTATTTCAGCTAATTGCTTCAGATTACTATAGCTTTTGTTACTGAGACTTCTTTGTCAATGCAATATGTTTAATGATGAAGATTCTCTTCAGTTCCAAAACAAGTGTATTAAGATTAAATTTTACCTGCAAAATATTCCAGAATCTGCTTTTACTGTGAATAAAAAGGGTGTAGCATATCCTCAGTTTCTAGTTCCTTGACCATAGGTGATTCCTGTGCCTTTGCTGCTGTTGTTCAGAATAGCGTTCTGATGGCTCTCTAGCTAATTTAGGATACCCAGTGAAGATATTTTCTTGCTGTTTTCATTCTCCATTGCCCAGAAATACCTGGCAGGCAACTCACAAAACAAACAGCAACAACAGGTCAGCCTCAAAGGGTGCAGGCTTTGAAGTAGAGGCCAGGTGATGGTTATAAGAGGTTAGTCTTTAATGGTGTTACAAAAGGTAGCTGCAGAGGTTTCCATGCATTTGCTTGTTAAAGTGTGTAATGCCCTGATCCTTACATACAAAAAATAATTAGTTGGTATTTAGTAGAAGGAATTGCCTTGTACTTTCATTGGTGGTGGAGGATATAGCAGAAGTTAGTTTATAGCCAGGATTTTAAGTGTGTGACTTTTTTTGGTCAACACAGCAAGATACAAGGATAAAAAGCTTTAAGACTAACTGGGTACAGTCAACTTAAAAAGCTTCTAGAAGAGAGAGGGCAGAAAAAGAAATTGGCTCATTAAACAAAGCAAATTGCAGTCCATTCTAATATTTGTACCTGCAATAAAATTAATTATTTAAGAGATTAAATACCGTGATGTTCGTTGCATGCTTATATGTTTAATTTTTCATAGAGAGTTACTTTATGGTTTGACTAAAACTTTCTTACCACTGGTGGTGCTCCCTGGCCAGTCTTCAACTTGTGAAAGCACTTTGTTAAGGGTTGGTTGGATCCTCCTTGCATTACCAAAATTACAAAAAAAAGCCTTTTTGAAGAAAGCAGAATTTCAAACCAGCTTTAATTTTTGTAAGCTGTTCTGAAATCATGAGCATGTTAGTGAACAGATACTCGAGGGGAATTGGTATGGCACTCAAAGTGAGTGGATTTGAGATTTTACACATTGCAAATCAGCCCAGAAGTAATTTAAATGTGTGATTTAAAATGTATTTTAAAAGTCCTGTTTACTTCACATCCAATCTGCTGATTTCTATGCTATTAGCATTCATCAATGCTAGCGTTTCAATGTCACTACTTAAAAAGGGAAGGGATTTGGAAGTGCTTTTGGCAGGAGTTTGTTTTTTCTTTGTGTGAAGAATGATACCGCTGTGCTTTTAATTTATTATTCTTTTCCTGGTGGCTTTCCTTTTTGAAGCCTAGTTTTTGTTGGTGACTTTATTATACAAAAAAGTTCAAATATATTAACCTGTGTACCTATCCTGTGTCTGTCAGAGTTTTTCCTTCAGGGGCTTAAGTAATAACTGTGTTATTTTTAATAATAGTTCAAATACTTGAGATTAATACTTGAGATTCTGTCCTGAGTTCATGCAACAGTTTGAGATTTCTTTCCCTTGCAAAAGCTTCCACAGATTCTTTCCTACCTGAAAAAAAAATTTGGGGGTGCATACTTTTACATGTACTCCATGTGCTGTTTTCCAAGTGAAGAGCTTTAAATGCAGTGTGGCAGAGGACTTCACATTCATCTGAGCAATAAATATCTGACTACTGCAGTGGTTCTGAATCAGTGTCTTCCAATAAATCAGCATCAAACAGATGGCTGATTTGTTACACCATGGGCTGGTTTTGATGGTACTGATTTATGATATTAAAGATGGAGCTTGCATAATTTACTGCAATATATAAATAACTGCAGTGCAAGTTATTTTTTAGTATCTTAGAAAACTTGCACACTGTACTACTCTACCCCATGTTTTTCTTTGAAGAAGATTGTTGCATGTCTTTGTACCTTCATTTGCTAAATAAATAAATAACAGTGACTTTTATTGTATTTATTTTTAAATTGTATACTCTAACAGATTAATCAGGCCACTCATTTTATCTGCACTGAAGGGTAGAGAATTTAATACGTTAAGGGCGCTCCAGCTATTTTGTAACAGCCTTCTCCACCTACCTAATGCTATGCAGCAAGAAAATGAAAGGATATTGCAGAAAAATTTTCAGTTGTGTGGCTAATGTGGTCAATAGTTTGCCATCTGGCAACCAAACATGATGATAATGCTCAAAGTTATCTCCTGTGTATGCTATCTGTGGGTCAAAGGGTGAAGTTATTTCCATCCGTTCTTACCATCTGTACCTTATGGTCGTTGCTTTCCTGTCAAGGAGAAGCTGAGCTTTGCTGCAGTTTGACAAGCTATTCCTAAACTATCAGAAGATACTGATTTATCATCTCCTCATTGGAGGATGCTACTAGTGATTCCTCCATTGCACTGAGTTAATTTCTTATTGTAGCTCTCCTAGCCTGGAGGTGAAAAGGAGGGAGACCTTGGAAGTAATTTTGGGTCTCACTGGGCCAACGTGTGCACTGTGGTGATGAGACTTCTGAGATGGCTTCCTGCAGGCTTCTTTCCCAATTGTAATTTGTTTCAGGTAGGCTAACAACTCTAAAATTAGTTGTACTCAAGAGGAGAAATGTCTGATTAGTTTTACCAAACTGCCTTTGCGTTTCTCATCCTGTCTAGATGTCTCATCTGAGGGGTGATAAGGACTTGGCTTATCATTGAACTGTAAAGCAGTAAATATAGTGACAGCACTCTTGTTGATGGGATTTGTGAATTAAATAGGGTTAAAAACTTGAGATCAAAAGGTCTGCTTCCATAGACACTTACAAGGTAGCAGGTTTGGATTTAGCAGTGGCTAATGCCACATGTGTACTGTACCTCATGGAGCTGAGCCTGGTAGCAAACTGGTGCCATTCATGTACTTTGCAGTTTAATCATTGGTTTGGTTTAATCTTTGCAATTATTAACTGCAATAATGGTTGCAATTCACAGGTTTTTTAAGAAACCCTTAATCTTCAGAAGCTATGGACTCCTAGTTGTGAGTCTGTGGTTTCTGTTAACTCTGTCTGCGTCAGAGAGACTGCCCAGTCTTTGTGTGATAATGATGAGGGTTGTTAGGGAAAGGATTTGTAGAATAAATAGCCTCTTCCAGAGGCCAAGAGTTATTTTTGTGTTATTCTGGCTCTGTGCTTTGATGAACTTCTGGGAAGGATAGCTTACAACCACCATGTGTGTTTTAAGTAGCCTATTTATCCAGTGCTTCATCTGGCTAGACAGTTGCTGAAATTCTGCAGATGGCTAACTGTAGTTTCCAAGAGCTGGTGTATGTAGTACCTCCTTTCCTATGAGGAGGGAGATTCCTCATTTCTCATTTACTCATGTACTCATTAAAGATGTTGGGAATATTGCCATGGCCTTTCTTGGAGCAGAATTGGATCGTTTTGTTCCATTCCCTCCTTACCACCAGACTTTGTTGTAATAGCTTGTTGAAGCATATTGGTGGTGTCTTAATTGGGGTATTAAGCTTTTTTCCCCCTCAGTCATCAGTTTCATGGTACCAATTACATACTTTTTGAGTACCAGTGAAAGAGAGGTGTGACATCATCTATAGTTTCCTGGCTGGGATTGTTTTGCCATATCATTAATTTTGCTCGAGCTTTTATTCTGAGACTCCTAACTTTACAACAGAAACTCTCAAGTGACTAATAGCACAATTGGTTTCAGTAGGTTGGGATGCTTAGAACTGAGGTAAATTCTCCAACTTCAGGGGTGTATGTTCAGTCTAGCTTAACTTCTTTTTTTTTTTTTCTTTTTTTTTTTTTTCTTTTTTCCTTTCCTCTCTCCCTCCCCCTTTTTGCCTCCCACACAGACTTTCTAACATTCTGGCAAAGCAAGTATTTGGACTTTTACCCATTCTCTCACTTTGCAATAAAGAAGCATTCATTTTTCCAACATTAAAAACTTGGCCAAAAGACCTGGCCCAAAAAGCTTAATGTTTTGAGCAAATGTTTAAAAATACCCTCTGACTTAGTTGCTCTAAGTAGCCTTATAGAGCACTGCTGTCATTCCCTCCTCCCAAAATAAGCTAATTTAAGGAAAAAAAAAAAAAGCTAACACTTATTCAGTGATTTTGATAGCAACAAATTGAATTTAGTAATTTCAAAAGTTACAGAAATCAGTCTGGAGCCATAAGGAACCATAGTAAGAATAGTTACATCTTTAAGTAGCTCTCAACAGTGGATGTTGCGGGATGTGAGAATTGTAGAAAACATGGAAAATAATATCTGCTCCTCTTAGATCTCATCTGTGCCCCAAAACAAAAGAGGACATTTTTTCTGACAGCAGTACACTGTGTGAATTTTACTTGATTTTTATATCCTGTTTTAAATTGTGTTGCTCTTTCATGCCATGGTTTCTAGGAGAGCTGGTTCATCCTCTTTTAGCATTCTTTTCTGGTAAAGATGACTAAATTAGCATTTGACTCTGCATTGATCAAAATGTTTTCCCTGACTCAAAATATGTCTTCACAAATGAAGGCAGATCATTAGAACATAGGAAATAGTAAAGTTCAGTTGGATTTGTGTACGTAACTTCATTTGGGCATGTATGCATCAACCTAAATTAGTAGAGAACTGACTTCAACAGAGAGAAGTTAGGTTCATACTCTGTGCTCCTTGTGATGAGTGATGATGTTGTGCTCTGAGTTGCTAGAGTTACCCAAAGAAACATAGAGAAAATACGGCAACATTTCAAAAAGGAAGCATTGTAATTTCTTCAAGGCTTTTTACTTGCTAGAGAAATATTTTGCCAAAATATTACTGAGAAAACCCAGTAGTCCTTTAAAGTTTTTATTCCAAATGTAGAGACTAAACTAAATGGTGCAGTAATGCACCAGTGATTTATTTGTACTTAAGGACAAATTCTGAAATCACTTTAACTTGTTTCCAAAATCTTTATCATGGAATAAACTGCACTTACCTTGTACCTTCTTTTTGGTATCTTTTCTCTGTCCATCTCTAGAAATAAATATGAATTCTTTCCAAAATCCTATCTCTATGACACATTCCTAAATGCTTTGCTTTCAGTTATTCCCCCTTTAAACTGCTAAAGCACTTGTTCTTTCATAATATGACAAAAGTTGAGAATAAAAAGAGAGACTGAGGTAGACATTGCTTCAATTCTCTGTCCTAACCATACAATAGCTTGGAATACAATATGTTGGAATTGCTATGAGGGAAGAAATGAGCCATCAGAAATCTGTGCAAGTAACTCTCAAGTGCTGCATATCTCACATACTCCCCAAATGCAGGGAGTCTCTGTCCCCTCAGGATGATATATCCAACCTCACACTTATATGTGGCATTATGGATCTTGGCTGTCCTGCAGAGACAGTGACTGAAGTGCAGTGAAGTTTAGACTCCTGCCCACTCATGGGCCATGGACAGGGCATATGTAGTTTCTGCTGGTAACTCTTACTGAGTCACATCTGTGCCAAATATATGGGTTAGAACAACAGCAACTGAGCTGATGCTGCCTTGGACTGGTGAAACTCTGTGTTAGCAATACCTGGGAGAAGTTACTGTTAGTCACCCTTTTTCTTTATCAGTGGATATGTTTGTTGCCAAATATCCGGTCTAAATTATACAGTATAAACAGGAATTATATATATGTATTTTTTTCAATCTGTTTTTGCACACCATGAGAAGTTAAATAAACCTCCTGAAGTTGCTATTGAGTGTTAGAAGCTGTGGTAAACTGTTTTCCTTATACACAAGGCACTTGTACCTCACCACCTGTTTGCTTGACGCAAAAATAACAAAGGATTACATTTACCAAATCTTTTCTCTGGGCATGGACCAAGGGAGGAGATCAAATGCAGGAAGGTGTGTTTCTTTTTTTTTCCCCTTCTCTGATTATAGAGGCTATAAAAATCTCTGTCTCTCTGAGCAAGCAAAGTTGAATAAGCTGCCAAATCCTAGCTCTTCCCAAGGGACCACTTCTGAATGCTGTATCCAAAATGAATGATTGTATTAATGCTGGGGGTTGAGGGTAAGAGAGTGCACACAGACAGTTGCTATGGAGTAGCTGGTAGATGGAAATTTTTCTACCCTAGCTTACCTTGCAGCAACTTGTTTATCTCTACTCTGAGTTGGTGCAGAGGTGTCTGGATGATACTTTAGAGGGAATAAATGAGTCAGTATTGAGGGCTAGTCTACAAAATTACCTCTGGTAGCTGCATGGGGGAGGTGGGGATGTTGAAATACTTTGGTTAGATGTAAGAGTGGGAGTAAAAAGGACAAGAATTTTGGAAATACTTAATTTAATAATGAGAAAGAGGCATCAGACAATAGAGAAAGTGGATTCCAGTATTGTCTTGAAAAAATGCTAACTGTGAGTTGCCATGGTTGCTGCCTTTTAGCTAAAGCAAATTATGTACTTTATACAGAATCATTTTTTTTTGGTAAATGCTGTTGTACTATATCCATACTAGTTAAAAGCTGCATCTTTGTGGGGTTTTGTATATGTTTCTAAAAGCTTAGAGGTTCTAATTTAATTGCCTATTTTGATACTTGTTTTCCAGATATACTAACTATTCCTTTTGAAAAGAGTGCTAGCACAAGTGTGTGTTCCCCATATGGGTTTCTATTCAAATTGATCTACAAAATTTACACAATAGGGCGTAGTGTGGAGCAGGAGGGGAGTGAAGGGAAAGGGTCCTCAAAACTGAATACAAAAGAAGTTAATGTGGGTGATGATCCCGATGATCAACAGGATGAGCTCAAGTCTGTTGGTTTTTGAGAGAGTGTAAAATCTCAGCATTTATACAAGCTACAAGCAAGAAAAAAGGTAGAAGTGGTATAATTTACTATAACTCTGATGCCAGGGTCAACTGAATTATGTACAGGTTTACAAAAAGAAGGGGGCAATAGGGAGGTAAAATAAGGAGAGACAGAGTGATCCAGAAAAGTAATATGCTCCAAGTTCTAAAAACCAATGCTTTGGAAGTTATAAAACTATAGATGTATGTGTGTGTGTGTACATAAACCAGATATCTATCTGTCCATCTATATTGATTTGTTTAAGTGCTGCTTTCTTTTTTTTTTCTTAAAAACCAGTTAATTTCACCTCTGAAAATTCTAACATCCTCTTGAATGTGAATGAATTATTTTATTTCCTTTGAGAACTCCTAATGTGAGCTTGGAGTCAAATCCAACTTCTAAATCTTTGTGCAGAGAGTGCATGATTTCTTACAAAAGTCAATGGATATTCTCATACTTCATGGCCAAAGTATATGGCATGAAACTGGTAGCTTTCAGAAATAAAATATTTGGTTGTTTTGTTGTGGTTTTTTTGCATAGGTATCAGTCTAGACCTGGAATTCAAAGTAACCAGTACAGACTGCAGAAAAACTCTGTATGCTCTGGAAAAAAAAAAACGAACCAAACGAAGCCATAGAATAAATGCCCAGTTTAATAACCTGTCATTAGTGAAGCTTCTGTCTTTTAGGTGTTTTTAGGAATGGAGTAAGAAAAAGGCACCAAAAGGGACCAGCCAACAAAGCAACGTTAATTATGAATACTTTGTCTTCTCTATAGCTTAACATTTGAGCAGGAAGCTGTAGTATAGTACCAGTCTCGTCTTTCTGTGCAAGTTGTTTCTGCAGTGATGCTGTATTCCTCTTCCCCTGCCCACTGCTGACATGAGAGCCAAGGAGTGCTCAGGTTATGAGCCAGGCTCCTCTGCACAGGCTTGTTCTTCTGGGGATGGTTTTGAGGGTTGTTTGGGGGTTTTATTTTTATTTTCTGTTGGTTAGGTATGCCTTCTGCCCTACACTATTCTGAATATTGGTTTTCTCTTTGGGAGAAACCTGTAGATTAGACTGAGATATGAGGAAGTTGGCAGAGATGGACCACCCAGGGAGTAGTCGGAAAAGAGCGTGAGGAAGTGGATAATATGAGTGTCCAGTGACTTGCTAGAGCTAATGCACATTTCTAGAAGTGCTTGTTTTTGTTTTGATAAGGGATTTAATAGTGCGGAAGCAGAATGGGTGAGATCAGCAAGGAAGCACCGTGCTCAAGAGGCAGCATGAAAGGAGGGGCTCTGAGGCAGTGGATGGGGACACGTTCCCATGGAGGGTGTTGGCCAGCTGTGTTCCCTCCCTGCCTTTCCCCTCTTGGGCATATCTTCTCCACCCTTCAGCCCCTTTATTAGTAGGTGAGGGCACAGGGTGGGGACAGACTGCTCTGTCATCAAGACCCACAGAACTCCTTGCTGCCAGCCAGGGGTTTTGTAGGGGCACGGAGGAGAGGATTCTGCTCAGTTTCAAACCTGACTCTCTCTGTATTGTTACAAATTAAGTGGCATTGGGTCAGGTGGATGTGTTGCTATGGAAAATACATGTGCTTTTTATAGTAAAATAAAAAGGCGCATTTCAAAAAGCTGCTCTTGAGCTCTGCAACCATAATCTGGCCGTTTTATTCCCAGCAATCTCTGCAGTGAACAGTGGCTCTCAGGGTTGAATATCAGTTCACTAGGAATCCAAGTGCTGGAGGAATGTCCTCATGTTTCTGTATGCCTGCAGCAGCTCCATCTTCCACTGGAGCCTTTCTATTCTCAGCAGCACATGGGAATTCAGTGAGATCCAATAACAGCAATATTAATAGCAGTTGAGTAGGTGGCCAAAGAGGTTGAAATGTAGCACAGGCCCACTGCTAGTTGGACAGCCAGTGTTTGTCTCCTGCGCAGCATACCTTGGTGGGGGTGGAGAATCCTTCAAACCCTCTGACATCCTCCTCAAAAGCGTAAGTGAAGCTGGTCGGTGTCAGGGTAGAGTGTCAGGAGCTTGGGAGAGGGCTTGTTCTGCAGCCTGATGACCCACTATGGCTCCCAGGCTGGGGCATGGCTTTTCCAAGTCCTTCAAAGGGCATCTGGGAGGCACAACCTCTTAGTGGATGGAAGTTCAAATGAAGAGCACTGATACTTCTTTTTAAACAGAATTCTATTCAAGTCTTGTGTTCATGAGATCTGTAGTACAGAGGAAGGGACAGAAAATAGATAGCGTTGGCAGCTGTTGGGGTTTCTGAGCTATTCGTCACCAGGGGAAGGGTTTGGCACTGGGCAGGGTGCATTTGTCACTGGCACATTCCTTTCTATCAGTAGGAGTGTCTCTATCCCTTCTTTCTCCCCGTAAATGGATCGGGTTTTGTCCTATCTCTTTGGGCATGACCATGTGGCCTCTTCTAGCAGAGAACTCTAATTTAGAGGAGGAAGATTCTCTGATCTAGAGTTTTGTTTTGGTTAGTTTTTTTTTTTAAACCACAGCTTGGTATCTGTATTTTAAATATGTTTCTATATAAGAAACAGACCATCAGAAAGCCATGCTTTGTGAATGGGATGCTGTAAAATAATCTTCCAGAATTTTGTTCCAACTTCTGGTATCTTGGATTTTGTCTTGAGCTCCACACTGATGTTCTCCTTGGAAAAAAATAACAAAGTACAGTGTCGAAGTGGATGTGAAATCATGAATTGATTGTTGTTGTAATTTAGTATGTGTTAGGATGTGGGGGAACCAAATCATATAATGTGTTAGGAAAACAAAATCCAAACTACAGGGTGTATTTCTTAAAAGTCTTGAAACAAGTCAACCTAAACATAGCTACTTAGAATGCACTGCTCTTTTGTAAGGAGGCACTGAGGAGTTGTATGTTTAAGGGTCAGCGTTGCCAGTGGATATGTTTTATAATTGGTTAAAATCAATTGTATGATTTCTTAAAGTACTGCAGTCTGCTAACTGTAAGGTGTGTGTGTGTGTATATTTCCCCCCCCCCCAATTTTTAAATACCTCAGAGTGCATTGAAATAATACTAGAAAACTTTTCCTGTCAGTCTACTCACTAGCAAGCATCAGGAGATGAAGAGGAAGATGAAGGGGAAGCACAGAGTGCCTCTGGCTGGGGTTTTGTCATGTGGGGGAACTCATGGTACTGGTGTGGGGCAGAGATCTCCCTCTCCAAGCCCCTGCCTGCTCCTCTGCCTCCACTGCCGTGCTGGTGCAGTTGCCTGTGTGAGCACGCTATTAAAACAGGTCAGCAAGTTAATTTGAGGTTTGAAAATGTGTATGAGGAAAAACCCAAACAGAGAAATGGGCACGGACCTCTGGTCCTGATGCAGGACGTGGAACCGCAGCATGATTCAGAGCTGTGTTGGCATAACCATGGGGGCAGCAAACAGGAGCAGCTGGAAAGGAAAGGGAGACCAGGAAATCCTTAAGCTAGAGCTGCTGCCAAAGCCTTTGTGTTTTCAGGCTAGGGCCTCGGTGACTAATTTTGCTATTTAACCTTGAGCAAACAGTGGAGCTGAGAATAAATTCCCTCCGCTGCGGCTGAGCTGGCTGATCTGCCGTGTCACTTTGCTTTATTCTTGTAGAGTGGTCCTCCTTACAGAAACATCTGTCAGTCCATGCTGGCTGGGCCTAAGTGATGTTTGGGAATATGCGTTGCCTTCGAACATAAGAGGTATTTTCACTCTAAGCATATCTCCTACTACAAAGTGAGAGCTATTTCTGTCCCATTTGTCTTTTTTTTTTTTTTTTTTTCTGTTTGCTGAAGGATTGACGTAGATGAGATGACTTGCACAGAAGGTATTATTTCTCCACGGGTGGTTATTTCACATCTTTTTGCATCAATTTTTAACTTGGAACCATGCAGATGTGTTTCATAATTACTGTAGTCACTCCCACATATTGTTATGTCGTGGCCTTTAGACTTTCATACTGCATTTGATACATATTTTCCAGGATAGTTAATCTTCAAGTTGTATATCAACTTTTATTGAAACCACTGTCAACAATTAAGGTTCACACTTTGTGAATTAATGTTACACTTTTAAAATTTTGACAGTTTTGAGTTGGAGTTTGACATTAGGGTTAGACTAGGTAACGCAGAGTTGGCATTGCTTTTCTTTTAGACTTCAGAATGAATGCTACAGTTCTGAGACTGTGGCAGGAGCAGATGAAGTATTCAGAATAAATTTATTTTCTCCAGGACCTTAACTGCTGTCCTTAGCAGCTTCCTTGGCTTATAGTTCAGACATGTTTAGTGAAGTTGCACTGTTAATGAATGGAGATACAAAAACCTCTGGGAGGACAGAGAAAGTAATGTTTGAATGACATGAAGTGGTTTATTAAGTGGTATTGCATGGTCTTTAGGATAGAAGCCCACTCTTTTGGCAAATTGTTGCAGCCTTGATTGTGCCCGCCTGAGCAGATCTTCAGCCTGCTTACAACTTAGACCATAATGGCATTAATTTATTCAAGCCAGAAGTTACATTACACGGTATATGGTATATAGTCTGCACCAACAGGGGCTCTATGATGATTTAGGATGAGAGTATCAAAAAAGCAGACTTCTTTCACAGTTGCCAAATGTAGGACTGGCATTTCTTTACATTGGTGAAGATACTTCAGCAAGTGCATAACCCCTTCAGTTCCTAGAATAGCTTTCCTAGGACAAATGCCTTTACAAGTAGTGCTGTGTGTGCACATAAGTGCTGTAGACTGTGTACAAAATAAGGTTATAATGGTCCAAGAGTGTTTAAAAAGCTTAAGTTTGTGCACTCTAGCTTCTAACTGATGTCTTTACATCCAGTGTGAGAAACGGAGGTTTTCAGCCCAAAGTATTTTGAACCAGACATGAGAAGGGGAGTGGAGGTGAGAGTAGGAGCCTGCTGTTGGGTAGCAACAGAGAAGGTAGGGTCCTGCCTCCTCGCACAGCAGCAAAGAACTTACTGTGCTTGAAGCTGATGCATCTGTCTTGCCCCCTGCTATAAAATGTAGCTGTTTGGAGCTATACTGAAGATTGCAGTTGAACTCTTTGCACAGCACTGCATAGTATTTACATCTTGAAAAGATTTTATGAAGGAGAACTTCTATTTAATACAAATTTTTATTTTTGTGTTTTCATTTACTGTTTACACATTCTAGGACAACACATTAATAGAATCCTCCTTTTCTTCCCTCCCCCCTACCACCCTCCCCCTTAAGGACCATCAAAGAATGAATATACGCCTATAAAGATGAGGAACTGATAGCTCTAGATTAGCAAGCATTCCCTTATTTTGTTTTTTTCCTTCTAGTCAGACTACATCTGTCATGAAAAGTTGCTTAAAGGATTTAAAGACCAATATATGTAGTTAAGAGAAGGAGAGTAGTAATACAGGTGAAGAAACCTTGGTCACGAAGAGTAAACAGCTTGTTCATTTGCTTCCGTTGTTGTCTGAGCAAACATGTGAGTGGAGGTTGTCTCTGGTGTGAGAATCTCTCATTCAAGTGTGTGAAAGATTTTCCTGGTGCATTTTGGGTCTCAACTATGCTCATTAATTTACGTGGATGTCTTAAGTTTTGCATTGTTTATAGGCCAAATACGCAGACCTAGTTTATTTGTGGTTATTCAAGTACAGGAAATATATTAAAACATGGAAACAGGTGAATTTTCCTCCTGCTGCACATGATTGACCTAAATGATTCCAGAGAACTCATGGAAAGCAGAAAGTAGGCACTATTGCGTTAAATCATGTAGCTCTGCTCTGCATGAGGGTTGACAGGCTCTTGGATACAGGCTCCAGCTGACTAAGGGCAGAGTTCTTCACTGCTTGCTAGACCTGTCTCTAGTCAATACTCTAGGTCACAGCCATGGTGTGTCCTGCAGCATGGACACCAAAAAAGAAGTACCATGCACTGAAGAAAAATAAGAGGAAAACTTTTTCAATAAGTAGCCCCCAGGAAAAAAGAACAGCGATGTTTACATTGAAGGAGAAGAGAGCCTCCTTGTCTGTGAGGAAGCAGTTGCTGACTACAAAGCTAGTAGCATCTCTGGCATGATATTAAGGAAGCTGTAGGTGGGGATTGTGCAGGTGGGATCCATCTCAGGATATTCTGTTCCTGCCAGCCTGATTTCTTTACGATGTGGGGGGCAGGCGTGGCAATTACATCTGCACAGAGTGGAGTGGGCACTGTCAGACTAAGAAGAAAGAGCAGGGGACCTTTCTTCTGCCAAATGTTAATTATCTGCTATTTCATTCAAAGCCCTTCACCATGCTGTGTCTGAAGCTTGCCACTGAGCAAGCCCCAAACCAACAGCATCTGGGGCAGGTAAAAAGTTGTTTGGGTGTATTTATGCCATTTGCCCTTCCATAAGAGATGGCAATGCAGGTGGGAGGGTTGTGCAGCTGCCATCTACACTCCAGCCTGGAATATGTACGTCTGAGGACTCAGCTAGTGGTAATCCACTTTTAGGAGGCTCCCATCTAAAAGTTTCTTCATGCTGTTAAAATGAGTGGGAAGAGAAGAGGACCACTCTGAGTGTGACTTGATGCACTTCCAAGGTGTGCCACAAGTTAGCTAAATATATTTTATAAGGTTGATAATGTTAGTGATTGCATTTATTTTTTTCTTTTTGAAAAGCATATATCTTACATAAAGGCAAACCAAATTCCTTCTTGCAGCTCTACAACATCTCTCTCCAGATGTCCCAGTTGCAGTTGCTCATTTTATGACTTAAAAAGTCTGTTTAGGCTGAAGCATTCTCTGTGTCTGAGGCAAATACTTTGGAAAGTATAACAGGATCAGGAAAGAAAGTAACAAGTGAATCTGCTTTCATATGGAACTAAAGATCTTCCTGGCTAATCCAGGCTGTATTTCCCAAAGTCATTAGCTTGTTTTCCACATTTATTTTGTTGGTAACTAAAAGCCTTAGCTAATTAAAAAAGCCTAGAGCCTTTCTGAGTTTTTAAATCAGAAACTGTAGTAGATCAGCTAGTTTCTTACTTTATATGCAATGATTGAAATAATATGGAGTTCTTCCTGAGGATTCAAAGCAGATTGATTTTTACTTCTTTTATAACAGTCATAGCTCCATGTTTTATAGTAGCCTCTAATTAGATGTGAAACCTTTTAAATCTTGAAGAATTATTAAATATTAAGTCAGAGATTTTAAGTTTTTGTTTTCTTTTCTTTCTTTCATTCCCTGCCCTGCTTCAGACCGGAGGAGACCAACAGAAGAGTGAAAAATGTAAGACACACTTTTTCTTCTGAAACAATTTCACACTAATTGTGCTTAAATATTTTTAAAACATTTCTGTTTATGGCACTGTCATATTGACCTTATTCTTCAGCCATTCATTTATCTGACGCAAATCAGTGCCATCTTATGATGAAGTCTACATAGCTTACTTTTGCAAATACATATAATAATTAGAAAAGGTACTTGTATCTGCTTACTTAGCTGAGTCTCCTTCTCTGGAGACTCTCAGGACCTGTCTGGATGCCTTTCTGAGTGATCTGCCCTAGTTTTTGGTCCTTCTCTGGCAGGGCAGTTGAACTTAATGATCTTAGAAGGTTCCTTCCAACCCCTAACATTCTGTGATCCTGTGATAGATGAGATGCATCATAACACTCTTTAATTGGTTTTGATGGAGATTCTAGCTAATGCCATAGACAAGATTTTACACTTCATTGTGTAAAACATCTCAGTATTCTGAGATGCTTTTATACTGGTACATGGTTTGAGATGAAAGTAATGATGTTTATATTTGATTTTTTAATTTGTTTGGGTTTTTTGTTTGTTTTTTTTTTAGGTTTTGATAACACTATACTGGCTTGGGAGAAAAGCTCAAAGTAACCCTCATTATAATGGTCCATACCTCAACCTTAAAGCATTTGAGAAGTTATTAGGGCAAGCATTGACTAAGGTAAGGAATCCAAAAAGAATAGTAAACATATAGCCTGAATTTTGGCGTTTACTATACATTACAGTATCAGCTCTAAACAACCTCTCAGGGTTTAAATTTATTCTTAGTTTGGACAACATGTTAATTTGTTTTGTTTGATTTGCTTTATGTCAAAGTCCACGCAAAAGGAATGATTTTTATCCTGCACTGTTTCTTCTGCTATCCATGTAATCATGAAATTCAGAATCCATCTGCTCTTATTGATGTGGTAGACTGAGAAACCTTGTCTTGATTCCCTTTGGCTAAGAGAAATTTAAGACCTTTTGTTCAATCTCCTATCCAGGGTCTTGCACATGTTGTTTTTAAGGGTTTGCAGCAAAAACTCTCAAGTTGTTCTTGCAACTTATATTATTGCAAAACTTAACTCTTATAGGCACTTGAAGAGTCCAGCCACCTGAGCAGAAGTGGCAGGGATAGTGGGTACGGTGATATTTGGTACGTTGACCGGGGAGAGCCTTTTTCATCCTCTGCTAGCCATAAAAGAGACGATTCCTTCGATAGCTTGGACTCTCTTGGTTCAAGATCCTCTGCAAGCTTTTCTTCAGATATAACCTTGAAAGGTGGCAGTGAAGGTAGGTTTTTTCCTCTTTTAAATCTTCTGTTGACACGTGTCTTACGATTCTGACGGAAGACAATGTATGGACCTAGTACTTCAGGCGCCCAGTAATTACATTGGCTTGAAAAGCAACTCTAGTTTTGCAACTGCCAGGGTTGTGTTTTGCTTAGGCAAATATTGACCTTTAACAGTTGGTAGAAACAAAACAATGTGCACGTGAATTTTCCTAGGAAGGTTGCTGGGACTCTTGCTCTCACAGCCACATTAGAGTGTGTGTATGTGTGGAGTATTTTCCCATAGTTTAGGAAGGGAAATTGCTAGAATGCAGATCCTAATGGGATCACCTGAAATTCAACAGTTGCAAGAGTCTCTTGCCCTGTTCCTAATGTGGACTGAAAAATCTTTCTTCACTCCATTTGTCAATATTCAATTTTCATTAGGGTTATTTTCTGCCTAGGTTAAAAACGGAATAGTAGTTGCTACTTTTGTTTGTCATAGAAAGAAAGGTAACAAGAAGAAAGTTTGTGACGTTTGATCCCTAAAACTGTACTCTAACCTATATTTCTCTCCCAGTTTTAAAATTAATACAAACTTGTAGTCCAACCTAAAGCTATAAAAATAGTGAGCTTTTGGATTTTGTTCTGTGTGAATAACATAAAATCACTCGGCCAAGAATAGATGATTTTTGATCTGAGCAAAGCAACACGTAGCCATACTACATGTGTAACATACCCTGGGCTTTTACTAGGCATTAATATGGTGAGATGAGCATGTTGATACACTATTTGCTGATGACTTGGCTTTGTTAGTAAATTTGAGTGGCAAATACGATATTAATTAAAAATTTATGTGCTGTTTTACCTCTTCGATCTAGAGTTTAGTTGTTCCTGCAGGGAACAGTGATAGTGAAAGAATGGAACAAATGTAGCAGAGGCATGCAAACAAACCTCAGCTTAATGAACCTTATCACAGTTTTCCTGTTACATTTCTAAAAATACTTCCCTTACTGTTCTGTCAGTAGCTCACCCAGTTTACAGACAAGATATGGAATTAAATTGATTTTAGAACACTTTGGTGCAAGTTCTAGCTAGAAGTTTGTGTCTAGAGAATAATGTTCCTGCCTTTTCTCCCCCCCCCCTTTTTTTTTCCTAAGGTTGCGACAGTGACACAGACTCAGAACTGCCCTTCAAGATGCACGACTCCCACAAAGATGACAGGTCTTACCGCAGGATCTCTGTGATTGAACCGAAACCTACCGCTGACTTCAACCGCTTCTTACCCAACAAAAACAAGCAGACGGCATATGTGCCGGCGCCCTTAAGGAAGAGGAGGACGGAAAAGAATGAGGACAACAGGAGGAGCTGGGCAAGTCCTGTCTTCACTGAGTCAGATGGAACTTTTTCAAGGTACTGCAGTCTTCATAAAGAAGACTTTAAGATTTTTTTAAAAAAGAAATGATTTCTTTAGTAGTTAAAGAAAAGCTGCTGTTGCTGCAATACAAAGTAAAGTATTTGAGTTTCCATGTTCTAAGGCGGGGGGATGTTTATGTGTGGCTGTGAGGTTATTTTCTTCAGTTTGTTTTTGTTGTTTTGCTTTGTTCCCTGTAACTAGTTTTCTGGTGTTTGAGTAATGTTTTGAAGCTGGTCACACTCCAAGTAGAGGAGATTTAAATTATCTTAAATGCAAATTCAAGCGAGATAGGCCTACGGTTTGCTTTCTCCTTAAAGCCTTCCAAAATAAGGTAGTGAATTTTGGTTGTCAGGCTTCTTCGTGCATACTCGTGAACTTAGTGGGCAGTTCTTGAGTTTCATCATTGCCTTCATGACTTCACTGTCTTCATTCTGTTCCTGTTTTGGTCAACCTCAGTGGACGTGAAAGGAATCCCGTAGCTTCCCGCCAAAATAGCAGAGCAGAGTGTGGGCTTACAAATCCAGCTTCCCTCCAGATGATATATGAGTATGACAGTGGCTCTGATTCAGAAGATGAAAGAAGGCTGCCTGACGTGGTTATGGATGACTTAGCAAAACGTAGATTTCTAGTCAAAAAGAGCCCTGTAAGCTCTGCTGCACCTGGACATCATTTCGTGTTGCGCAATGACTCTCCTAAATCTTGCTCACAAGAAAGTTATCCAGCTGGTCCACTGGCTGCAATGCTTGAACCACTGAGGTCAGAGATACTAATCCGAGATCCAGTAACTATTACATTACCTAAGCTGCAGTCAAAAAATAACTCCATAAAGTTAGTCTTCTAATTAGCATTTTAACATGGCTGATAAATTGTTATGCCTTTGCTACCAAGCTTTGTATTTTTGTCAGAGGTGATAGGATGCTGATATAACCATTTAACCTTTTTTTTTTTTTTTAATATATATATATATAGTTGTTTTTTCTGGTGCTGCAGTGATGGAATTGAAAACTAATTTGCTTCATTCATGAGGCTGAACTCTTGAGCCAAAAAGCATGTCTTTTTGCATTCTTTATGTCAAGTTGCTCCTAAAGTATCTTAACTGATTGGGTATTTTGAACAGTAACCAGAGGAGGCAGAGGCAGTTGGATACTAAAGAGGAAAACAAACCAAGAGTTAACATTCCTTCAGAATTATCTGGGTATTTTGATGAGGATGAGGAAGAAGAAGTAGGCATCCCAAACATTGAAAAAGATGATCTCTATTTTCGCAAGCTAAGTTCTTCAGCGTCACATACAGTGGTTGCTTATGACAAATTTCTTCCTAAGTTTTGGACTCCAGAAGAAGAATTGCTTTGGAAAAAAATCAGGAAATCTTCTTTCAAACCCTGGTATAAAGAGATACAAGGGTTCAGGTGCGTTTTCATGCATGCCCCTGTTTCTCTTCTGTGTGCAAAACCCTATAAATAAAGTGTAGTCATATGACTTTCTTTTTCATTTTTATTGCCAGTATAGCATCTGGATATGTTTTCTATATTTTGTTTCTTTTTTTTTTTTTTTTTTAAATAATTGAAATATTGTTTTCATTGCACTGTTGCCACTATGCATTTTACTCATGGAGCACACTTCATCATAGCTTTTTTTCTTTCCCTCTGCTCATTTTCTGTACTGTCACACCGCACAGTAGAAAGAAATCAGATTCTGAGGATGAGGAGTTTGCGTACAAACAAAGCTCTGCCATAGTTGCTCAACCAAGACCAAGTTTTGACTGGAACAGCAGTTGCAGAAGGGATCAGAGCTATAAGCCAACTGCTGAATATGTGGGAAGCTCATTGTCACAGATTGCAGAAGGAAAAATCTTGGAGGCTTCTGAGCAGCCCAGGTTGATAAAACTGCATGAACTGTACTCTTGCTGCATCAAAAAGAAATGGCTGGATATGCAAAGCTATATGAAATTAAACTTCATCCTGTGATGTTTTGCTTTTTTAGGTTATTACTATTTTGTTGTGGTTTTGTTTTGCCTTTTTTTTTTTTTTTTTTTTTTCTTTCTTCTTAAATGTACCCGTAGGGTGCTGGTCTTCTGAAACATGTAAATGTAGAACCATAACATGCTGCATAGGGCTATTGGCTTTGTGTGTGAGCATGTAAGCGTGCTGATTCTGAGCAGGTTAGTCTGCCTTGATACCTTTACATTGGTTGACATGTGCTGGTGAATGCCAAGTGGTGTAGTTCTGCTTGGGATACTGCAAGTCTAAACCAAATGTATATCACAATACATTGTGATCTGCTTGTCTTTTGCTAGTTAACAATATTTTTTACTTCCCTCCTTTTGTTTTATATGCTTCAGTCAGTTTTCGTTACTTCAGGCCCTGCAAAAATACACTGACTACTTGTCTTCTGAAGTGCAGACCAAAATTGATCCTACTTCTGGCCCTAGGCTCGTAAAATGTAGAAAGAATGTTTCCTTTGTACCAGGAAGCAAGGAAGGAGATGCAGAAAATGGGTATCTGTACCCAGATTTAGAAAACGATGACTTGTTTGTTCGGAAAACTGGGGCTTTCCATGTGAACCAAGTTGTTCTCCAAGACCCTCGGTATTTAAAAAAATTTTCTGAACAGGAGCCTCCCCTAGAAGGTGAGATAATCCTGCAACCTAGAGAGGGCCAACTTGTGATTCCAGATTTGGAAAAGGACGACATGATTTTCCGTAAAATCCTCTCTCAGAAAAAAGAGGTGCCCTTATCGGGGGCTCCAGACAAGTATCACCCAGCACTTTTTCCTGATCCATGGAGTCTTCCGGAGGAGATCCGCTCCAAGTTTCTATGTCTACTTGAAAAAAGCACAATACCAGAGGAAAGGAAGAGCAATGGCAGAGTGTTGTCACCATCTTCCCGCCACAAGAAGGACGACATGCTGACCCGCAAGATTGAATCTTGGAAGGTGGGAAGCAGTGTCCAACCAGTAAATTTCATCCCGGGTCCATGCAGTGAAGAAGACTGGAAGAAGTGGGAAGCCATCAGGGAGGCCAGCAAAGTTAGACACAAGAAACGGCAGATGGTGGAGAGGTCAGGTTGTGTCCTGCACGGATTGTGCTTGAGTGCAGCTGAACCCTTCCCATTCAGAAAAGCAGCATCTTGTGCTGAACC
>NW_009954222.1:4381964-4433146 GCF_000747805.2 Chaetura pelagica
GGCATCGTCTTGTGCTGAACCGTTTGTAAAGTGCCAATCTGCTCTTTGTTCGTGGCGCCCTGGACAAGCTTTTTATTTGCTTTGAATAGAAGCTCATGACTGCAATACCATATTTTCAACAACAAAAAAATTACAATGTTTCCTAGTTTTAGGCTGCCATTTTAGAGAAAATATTTTGCCTTCCCTTCAGGCTCAGAGTTTTACATAAGTTTCTTTCCATGGTTTAACAGGAGTACTGATTATTCAAAAGACTGGAAACTAGAAATATTTTCCTTCTCTCCCCAGTATAATTGGTAAAAACATTTTAAAAATGTATTAATGCTCTAATGGCAAGTTCTGGAAATGGGCATTCTGATATTATTGCTTGCACCTAAGTTTGAAAATGCTTGTAAACTTTCCTGCCACAGTTTTAAGATTATTAGGTGAGGTGGAGAAACATACTAGTATTGTTTTGCCCACTCAGTGTCACAGTCCATGCAAGGTGTGTGTCCAAGTAATATTAAATTCTACTGTGACCAATTTTATTCTACTAGTATTTTTCCCCTGCTTTCATACAGCCTTGATTAATACTTTACCCTAATCCTTTTCAGGTATAATCAGAATTTCTCTTCCTTGATTGAATACTTTTAACTACTTTCTAGCTCTCCTTTAGTTTTTATACTTACTGGGGGTGAGTGGCATTTCCAGTGTTTCCTTAGGTCTGAAAATACGGCATTGCAAGTTGCAGTTGTCCCAGCTGTGCATCCTTACTTTGTGACTAAGACACTTCCATGTTCCAGTGGATACTTTGATGTCGCTGCATTTTATTTTTTTTAAGCTTAATACTGTTAACAAACAGCAAGCTTCACTGAGGAATATTTCTGAAGTGCTTGAAAAGATTCCACGTTTTACAAATTAATTCAATAGATTAAAATACTCATATTCAAGAATACTAGAAGTCTTCTTGAATCACATTGGCTTAATTTGGTTCTCTGCTTAATGTGCTAAACTTATATATAGGGCCTTTTATTCTTATCCATTCCACGCATTACTTCCATTTAGTATCAGAGATAGTTGAACTAACAAGAAAACAGCCTCTGCAAGCCAGGCTTCTTGTTGGGATGGAAGTTGGCATTAATTTCCATTTCTTTAAATGAGTGTCTTTTGTGCATTGTGCTGTTCAGTACTGGAATAAGTGGTGCCCAATTAATACAAAGCTCTATTCGTGCAGTATTGCTAAATCTGAAGATTTGGAAATTTGCAGGCAGACTTGTTCTGTCAGTTTTCTGCCTGACTCACACTTCGTGCAAGTCCTGATGTGTTTTTTGACTAGTGTCAGATCTCTGATGTGCTTTTTCCATGCTGGCTGGTCCTCAGGCTTTCAGTTTCCCCTTCACTTAGTGAGAGTGCTGGTGTACTGGTGGTGTTAGAGATGTTACAAATATCAAGACACTGAATATTTTCTTTTTTGGTTTCTGATTTCTCAGACTCTTTCAAAAGCTTTCTGATGAGCAAGGGTAAGTTTTATAAAGGCTTGAAAAACTATAACGCTATTTTTTTGTTTAAATTTTCGTGCATGCACGGTAGCTAAAAACTCGTGCTGAAAGCAACTTGTGCATGCTGCTTTGTTCTGTGCTTGGGCAATATATGTAATGAATGAAAGACTAAAAGCTATATGTCTGGCAAAGGTTCTCTTTGGAATCTTGTTTACCCGAGTCATCAGGCATTTTGAAAATTAGCTTCAGTATTTTATTCTGCTGAAGTGACGTACTTGGTGCTCTGTACTTAAATTAGGCTTTAAAACTTTCAGAAATGTGAAGGCAAATTAGTAAATATTTTACTTTGAAGGCTGTATGGCTAGAATCTGAAAATAATCAATGACAGTGTTTATCAAGGTTGTGATTAATGTTGTGTGGTTATTTTATATACTCTAGGTTGTTGAAACCTCAGTGGTAAATTTACTGGTTGGTTCCATGTGAACTTATGCCTTGTTTATGATGTTTTGTGACTCAGAGAAGTATTTTTCTACTTGCTGTATGATGGCATGTTAAATATTTGGTTATGCATGGTGTTTTACTTTCTTTTAAATGTACGTTTATTTATTTACCTGACTGTTTTTACCCTGAGGTAAAACCTGGTAAATGACTGAACACTTCCAGAAGAAGTAAGAAATGTTCCAGAAGTTAGATCTTAGCAGAACAAGAGACTAAGAAGGCTCAAGTCACTAGCTAGATTTTGAAGTTAAGACTAGGATTGAAACTAACATCTTGTTCGTTGGTATGAATATACAAGTATGCCCATACTTAGGGTATATTGTATTTAGGTCTAGATTTTCCTATTTTGTGGCAGGCAGATACAAGAACTCAAGAAAAAGAAGAGGAGACCCTAGTCATGCAAGTTTTCTTTAACTCATCTGTAACAATTACAATATGTATAGTTTAGTTACGCAAAACAATTTCTACACGTCATCTAACTTAACCATGGGATGGGGGTGGGGAAAAGAGGAAAAGAACTGTACAAGGAAAGAGTTTCTGCAATAGTGACCAGGAGATTTTGGGCATTCTTTCCATTCAGAAAATAGACAAGCAAACAGGTATAATGAGTTAATGCTCTAGCCTTTATTTTTAGAGGCCCAAGTCCAAAGTCTTATATTACCAACAAAAATTACTTGAGCCTCTTGGGAGGAAGTGAGAGAGTCTGGTTTGTTAGTTCAGAGCTCTCTTGGTATGTTCAGATTAGAGCAAAGCCCTGTGCCGAATCAGTTTTGTTTTAACCTTATTTTCCATTTTATCAGAGAAGTGTAATATTTTCAAGTCCTGTTAGAACTTGGTTGCACACAACCATCACTCAGATTTTGCTTGAATAAATACAAACAAAACTATTTTTTAAAAAGTTAAAATAAAACCCAGAAGCCTAGCTTTGCTTTTCTGTTAGAGCATTGAGCTTTATGATGAAACACCTGCATTTTGCTTGGTGTCTCTGAGGCTTGTGGTCAACACTGGGCAAGAGTCTTGTCCTATACCTAAATTAAAAGTCCTATTATGTTCACCACTGCAGTGTGAAATAATAAAGGAGAAAACAGCATTGGAGGGAGGGGAAAAGAGCATGAAAGGTAGCTTTGAGGAATTTAGATTAAAGGGAACTGGTGAATAAGAGTTCATAGAGGAAACCTGTAGCTGTGATGAAGAAGTTAGGGAGAAGATACCTGTGTTTGCCATCCTGACTTGGATGGAAAGCATCAGGGAGGCTTGAGGAGACTCACGTAAGCTAATTGGGACCCATGACATGCATGAACTCATAATTTAGCAGTGAATGGCTTTTATCGTTTAGAAATGTGCATCAATAAATGACTTGTTTTTATGATTAGCCTAAGGAAGGAGAGAACAGGAGGTGGTTCTGGTGCTCTTACTGGAGAGAATTGAAAGGAAGGGAATTTGGACTCGAGGAGGGTGAACACCTTTTGGATCAAAGAAAGGAGCAAGGTCAATAAAGAGAGTAACAAGTTGAAACAGAAGCAGCAGCTGGGTACAAGGAGCTCAATGTGAATGATCAGCAGGGAGCTGTTAGAGAGCTGCTTATTCCCTTAACTTGATTTTAACTGCTCAAATATGCAACTACTGACTTGTGCGCTGGCACTAGAGCATGTCTCAGCCTTGCCCATTCAGCTGCTTGTGTGTTTCCTGCTCTGTTTGAAATAACATTGAAGAATGCTCAGTTGTACTAATATAAACATTTTTCTCTCTCAGAGGTTTCACTTGATTAATTGATGGCTAAGAAGCAATAACTCCAAGCATTGTCTTTTCTAGGAGTAAATCATTGAATGATGTCAGCGCAGAGGAGCTCCAGTCATTGCGCAAAATCCGTTACGAAGAGCTACAGAAGATAAAAGAACAGTTACAAGAACAAGATCTAAAGTGGCAAGAAGTAAATACTCCTTTTCACCACCTTTAGTGCCCCTAGAAAACAAGCTTGGGCTTGTATGAAGCAATTTGTGGGGCTGTCTTTCTCATGCTAGAGGTTTTGAGGGTATCTGTTTAATGCAGAACTTAAACTATTTTCAACATAATCATAAGTATCTGATTAATGCTTCAGGATAAGACTTGTATGTATAGTATTAAAGCCTCCAGGCTTGATTCCAGTGGACATAAAAGTTAGGGCACACTTTCATGTGCTATCTGTGAATTTGTGAATACTTCTTTTATTAAAGGATTGGAATGTCTGAATATTTGATCCTTTGGGAAATGAGAAGGAAATAATATTTCCTCGTGCAAATTCTTGAAGCTGCTAACCCCCAATAATTTAGTTTTAAATCCAGCTTGTAAACTAATGTGGTAGCTTTGCATAGCATTTTAAGGTTATCTGAAGACATTTTCTTTTTTATTAAAATCTGTGCTTGGCAATGGTTACCAACAAGAAGCTGAAATTAAAAGCAGAGCACTAAGCAAGAAGTTCATAGTTGTTTGTTTAATGCATCTCAATTCTGATATTCAGAATGTCCCTTAACCCAGCTCTAGTATTTCATGAAGAATATTGCCAGTTCCCACTGTGGTTTCACAGAAGTGAAGAAAATACACAAGTGTATGTTTTCAATTTGGAATTTAAGGCGTGTTTATTCTCAAGCTAATCTATTAATCTGTTGTACTAGTGATCTGGGAAAAAAATAATATCTCAAGCTCCAAAGCCTATAGCAGAGAAATACAGATGACATTTTCATTAATTTTCAACTATGTGTCATGGAGTCAAGGAATTATGGAATTGTCAGAGTTGAAAGGGACCTCTAGAGATCATCTAGTCCAACTCCCCTGCGAAAGCAGGATTGCCCAGAGCACATTACTCAGGACTGCATCCAGGTGGGTCTTGAATATCTCCAGAGAAGGAGACTCCACAACCTCCCTGGGCAGCCTGTTCCAGTGCTCTGTCACACTCAGAATAAAGAACTATTTCCTCATATTTAAAATGAGCTTACTATGTTCCAGCTTGTGCTAATTGCCCCTTGTCTTGTCACTGTGAACTACTGAAAGAGTCTGGCTCCATCCTCCTTGGATGAAGTATTCTAGAAGAAAATTGATAATGTCAAGGAGGGGAAAAAAATAAAAAAGGACAAAACATACTTTTCCACTCCAAGTGCAATAATTAAAATTGTTAATTTTAACAGGCAGCAAGCCTGTAACCCTGCCTGAAATATAAGAACTCATTTGTCATTTGGGGGGAAGATGCATGAAAATTTGGCTGTGATGCAGACATGCAAATAAAATCAGGGCAACAGGTAGTATGTGATGGGATGCCTCTGTAGGTTTACAAGGTCTTGAGAAAATCTGATCGTATAGGCTCATGTTACTCTTACAGGATCTAGCAAAATGGAAGGATCGCAGAAAGAGCTTCACTTCTGAATTGCAGAAGAAAAAGGAAGAGAGAGAGGAAATAGAAAGGAGAGCCTCTGAGGTGTCTGAAAGGAGTACCAAGTCACTGAAAGAAATGCAGCAGGAGAGGTAATGACCCTAATGGGAGTGTTATGTTGAAGAACTTAAATCTGAGCATTTTTTTTTCCCTTGAATTCTTAAGCAGATTTACTGGCAAATTGCATGTGATTCAGCAGAGACTTCAACAGTTTTAGTTGCCAAATTATAGTGTAGAAATCTGGGCAATTAAAGGGCAGAATATGGTCTGTTAATGCATTGTTTTCACAGCATGTTACAACATTTTTTTCTCTGTAAATGATGTTTTACTCTGTTAGTCATAAATAAATGTATTGAAAAGTCAGTAATTGCATCCACTTAAAAAAGGTTGAAACAATGGTATTGAACTGGATAATTGCCTTTTTTATTCTTGGATCAGCTTAACTATTTCTCTTTCTCCACCACTGCATTTGCTATTCTCTTAGCCACTGTGAATAAATACAGCCAGAATTTTAATGTACATCACAGGGCTGTAAACTTGTACTTGAGTTCCCCTCTATCCCTAATTGTTCCTCTGGGTATTTACAGAACAGGATTCTCTGCAAAGAGTAAAAAGTGTAAACTGAGTAGCACAGTACTGTTTTTACTGGTGGCAGTCTTTTATTTATTTTAAATCAATGTGTGACTGAGATGAAATGAATATGCGTGTGGTTGGCATTGACAGAAGAAATTTAAATAAGTCTTAAAGCAGAATGGTTTTAGCTTCTATATTTTTTTTACTCATTTGTTAGGAGAAAATTGTTTCTTGAATAAAAAAATACAGATGCTAATTGTACTGAATGTCCAGTATAATCAGAATTTTAAAAATGATGTAGTAAATGATGTAGTAAATGTAGTATTTCTGTGGTAGTTATTAAAAACTAATTAATAGCAGAAAAAAAATAATAACCTGAACTTCAGGATACTACCTAATTTTGTTATCTAAAGCAGAGACATCAGCAGAGCTGTACAGTTCAGGCAGTGTTATGAAACTACTTTCTTCCCATTCTTTCCTCATTTTTGAGGATATGTAACTTGAATAGCTATATCATTTACTTGGCAAAGACATTTCTGTCATGATGCCAACCTGATAATGTGACAGGAGTGTTCCTGAGCATTATGGGAGTGTTGAAATAGGGAGGAGGGGGAAGGATGTAAATCTAAAAATATATTAAAATACTAATATTTTAAAATTATGCCATTCATTTTCATTTACTGGGGATGTGTGTCTTGGTTTATGCTCTGCCTGGAACATTAGTAGCCATAAGACTTAAGGCCCACCTGTTTGTCAGGTCCCTTTGTCTGGTGTTTTGACACGCTCTGTCCCCACAGGGAGAACAGAGATCCAGACTCCTACGGGCAGCGGAAACATGAATTCAGGTGGACCTATTCAGTGAGCGACGATGTGTTCAGTGAAGAAAAAGCCCCTTCCACACCATCAGCAGCAAAAGATTACCCTGTGGAAGAAGATACCTCCTACATCACGAAGGACAGAAAAAGCACATCTGCCTCACAGCCACGCAAGGAGAACCTGCCAGAGAGCTCGGCCACCCGGGAAGCTCCCGCTCCACCAAAGAGCCTGACAGAGGAGCAGAGCTCGGCTGTTTTGTCTACCCGCTACTCAGTGAATGCTCAAACTGGGTCAGCTCAGGTTTCAGCTTCTCTCCCGAGAAGTTACCAGAAAACTGATACCTCTAGGCTAACATCTGTGGTTACACCAAGACCTTTCGGTGTCCACTCAAGAGGAATCTCGTCACTTCCACGGTCGTTCACGGTAAAATTCCGCTTTCCTCTCGAAGACTGTAAATGTTGGGGTCATGGATAATGGGGGAAACAGTAGAGTTCTAATGTTTGTTGTTTAAAAAATATATTCTGCTGTTTGAGGGCTGTGCTAATGAAGCAGGCGATTCTGTTGTGGCTTTAGATGTTTACTTCTGTTTCTCTACTTACAGGCACTCCTGAAATAAGGCTGATGCATATATTTAGTAGAATAATAATTTTATTATTTTTAGAAACTCTCCTTAGTGTTCCTTATCAAAAATCCTGCCTTAATCGGATGTAATTATCTGAGGCAATGTTAACATAATTAAGTGCTGCAGACAAATTTTCAGATGACATAGATTTCCTCTGCTCTGCTCAAAATGTTACTCTGGCCTAAAATTTGCCTACTCAGTAAAGCACTGAAATGCAGAAATTTATTCCTCTCTCCCTG
Organism: Chaetura pelagica; assembly: GCF_000747805.2. NCBI lineage: Eukaryota > Metazoa > Chordata > Aves > Apodiformes > Apodidae > Chaetura > Chaetura pelagica. The sequence goes on from NW_009954222.1 coordinate 4,389,591, forward strand.
ATTAACCTGCAAATTTTCATACCTTTCTCCTAAATCTCTATTTATCTCAATTTAAAACGTTGTAAGAATGCAAATCATTCTAAGCAGATGATTTAAAAAATTGTACCTTAAAAAGTCTGGACTATTTATTCTGCAAACACTTCAAGGGGAAAAATATCTTCTGGTTCTTTAAAGTGAGTAACTACAAATTGGTACAGTAACCAGAATTGGCATTAAAGTTTTTTGTTAAATATGTATATTTCTGAAAGATGGAGGATTTTTTTTTTTATACAAATATTTACCAAACTGTCATTTTTTTTCCTAGATGGATGATACTCAGAAATACAATGGAGAATCTGAAAAAGCTAAAAGAACTCAAACTTTGTTCACTAGCAGTTCGTTTTCACACCCAGACTCCGCACACCCTCTCTCCGCTGGTACATTCAGAAGCAGAGGTGAGGAGGAGGAAAAAGAAGGTGTTCAGTTAACACCTTCTCCTAGTTTGGCATTACCTGTAAAATCCCAAGAGCAAGATGCTGGAAGCAGTATTCTTAAACCAGAGTATTGCTCTCCTCCTGATTCTCTTTCACTTGCATCTTCTGCAGAAAATGTGAGTCTGCCAGAGCCTGAGGATTCAAAATCCCTGGTAAGTGTGGAAATAATTTGATTAATTCATGTAACTGAATGCTACAGCAGAGTAAAAAAAATGAATTATATATATATATATGTGTGTGTGTGTATCTAATGCAAGTATTTATGGTAGTGAGAAAGCAGGTCAGAGAACTGCTATTTCTTTTAATTTAATTCAGGTGAAAAAGAGTGTTTGGAAAGAAAATAATTTTATCTTTTTCCTACCTTTTCCCCCTATCCTTTATATGTCCTGAGCTTAATTTTTACTGTGCATTCTAATTCAAACCAGTTATTCTAAATATTCAGTGTGATGCTTGCAAAGTTTTTGTTTTTCCCTAAATTAGCCCATTGTGCACACCATCAGGTATGTCAGTTAGAGGAATGATTTAAGCTGCTGTAGCATTCATTTGCACTTTCTGGTGGTGGAAAATAAAGAATCAGTTTTTCAAATGTTAGCCCTAAACATTAGTATCATACCATCTTTCTTTTTTTTTTCTGTTGTGGCCTGAGCCCACCCCCATTTTTGAAAAATATTCCCTTGAAATTAATCTAATTTATAGTCACAGTAGCAAATTTTAAAGCAAAATGCCATCTCCTTGAGTCCATGCTTATCCAGGAGTTTGTTGTTTAATATGAATCTTCAAGTATTATTTCCTCCAAGTGATTGCATGTTTTACATTTTAAAAATGACCTGCAATAACTTTAATTGTTGATACCTTTCTGTAATACCCAATAATATCGTTCATATGACAGATTAGAGATGAACTCTTTGCATTCCTGATGCTGCTATATAAGTTAATTGTGCCATTTTCCTGAGTGAGGATCATAAGGTCTTGAATGCTGATTTATGAGATCACTTCCTACATCAGCTTTTTATAAATTCTGTCACTTGGAACCATTCTGCTTCCTAATCACTTGGGGAAAAGGCACTAATTTCAGTTTAATGCTCCTGATACCCCTTTTTTGTTGCAATTAAATTATTATAATTCTTTGAAACTGTGATTGTTGCGTAAGGAAAGAGAAAATGGTCATTTCTGTGTGTGTTGTAGCAACAACAGGAAGAGGAATTGCTGTTCTAATCAGTCAAAACAGAAATTAAATATGGGTTCTTTATATAATTTTGTGTGCCCAACAATAAAAAAAAATTGTAGGTCCAAGATTATAAATTGTCCTTCCTGAAAATTAGTAATGTGTTTTTTTAGGAATAACAAATTTTTAAGAAATATTTTTAAAAAATCTTATATTGTACCTCAAACAAGCTATAACTTCAGGAATTCAAGTTCCATTTGGCATGTTTGCAAATCATTGCCAGAATTGACAGACTGATACAGTTCACTAGTCATCAGGGCAGTAACACCATGTTTGTGGGGTGATTTGGAGATGACCTGTCCAAATGATGGTGTTCAGTGTATAAAATCTCATTAATCCTCTGACAAGAGGTAGGTTTGAACAAGACCTGTGCTGTACTGGTGAAAATAAAACCAGTAATTTCTAGGAACACACTCAAATTCAAAGCTTTGTATGTGCTCTAGCCTAGTGTGGTAACCTGTCTGTTGTAGATTAACTTGTACTGTTCCTCACCTAAGGACTTGGGCTGAATAGAAGAAAAGTCTGTTTCTGTAGGGGAGCGTTTGCAAGGTAGTAGCTGTGTTTTGAAGACAGGACTTAATTCCTACCCTGGGCTGGTACTGGGAGTGTTTTGCTGGGAACATTCTTGGAACATGAGGTGGAACTGCAGGATGTGTCCTTGCTATGTTGTTGACTTCTGAAGCCAGTGCTTGGGTCCTGCTAAAGCCTCCACTGGCTGACTACATCTGCTCATGCAGTGCTCCCTGCAGCTGCCTGTTGCAGCCTACCAACACAGGAGCTTTGGGGAACTGGGTTAGATACCTAGTCTTCTAAATATTTTAAATTAGGGAAAATGAGTATCACCCTTTCCGGAAAGCTGGTTTGCTAGGCAACTAAAATGCAGGTGTACATTTAGTGCTTGTGTGTGGGTTTCCTCCATGCACATCTTGCTGGAATGTATCTATTTTAACAGTGCTTGACAGAAAAAAATCTAAAATAGGGTATTTTTCCTTTTCTAATAACGTCAGTTCCATGCTAACAAAGTGAATAGCATGCATTTGGTTATTCAAATTGTCTTTAAATGAGTTCAAATTAAAACATTAATATATGCAATGCATGTTCATAATATGTTCTGGAATTGAAAGCAGGTGTTCCAAAATGCTTTCTCAATCAAATATTTCTGTAGTTTAAAATGGTAATGTTTGGTTTTCATTCAGATTTTAAAAGCATCTTGAAAGTCCACCAGAATGGAACAATTTGCTTCTCTCTAATTCTGGGGTTAGTTTTATTGTCAAAGACCTCCATTCCAAAATCCATATCAAAGGTGTAGCAGTATTAGACACAAAATTTAAAAAATGATTGTTCACCCAAGGAAACCTAGTTGTAACATTGAGCCTAAAGGAAACTGATGATGCCTGCTGTGGGACAGGCAAGAAAACAATAAGCAGAATTACTGTTCTCTCTCTTTCTCACATCCCTATTTGACTGATGCTCTGTCAGGAGGCAGTGCATTCCACAAATTCATAAAACCATCCATGAAGGCCCATTTAAGGTTTTAATTTCCTCAAATTTCTCCATTTTATTGCATCATGACAAGAAAAGTTTAAAGTAAGATAAATACACAGCTAAATATATATGTAGAGAAAATAGAAATGTAAACTGAAAACAAACCTGTTTGAATTAAAACCAAATTAGTTACTTGACTGACTTCAGTGCTGTTTCCTTTGTCTGTGATGCTAATAATAGATGATTAAAGTGCACCTTGTGAGCAGCCTCACTTATTTAGAGGATAAACTTTCCCTCATTTGGATTCCTGTGATACCAGATACTGTAGTGTCATGTTTTCTTTTTCAGGAACAGTACAGTGAAATGAGAATCAGTATAAACCAGAGACCTGGCCACAGTCGCAGTTTTGGGTTTACAACAAATTGGAGTTCTTCAGGGGCCATTGTACAGACAGTTGAAGAAGGTAAATGTGTATTAACTGTAGAAATCTTTGTTATTGTATTTGGTTTGTGGAGGCTTCTCAAATATGGCATTTACTGTTAAGCATGTTGCAAATATTTTTTAAAAAATCAGGTGTGGAATTGAAAAATCATTATTTAGTTTACTAATGTGTTTCTGTGAATCCTCATCTCTTGAAACAGGTTGAATTCAGAAATGCTAAAAAGCATTTTCCTAATCAAGGACATTTCCATAACCATTGAAAAGATGTACACGATTACTCAAACATCCACCAGGTCCCTTATTGTACAGTACTAAGTGGCACATACAGATTTTTAAGATCCAGATTTTTCATTTCAGCTAATTTCAAAATATTTCACCTTGTTTGGTTTTTAAACACACAGATAGGAAAATTAGAGTCAGTATTTTCAGTTCAATTTTACCTTCCTTAGTAATGTTGAATTTTGGGGACAGTTTATATTTTTAAGCAGTTGCAACTTGTAAATTCATTTCCAGCGTAATTTTTTCAGGTGTGTTAACAATGAGAAATAGCAAACATTTTTGTCTTGAAAAGAAACCTACATAAAGTCTATTTCCAAGCTTTAGTGGTCTTCTACAGAGAACAAGTTGTTTTCTTAATGGAAAAAAAAAAAACAAACAACAAAGCACAACGTGCCAAAACATACCAAAAACCCAAGTAAATCACATGTAATACTTGTTTGCTGAACGGAGATGCTTCTTGTTGCCAGTAACACTTGAAGACTATGTAATTGTGCCCTTCCAGCTAACACAAGATCATCCTGAGAAAGGAGAAATAGCTGGGAACTTCTCATTTAATTGGCCTTTAACTATGCTTTCCAGAGAGGAAAAAAACCCCAAACATTTAACAGCACTTGCTGAGCAACTTTGATTATTTATTTTTTTAAAATTTATTTTTCTTTTACATTTCAAAATAATTTTTTGACTTCACTATAGCTGGGTAATTCTTATCATTAGATTGTAAATGTTACTACTCGCTTTGCATGAAGAATAACTTTACGTTTATTTTTCCTGCTGTTCAGCTTCTGGTTTAATTTTGTTACTGGGAGGCTGAGAACTGTCATTTTGTGCTGCCACCTGTGAAAGAGAAACCCAAGGGTAGTGAATGTTCCTGCTTGTCATTCACAAAGGTCCACGTGAGCTCTATCCCCAGCTGTGTAGTCCAGGAGGAGAAGCTGCAGGCCTTGTGGCTGTTGTCATGTTATTTTCATACCATTCTCCTAAGAAGGGTGCAAAGTACAAAGACTGAACAGAGAAAGAACTTCATTCTGTGTTTAACATATTTCTTTTCAACAACTGTGAAAAGTTTTTAGCTAGGCACTTCCGCATGTTCAGTTTCCTGTTTGTAAGGGTAAGTGATAGGATAATTCAGGTTGGAAGGGACCTTGGAAGATCACCTAGAGCAAACCCCCCTACTCAAGAAAGCACCAAGACTGAACTCAGACCAGGTTGCCTAGGGCCTTACCCTGGTGTTTTTGAAAGCCTCCAAGGATGGAAACTGTACCTCTGAGCAATGCATAATTATCCCCTCAGAGCGAATGTTTCCCATACATCCAGTGAGACTTCCTCAGTTTTTAACCACGGTGCTGTGTTCTCCTGCCATGAATTCCAATAAAGAGCAAGATTTCCCTTCTCACTGACCTTTCTTTGGATTTGGGATTGGAAGGACTACTATTAGATCCCCCTGCAGGCTCTCTCCTCCAAGCTGAACAAGCCCATGTCCCTCAGCCTAACCTCATGGGGAAGTTCTCCATCCCCAGCCATTCCAGTGACTTCCTGTGAAATTTGCCCCAGTTTATTAATTTCTCCCTTATAGTGGGACACAAAATCCAGACACAGTGTTGTGGATGTGGTGTAGCAAGTGCTGAGTGAATGAGATAGTCACTTCCGTCAATCTGCTGGTTACACTGGTGTTCATACAGCTTTACACCACTGCCAGGGTCCTCCCCAGCCCTGCTCTCTGACACATCAGCCACCAGTCTGTACCATCACTGAGGTTAGTCCATCCCAGGAGTGGGGCTCTGCATTCATCCTTGTTGAGTGTCAGGTTCCTGCTCTGAACAGTAGCTCTGCCCTCCAGTGTACCAGCCACCCTCTCCCTTTTGGCATGGTTTGCAAACTTGATGAGGGTTTGTTTTGCCACCTCCTTCTGGTTATGGATGAACATATTAGAGAGGACAGGTACCAGGATATATCCCTGGGAAGCTCCACTTATAACCAGTCTCCGACATGACCCCACTGACACTGACAGCCCAGCCAGTTTTTCGCCCATCTGATCATTCTGCCCAGTAGATAATACTGTCCCAACTTTGATACCAGGATATGGAAGATGACATCAAAAGCCTTATTAAAGACAAGGTGGATGCCATGTACCACTCTCCCATCATCTACAAATTTAGTAATTTCATAATTGAAAACAACCAGGTTCATTAGTGTAATTTAGGCTTGACAAATCTATACCAACTGTTCCCAGTCACCTTCTCCTTTGTGAGTCCAGAAGTAGCTTCCAGGAAGACTATTTCTGATGGTCTTGACATACTTGTCATCCTAACTAACTATATGTTTTTCTTCAGGTGATAGCTTGCATTATTTTTTTTATTACTTATAAATTAATTTATATTCTACATATGCTTTTCTTTCAAACAGTTTTTAATAAAACTACTTGGCAAGCAAAATTACCTTAAAAGTGTTCTCAAAAAAGCTTAATGAGAGTTAAGCTTGCAACACATGGTTCAAATGAGGCCTATTTACTATATATTAAAAAGTGCTTATTTTGTCAGAAATTTTCAACCTTTATTCTAAAAATTAGGTAAACAGCCTTAAAGACATCAATTCTAGACATTGTTCTGTCTGCTTCCCCCCTGCCATATGATCTTTATTGTTTCAGTCTTTTCCCTTTCAACCACTCTGTTTGCAATCATTTTTTGAGATGGTGTTTATGTAGGAGTGCACATCTGCAATCAACTTCCTGCAGGCAAGTACAGCAAAGTAAATTTGACCCCCTTCCTTCAAGGTTTAATTTTTTCTTTGACTCTGAGCTGGCATTTGTCTGTTGTAATACCAACAGATGGAGATGGGTTTGAGATAACTAAATACACATGGAAAATGAGTGAAGTTGATTTGCTTTGTTTTCACTGGGGGTAGTAAGAAAGAAAAATCTTTTTTTACCTTCAGGAAAATTGATTAAAAGCAGCAATACTGTTTCATGTAATGTAAACTAAATCCTGTATGTAGAGAATATATATAGGTATAAGGAAATTGAGTAAATACTATAGTCTTGAAGGAACTGGATACAGAAAGGCAATTGGCACCATACAACATTTTGCCGCCTGAATTCCCAGCTGGTCTCTGTAGACTTCCCTGGAGGTGAATCAGAGCAGAAGCCCAATATGGGTACTCTGGTTTGCAGTCTTGAAGAAGCCCTTTTGTTCACAGACTGTAGAGACAGAGGAAGAAGAGCAGCTGGCAGTTACATGCCAAAAGTTGATCAGTGTAATTTGTCCTGGCTGTGATAGGTCTACATGTGTATTCTAGAGAGTGCTGCTATTCATTCAGATCTGTATGGTCTGGATATGTTTTTCTGGCAATAGTATAGGAAGAACTATACAATCTTAAAGTTCCTTTCTTTCCTAAAACCTGATTTGGTGACCCACATTTTCCCTCATGCGCTTAGTGTACATAAAGCTGAGGTACTGTTCTCTCCTCTAAACTGGGTCTCATGGCAGTTAAATTATATGAGTAAAATGGACACACTTTTTTTTTTTTAGTTCCTAGGGCATGACACAAAACAGGGAAATCATCAGTTCTGATGACTTTCCTGGAACCTAAGGCATTTGCTGTACCATGACTGTAAAGCACAGTTTACATGTAGTCAAATTATATGGTACTAAAGATCTTAGATTTTGATATCTGACACTATGCCAAATATTATATAATATTGTTGAAAATGGTAATTTCAGTGGTAGCATCTTCAATAGTATCCTCCATAGTACCTTCCATTATAGTATTACTTAAAAGTAATTGGTGTGTTTTGAAAATGTTACTGGCAACTGCTGATAGTCTTTTTGTCCATACTTGAAGAAGAATGCAGAAAAATAGAATATGGAGCTATACTCCTCTAATATAGTGGTTAGTGTTGTTTTTTAATGAACTGTGAAGGATCACTGTTCCGTGCAATACTAGGAAACATCACATTTCTTCATTCTTTAACTTCCTGGGGTGCCAGGAATATTGGAAGTTTTATTTGGATCCTTAGCGAATGCTCCAGAGTTACAGCAACATTTTACTAATGGGCCAGAATGAAGTCTACAGTGTGTAAGTTCTTCTCTTATGTCTGTCCACATTTGTTTCTGGCAATATAATACAGCATTGTTCTTGGTGTATTTTAAACAAGTCGTGTGGATTTCACTACTTACTTTGGAAAGCACTTTCATTGTGTAATTCAATTTTTTTTTTAAATTAACATGAGGATTGATTGTGCAATCTTCAACTATGCTTTCATTTTGCTTTTCCATTTTCTGTTCTTCTAAGGGGATGATTGTTAATTGAAGAACTAATCAGATGCAAATAATAAAATCTTATTTAGGGTAGTCTCAGTTGCTCAGCTCATTCATTTTCTAAATTAAATAGAAAAAACTTTCTTAACTGGTCTGTACGTTCTCTGTGCTTTGGCTGGTGAAATCACCTGCCAATGTTTAGTAGTAGATGAAAAAGAGTATAAAGTGCAACCTGTCTTGCAAAATATCAGTAGAATTCAAAGTCCAAATTGCAATAAAATTCACTCTTAATTGACAAAATAAGTAGAATCCAGAGAGGTCTAACAGGACAGCACCCAGCAGTATTTTGGGTCTAATTACTAGTCAATTCAGAGCTAGGAAAGTGTTTCTGTAAAGCAGTAATGCAGCCTGTTCCTGTCAGTAGATGTAGAAACCCAGAAAATGTAAACAAGAATATGAGGAAGCCTGCTTCTACTGGAATGGATAAAGAACCAGAAAATGTAAATAAACCTAGAAAATGTAAATAAGAATATGAGGAAGCCAGCTTCTACTGGAATTAACAAAGTGTAGGCCCTTGTTTTGGTTTGGTTTTTTTTGTTTTGTTTGTTTGGTTTTGTTTTTGTTATGTTTTTTTTTTTGTTTCTCACAATTAGAAGAATTATCCAAACATGAGCTGAAGTTCAGGTACTTACAAGCTACAGACAATGTGATGCTGCCTCTCTATCACTGTCCCAGATTATAAAGGTGAGGTAGTGAAAGCAGCAGTGGGCCCAGAGGCTGTTTCTTAAAAGGGCTGGCTTTGAATGTGAACTCTTTCAAGTCCAAAAGACTTGTGTCCATTTTCACTTTCTTAAGTTTCAAATTGAAACACTACTTGGGTATAAACTGAGTTGAATGACTTTATATTCACAGTGCAGTAGATTTTTCAGAGATTTTCTACATGTCCACCAGTAAGCATTACTTTAGGGGAAAAAAATAATCATTCGGCTACAGCTGGAGTAAAAAATATTTTGAATGGAGGCATAATTTTTTTTTTTTTTTTTCTTCTCTTTTCTATAGGTGGCCCTGCAGCACTTTGTCAGCTGCATGTGGGTGATGAGATCATTGCTATCAATGGCACAAAGGTTTCACATATGGACTATAGTCAGTGGGAGGAAGCCATCAGCAGAGCACTAGAAACTGGAAACCTGGTCATGGATGTCAGGCGATATGGAAAGAATGGTGAGTTGTTTCGTTGGGCAGATACAGTATGCTCTGTAAGGCAAATAAGCTTTCTCTCTGCTGTACCTGACAGCTGAGAGTCCTTATTACCCTTACAGTAGTCATATGTATCTAAGCTAAGTAGTTTGCTAGCGTGTCTGTTGCATTTTAACACATACTGGCTTTTTTTAACTACTTGTGCATTAGAAATGTCTTGACAAGCAAGTCTACAAAGCATTGAACTAATTACCTCTCTTGTGCTCTGGCCTGTTTCTAAGAGGATGCACAGGTAAAAAAATGTGCAGCCACCACATGAGGGAATATAACATTTATTTTCCTGCCATACTGCAAAAAGAAAGAGAGAAAGAGATTTTTAGAGGATAGTAGTTTCTAGGGCTTCTCTGCCTCAATCAACAGCTCTTTTTCTTCAGGGAAGGGGGATCTTGTATATGAGCCTGTGGGTTGATATAGCTTCTCTGTGCTATGATTTTAGCCGTTGACCCAAATACTGTAATGCTGTCATCAGTCCGGAATGACACTACTCAGTCTGGCTAGTGAGGGTTTTCATCCTGGCTAAAAGCCTTTTACCATCTCAAGAGTTGCCATGGGTTTAATCAGGATACCCTTTCAAAGTCCAAAAATAATATTTTTCAGAACAGGAAGCGTGACCAAGGACTTTTTTCCAAGTATAAATACAAAACATTCTTTTGATGAGGAGCTAGATAGAATAGTTACTAACAAAGTGGGAAAAAAATGGTGGGGTGAGGAAGAGACAAGAAACAAATCACAACTTCTACAGGCCCTACCACAAATGAAGAGTGAGATTAGTAGATTAAAACTCATTGATTATTATATTTTATGTAGTGGGAGGGGAGAAATTATGGATTATGAGAGAAGATTGACATTTGCCTGCACCTCATCAGTTTTGCTAGTTTATTTTAGACTGACTTATTTTTTTCCTCTCTGTGCTTCCTGATGAGCACGGACATGAAAATGACACTTCCCTGGATAGTGTATGAGTCAAATTGTACCTTGTGTGAGTAAAGTTGAAGAGTTTTCTCAATCCTTACTAATGCTAATGAAATAGTTTCCAATGAATACTAACTGCTTTGAAATGTTGAGCTGCTGTAGTGCATATTAGCAAAACATCCTGGTAACCTTTTACCTAGCTTATAACTAACACTTGCATTTTGGGGGAAGGCGGTCTGCTCATCAAAGCCCTTTTACTGTCCTCACAAATTCCACCTGATTTGTGTCTCTCCTTCTTCTGTTACGTGATACTTTTGTGTTATTTTACTGTGTTTTCACTAACTCTTGTTCTGTTCTTTAACATTACTGTCTACATTAATTTCTTGATCCTCCACATACCAAAAAGATTGGGGCAAAGACCAGCCTTCCCTGCCACATGTAAGGCATAAAATCCTCAATCTCACCAGTATGGCTACCAACATTATAGGTACATCTGAAAATAAATGGATTGATGCAACATCTGGAGAACATGTTTCAAATGTTTCTACCATATCAACAAAAAGAGAATTCTCCAGCAGCCTTCGAAGTTCGGTGAGTGTTTTTTTTAAGCGATCATGGGATTTGAGGGAAGGAAGAAAATAAAAATATAAGGTCTTGATAGGGAGAGGATGGTGAAAAGACCTTGGAAATCTTTTTTTTTTTTACTTGTATTGCTTAAAGAATGTGTAGGATTCTGAAAATATGGGGATGAAGCTACGTGTATATATATAAAGGTAAATAAGTTTTAAAGAGTTGCTGCTGTCCATTCTTGGAAGGACAAGTGATAAGTATTAAAATCTCTGCAGACTAGGTTTTAAATAAAATAAATAGACTGTTTTTTAAAAAGACTTGTGCCTCCATTATTAACATACATGAAAGTTGCAGCCCCAAAGGACAAGCATATACATGCTTTCAAATTGCAAATAATGCCCTGCCTGCCAAGGAGCCGACACAGGAAGATCTCGGCTCTTGCAAACTGATGTTTTTTATTTCAGCTGGCAGTTCACAGCTGGTTATTGATCCCTTCAAATGCCTGCAGCCATTTAATCAAATGAAACACTCAGGAAGTTTTAGATAGTTTTGTATCTTTCTGTGGAAGATGTTCTGAAGTGGTTCATGATACACAGTTCCTGTTAGAGTAGATGTGTAATTGGATAATTTCCACAAATTTAATGAACCTAAGCCCTTTTTTTATTTTTTTATTTTATTATTTTTTTTTAAATTTCCCAGGATACAGAAACAAAACTGATAAATGGAATGCAAGGAGATCTTGGCTCTAATGAACAAAGAGGTAAGCCACAGTCGCTTTTCATCTGCTAATTGTAGGGGTTTGCAACAAGCACAGACACTAAACCTGTAATCATCGCAAGCTTTATGCAGTGGGCGAAGCGAGACCTTAATGAACTGAAAGCTAGACAGGTATCACACAGATCTGGTTGCATCCAGACTGGGTGTAGTTTGTTTCCACGACGTGCTAGGCAGTTTGAGAACTGACAGCAAAGGAGTGACAAAACCCCATGTCTCTGCATTAGTTGGTTGCAAATTTACTGTGTGAAAGAGAAGGAGAATTGATTGGAATTGCTACTTGTGTTGTGTGGAGAGTGAGTCAGTATGAGTATCGATTTATTTCCCTGCCCAGGAAGAGTATTCAGCTACTTTCTTCCCCTCTGCCTCCCCTGCCCCACCCCCTCCCTGGTGTTTCAGTAGTGAGGTTTTTGGGTAGTGGTTGTTTTACTATAATTATTTTATTTTTTCTTCCTGGAGAGTGATATTGATGATTCTGGTATGAATAATAATGACTCACACTGCTGTGAACATTTACAGCCTTACTTGATGACTGTGAGAGAAAGCGGGTGTGTATACTTCGTAGTGGAACAATAATCCTTAAATGGGAACTTTGTGTTTCATTTTATCTTGAATGCTTGTGGCAATTCATAAAAGAGCTCCCCCAAGATATCAGTTGCCCTTTGGAGATGCCTTTCTGATGACCTTAAATAGTGATTAGGCGCCTAAATCCAATTTGGCATCTCAGTCAAGGAGGCTTAAATTAGACAGGGAGGATCTGAGTCCAAGTTTGACACTTGTACTGCTGTTGTAGTTGGACATTGTTAGTGATAAAATGTAATACTAATCAGTATATAATATAACCTACTAAAAACTGTATTTGTTATTATGAAAGACTAGATTTCTTTTGTGTTTCAGGGGCTTTTTATTTTTCTGAAGTTATGTTTCTATAGTTTGGAGGACTAACAGAAGTTTCTTATCCAGGGATGATAGTCATTTTATTTAAAAACAATAAATAAATAAGCACCTCATTGACTTGCTTGTATTCTTTGTATTTTTCAAATAGCATCTGAACCTATTTCTTTGAAAAACTTAAAAAGACGGTCACAATTTTTTGAACAAGGTAAACCAAAGAGCTAACATTTCATGTACTTCCATGAAATTGTTCCTGCTGCACACTCTTCTAACAAGTCTGGTGCTGGGTGCTCTACCTCTTCAGCATTGTTTGTGGCAATGATGACAAAGCAACATAATTAATTTCCCTTCTTTCCCCAGGGTCATCAGGTTATTCTTTCAATTCATGGGTCTACCTTTGTGGTAATGGGTCTTTGCGTGTTCTCTTACATCTATAGCTGTTAAAATCTCTTCTGTGTTGTTCATTCTTTTTTTGTTCACTGGGTAGGAGTGAGAAGCGTAGCATTCTCTGTTCAGGTTTGCTACTACCTACAAAACAAGAATAACACTGAATATTCCAACAGAAGCTTAGTACAGATCTCGAAGAGCTGTTAATAAAAAACTTGACTCTGGATTTGAGTTTATCTTGAGTTGCAGCTCTGTGCTTTCATCTAAATTGGTGAGAAATGGCAGCTGCTGGCTTTCCACTGTGTGGTGATGTCGCAAGATCCCAAGAAGTCCTATATAAATTTTGAATTGAATATACTAGCTCTTAATGGCAAAAAATGAGGCGCTCAATTTTGGTTTTGTAGGTTGCTTTTTGGTGTTTTGCATGTCACAACTCACATACTTCCACTAATGTTGTATGTCTAGTGCTGTCTTCAGACTATGAATGCCTTGCTGTTTTGCTGTAGCTTGAAAGAGTGAAATTCTGGCCCACTGGAAGTCCAGTGTGAATATTGCGAGTTATTTTAGTGGAGCTAGGACTTTGCCTTCAGTGGTGATGGCATCCGTTTTTGGCCAGAAGTAATACGTAAAGTGGCACAGCATAAATCTGTGTTTGTGGTTCTGTTTGCTTTTAAATGCTTCTGCTGCATATTGTACCTGCAATATGGTGGTATTTTATTATTGTTCGGTTGTTTATTTTCTTTTTTCTTTCATTCTTTTTTTTTTTTTTTGAGGGGGGGAGGATTGTTAAAGGCTAGCTTATTTTAACAATTTATTTAGCAATATTTGAAGTATTTCACTTGTGCTTGAGAGGGAGAAAAAGGGCAGATTTCTAGTGTGTGTGCTCAGTACAGTTTCATTAATTTTAAACTTTTGACACTTTAGCATTACAATAATATGAGAGGTTCTTCTTCCTAAACCTGTACAGGCCAGCATAAGCTTACAAGGGTGAAAGAAAAGGGGAGCAAAGAGAGGTGCTGCCTGGGTCTCCCTTTAGCATCTCCTGGCGCAATTGCAGGAGATAAAGTCTGTTTGTCCTATTGTCACTGTAGCTGTTGCCGTCTGATTACAAAGACAAAACTGTGCATATGCAGATTGGACGCTAGTCTGTGACTTATTAGATGTTTTTAATATTCCAAATTTGACCTTTTCTGCACTTAATCTGAATGTACTTTACAAAACTGTTAGGGCATCTGGCTTCTTTGCATTTTTTTAACTGAAATTTGGACAGCTAAGGATCAAGTACACTAGCAACAGCAACATAAAAAAGATGAGGCTTGGGAAAGGATTGTACTTAAACTTGTGCTCCTCCACGTTTTCTAAACTTGTAATTTATTAGCATAATATCTGTCTCCTTTTGACACATCTTGGCACACGCTAAGACCAAGCCTAACAGCCTCAAACAGCACAAGTTGTGGGGTGAGTGGCATTAAGCTCAATAAACTCAAGTGTGCTTTTGGGAGTAGGTGAAGAGGCCAGTTCTAAAGGGAAAATATTTTGTGGTAGAGAAGTTGCCTGTGGATGGCTGTTGCTCTTAATTCATGTCAAGGGCAGCAGGTGAGTAGCTGCCCTAGCCTGGAGCAGTGTTCTGAGTATCGGTTATGCTGAACAGTTGGGTTTCAGAATAATAATAAGAAAGCTGTAGCAAAGAACCTCTGTGTTGCCACAGTGGGAGATGTGCTGCTGATTCAAGCAGTTGCTGATGGCACTTGTAAGCATGTAAAGCTTTTAAACAGTTGCACACATTAGTTGAAAGCACCTAATGAATCCTTACCTCAAGTAAGTTCAGTAGGGCAAAATGCAAGCATGGCTTACTAAGGAAGCAAAAATTATTCTGAAGCTCAGAGTTTCCACATTTACACAAGTCTTGCAGTTGTGAGTATCTATGGTTCTAATGATTTCTGGTTTTTTGTCTTTCGAATCTCACAGGAGGCCCAGAGCCTGCAATGCCTGATGTAAGTACTAGCTAGAAACTATTAATTAGTTGTATAAGCCTCATCTTTTCAAGCAGCCCACTGCTTTCTATTGCTTTTTATACCGCTTTAAATTGTTATCAAATCCAAGAACACTAACTAAGGCTTTCTAACATTTAATGGTTACTTTCCAGCCCTTTCAAGAAAAGGCTAATTCAGGTCCTTGTCACTAAAAAGCTGTAGTGTTTGTAATGGCTTCTATTTCTCATTTAAAACAAACACAAAAAGTTTTAAAATGTAAAGTGTTGACTACATGGAAGAAGATAATAATTATTTCCTTTCTCTGCTATATTAGCTCCCAGTCCCATCTATTACTGCTCCTAGTCGTCGGGTTTGGGATCAAGAGGAAGAACGAAAACGACAGGAAAAATGGCAAAAGGAGCAGGACCGTTTATTGCAGGTATAATTG
The DNA here is from genome assembly GCF_000747805.2 of Chaetura pelagica. Taxonomy (NCBI): domain Eukaryota; kingdom Metazoa; phylum Chordata; class Aves; order Apodiformes; family Apodidae; genus Chaetura; species Chaetura pelagica. The sequence goes on from NW_009954222.1 coordinate 4,404,962, forward strand.
ATCTCCATAATCATAGTCTGGCAATCACTTGGCTGCAGCAACTGTTAAGAAAGAAAAGTAGTAAGTGACTTCTGCAGCTCTTCTTACTGACGGCCTAAGAGGACTTTCTGATATGTGTGCTGAGCTGCACAGTTACACGTGCTAGCAATTACTGAGCAGAAAGAGGACAATACATTAGTGACCTTCCTGAAATCAGACCCGGACTGTGCATTCACTACAGCCAGAATCACAGAATTATTTGGGTTGGAAGGGACCTTAAAGATCATCTAGTTCCAACCCCTCTTCCATGGGCAGGGACACCTCCCACTATACTAGATTGTTCCAAGCCCTATCTAATCTGGCTCAGCCATCACAAAGCTGGTGTGCTCTTACGGGCAGCAGAATTCAAAGGCATAGCAAAAACCTAAGAGGCAGCAGTCTTCACTTTTGAATTAGTTAGGTTTTTCCCTGTTGAGAAAATTGTCTCTGGAATGAGTTTTACCTTCAATTAGTAATAATGCCATATATTCAGAGATGAAGAGGAGGCAGCAGCCAGTGCCATGGTTAGATGCCTGCTGGCATCCTGTCATTCAGCAATCAGCTCATCAATTGGATTCAACCTGGTTCCCACGACCTCTGAGAGTCAGGAGGCTGAACATACGTGAAACCAGCTTGATAGCCAGTTGCTAGAAAGGGAGGAAAGCGTTGCAGAGTGAAGGAGCAATGTTTGCCATCTTAGAATAGCGCAAAAACAAGAACACGTCTCTGTAAAGATCTCAGCTTGGTGAAGCATAAGCACATTCAGCCACATCCAACCAGACATATCTGCAAATCAAATTAAAGTTAGTTGTCTAAATTCTGTTGGCTAGGAGAGGAGTCAGTGGTCATTATTTACTCTGCACAAGCCATCTTGGTAAGTTTGGTGCATTCAACAGAAAACTGTGATGTCCAAGTACAGCTTCGCAGCTGTTGCTTTTTGAGTTTTTTATCTTTGCCATTTTTATTCTTTTTAATTTACTTACCAACTCTGTAAAGCAAGAGCTGTGCCTTCCTAAACATATTTGTGGTCTCTGTTATGGTTTGAGTGCTCCATTTGGTGCCTGAAGAGATGGCTTTAAAGAATGTAAACCTTGGCTCCCCTTTCTTGAAAGCAGTCTTAGCCCCCTGCCTTAATTTTTCTTCTCTTTGCTTCTCCTCTTTTAGGCCTGAACTAGTAAATTGGGCCAGAGTAATGATGTTCTTTCTCTTCCCCATGATTCCAGTAATGAATTTTCAAATAACAGAGAAAGGAAGCAAGTCTGCATCTTAGAAATAATACTTTTGACATAATTAAATATTTTGCTTTTCCCAAGATGCTAAGTGGTGACTGACAAAACCACCAAAACTTTTATTGTGTGCCTTGAGTAATGTCTTAAGACATTATGTTGAATTCATACCAAATCCAGTCATAGGACAAATTTGGAGGCCCAGAAATTGTTTTTTTGTTTAGATAACATTCCAAAAGACCAAGAGTTCTTGCTGAAACCAAATTACTGCCTCAAATTTCACTTAGTGATCACTTTATTTTCACAGTAACAATGTGCACAATTCCAAGTTAAATATAATCATGCCATCTCCCAAGAAATACCTTTAGATAGCTGATTTTTGTTCAAATGGGAGCTAAACTGTAAGATGAGGAATGTTAACAGATGTGAGATCAGTTATGAGACTTGGTGTGTAATGAGCCTGGATTCTCTTGAAATCAGTTGCAGAACTCCTTTTGATTATATTTGAGCCAGGATTTCTTTCATTTGTGGCAGAACTGCTCTCCTAGTGGGGCTCAAACATCGTGTTACCACCCTGATCTGTTACAAAATGCTTTGAATGACAGTAGTACATTTTAATGCAACTAATAACATATCACGTTTCTTATTTGTGTGTTTGACTTCAATATGATCTAACAGGAAAAATACCAAAGGGAGCAAGAAAAGCTGAGGGAAGAGTGGCTACGAGCTAAGCAAGAAGCAGAAAAAGAGAGCTCCAAGTATTTTGTTGAGGTAGGCTATCAATATGGCTTCACCCTGACTGTTAGTTTCATAGTGGCTTTTTTCCCTAATAGTAGAAGCATGCAAGCAGCCAAATAACTTAGCTTGTGATGTCATTTACCTTCTCATTTTGGAAAATAAATCATTGTCTGTGACTTAGTAGAAAGATGCTACAAAAATGGGAAGGAAAGGGCAAATGGGATGTTTTGAGTCCCGTTGAATGACAGTTTTCTCTATGGATCAGTTAGGTAATTAACACCAGAACTAAGTTGGCAAAAAGATACAGCAGATATGATTTATTGTGACCAGAATGAAATGTCACCTTTGTTGTATATTTACCTAATGTTACTTGTTGGATTTTTGCTTCAATACATCATCAATAGGCAGGTTCATAAGTGCCTGGCTTGTTAGGATGAACTGGGTGTAACTAAATTTACACATCAAATCAACTTCATGGTTGCTATAATATATTTCAAAATATTGAATGTGTGTGGCATCTGTAGATGCCAACTTCTGTGGCTGTTGCTTATGGAAAGGTTAACAGGTTTTTTCCTGAGTGTGGGAGGTGTCCGAGATATCTCTTGTCTATTGCTATATGAGTGCTGTGTCAGGAATTCTAGCTAGATCACTTGTATTTCTGTAGTCACAAACAAGCAGACTATAAGGGTTAGGACTTGAATAAGAAAGCTCTTTGTGCTGTTAGAGGACTTTGCTTTACCAGAATGTATGCAATTTTTAAAAATTATTATTAGAAGTTTAGATGGAGCAGTCCTTAATTGACAAACAGTATTTGTTCTCTGTAATTAAAACATCTTTTGACCTTTTCTCATATTTGAGGAAAAGTCACAGGGTGGTAGACCTGAGTTTTGACTTTCAAGTGGTAGGAGAAAGGAGGAGGATGGAGGTTTCCTTCATGATGATTTATGTGAAATTCATTTGTCTGATGTATGTGTGTAGTGTGGATCTTAGTGTGTGCTTCCTTAGGTACGTCTCAGGTTTCTAAGTCAAAACAATAGGGAGAAATGCTGGGTATCATGGAAGAGTTTGTTTTTCCATGGGTATTTAAGTGGGGATGAGATGGCTTAAAATGTAAGTGATACTTCAGAAAGCAGCATGTTTCACATAGTTGTGGCTGTGCTGCCCGTGGCACTCGCTGAGGCTGCCGTACGGAATGAAGCTCTTGCATTAGGAGAATGTGCCAGCAGGCACTCACAGCATGAAGCCAAAATGCACCCTGGGTCTTGCACTGCAAGTATTTGGGGTGCTTTTTACACGACCTTCCCTCATAAAATAAATGAACTTTTTTCAGAGTGAGCAGCCTGTTTAAAAAACAGCTCCTGAACCTGTTTATTTATTTATTATTTTCTTTGCTGCAGGAGCAAACTGTTCTAACCTTAAACACAACGTCTGTTCCTGCACGGGCTCCATCTATGTCCAGCTGGAGAGCAAGCCCTGAAGCAAGTACTCCTGAGGAAGCAGAAGGAGATGGAGGAAGTGAGCTGGCAGGACGCATGCTGGGCGAGGAAGAGGAGAGGAGGAGGCTCCAGGAGGAACGGAGGATCCAGGAAGAAGCAGCCCTGCGCTTAGAACAAGAAAGGGAACTCCAAGAACTGGAGCTTGAGAGGCAACGTAAAGAGAGGGAACAGCAATATGCTGAGGAGCAGAGGCGGCAGGCAGAGTTGGAGGAGCAGAGGAGGCAGGCAGAGATGGAAGAGCAGAGGCGACAGGCTGAAAGGCACAGAGAAGTGCCTGTGGAGATACCTGTGTACGAGAGGTGTGTGCTAATGGTGGGGCGTACTCCCTCTTCTTTCTGCATCAAAAATTCAAATACATTTCTAAAGGGCGTGTGTATGTGTCCTGAATATATAAGTGTATTAATGTAAGGCCAACCTGTAGATTGATTGAGCACTGCAAGATACCGCAGGATAGCCTTTCTCTATAAAGGTAGAAGAATCAGGCGTGAGACAGTCTTTCCCCATGAATCAAGTGTTCTTTTAAACCACTTCAGCTCCTTTTTTAAATAGGAAGTGTAAATACCATAATTGCAGCCAAATCAAAGATGACCTGCAGCCCTTAGTGTGAAGATTTTGCAAGAACCCTTCATAAGCTTGTAAATTGAGAGCGAGTGCCTCAGCACACAGTGCTTTCAGAAGAAATACCAAGTTAATTCTTTTCCAACAAATGTGTGGCTGATTTTCCAGACTCCTGTCTTGTTTTAGTTTCCACAGTGTAACAATAATGTTTAATTGCACCACTGGGTTAATTTGTACATGAGGGGTATCATGGTAAATGCGTGAACAGATACTGGCTTAGATATTGTAGCCTGGTTAGATACCATATCATAGTTAGAAGCGCACCCTGTGGCTATATGTATTCTAGAGCATGGAAAAGTTTCTTCCATTCCCTTCTTCAGCAGATTGTTTTAAAAAACAGCAACAACAAAACCCAAAAAAAACCCTATCCCCAACTACACTTAATTTAGAAGTGAATGTTCTTGCCCAGAAGTTTTCAGACTACCGTTACAGGCATCATGGGAGATTAATATGTCTGAAACAGATTTAAACAGTAACTTTCCCTTATTTCTTGTGCATTTAGGTTAGTGCCTTGTGTGTGATTAGCTTTGCTCTTTCTTTTGAGGATTTTCCTCTTATATAAGTAGTAAGATGACTGAAGATAACGCATGGTATCAAGTTAAGTCCTAAGAGAAGAAAATATTAGTATAAAGTTGCATGTATTTGCAGGGGAGGTTGTAAAACCTGGAGTTACTTTATCTCGTAAATGACAGCTGCTTGAGATGCCTTCTGAGCAAAGCAGAGGCAGAGTTGTTACAATGGCTAAACAGGTTCTTCTTGGCAGCTGAGCCAGGGTATCTCTATGGTCTTAGCTTGCCCCACTTGCAAGATAATAGGACGTTGTGTGGTAACTTCTTAAGCTGCCGCAGTATCTGCATATCTAAATCCTTGATACATGCTTTAGTCTCAGGGGATTCAATTGCTTCTGCCAAAGGATGTGTTTTGCTAAACTAGGGTGGCTTTGCTTAGTAGTAAAGTTCAGTGAAACTGGGATTAAAAATACCTAGTGTTAAATGTTTGTTTTACGATGGTCTCCAAAGATATGACTTGAAATCTGAAATGTTATATAAACATCTGCGAAGGCATGACACTTGCTGCAAAGAGCACTGGGGCTGGGGACAGGCAGCTGGAAGAGCATTGTCTGTGGCAGTTAGTGAGTGCTTCTCTATGGATTATCAACTGCACCTACACAATTTGCTAGAATATACATGTAACTTTTAGAGAACTGCCATGTTTGGACAAAGCTTACCTCTTGGCTTGGAAACAGATGGGATAATCACACTGATACTTCTAATTTTTGCAGCATCCTAAAAAGTTTTTGAGGTCTTTTTCTCATGAATTTTCATGTTTATTACACATCTGAACTTCCTGATTTTTCTTTAGGTACACTTAAGTTCAGTTTCTAGAAGAAGGTTTTGTTGTTTAATACATATTTTCTTTTGACTGTATTTTGCCTCTAGACATTATGAGCGCTATGAAGTGTCTAAAACAATAGAGGATCGAGCTGGCCATCCTCTCATTGACAGGTAATAAGAGATGGAAACATCTTCAGCAATAAGTATTAACCATTTTGGCATGCTCAGGTTTGGATTCCTTGTCACTTACAGAAATGTAATTTCTGTTAGTTTTTCTGACAACCTTTCTTTCTCTGCCTTTTATTTTAGCTATGTTTCTGACTGATTAAATTAAGTCTCCTTAGATCTTTAACTGGTTTTGTTGGTTTTGGTTTGTTTTTCTCTAAGGATCTGAGTTGAATACTTTTAGTAGGAAGTATTTGTGTATACATATGTCTTTTTCTGTGTATGACCTTATATTTTTTTCTTTTTATAGGCACTATGAGCGTTACGAAGTTTCCAAAACCACTGAGGAGCAACCTGGCCAGTCATTTGCTGACAGGTATGTATGGTACTGAATCTCAACATAGACTGTAACATCACTGTTTCTGTGTCAGAAAGCTTTCAAACTCCAGGTAATTTTTACCCATGGCAACTAAGTGTATCCTTTATGTTGCTGCAGTGTTTTTCAGGTTTTATGGCATGTTTTCCTATTGAGAAAAAAAGCAGCCAAATTTTGGGAAAATTATATGCTATGCTGTAAGCAACAGCTAGTCAGTAGGCTTTTACTGGGAGAAGCAGAACTAGAAAGAAGTAAATATGTGGGTGTTACTAGACTTAATCTGGCTGGAAGACAATTTCAAATAATATTGTGGTTGTGTCATACCATGCTGCACAAACTAAAGTGCAGTCATCCCAATCACGGTTGTGCAACTTAAAAGAGAGTAAACAGGGAGGGGGTAGTGAGAAGCAGCAGCAAGCATATTTATCAGGAAGATAGATATTCCACTTGTTAAGTTATACTCTGTTGCCTTGGCTATTTTCTATTTTGTTATGATTGATGGCTTGTTTGGGCATTTTATTGTCTTTTGGTTTGTTTTGTTCTTATTTCAATTGGATATATTAGCTGCTGCAGATTTGGGCTCTTTAAATAGACAGCTTTTTCTTCTCCCTTTTAATAACTGGGTGATAGTTAAAAAATGCTGAAATAGCCTAAATCCAGAAAGTTAGTATCAAGCCTTTGTCTTAAATGACATCTCATAGTTCCAAAAGATCACTTCTACTGTGTATTTAATCAGCTCTTCTAGTTGGAATGAGCATACCTTTTTTTTTTATAGTAAGAAGAACCACAAAACTTACAGAGTACAACTAAAGGATCTCTTACTAATGGAAGATCCAAATCCAGCTTCAGAAAGTGCCTGCACTAGATAGTTAGATCATGGATATATATGTGAGGAGGATACTAAAAGCATCCCAGGTGTGGCTAACCTGATCTTTGGAGCTTCTGTTTACTGCAAGCAACTATGAAGTTGCTGCATTTTCTCAAAGAGAAAACAAATTAAGTCTGCACCATAGAACAGACAAGCAGAACTTGGGGGATCATGAAATGTGAGGCAGTTTATGCATCATTTATGTATAGACAAAGAACAGCACTCTCAAAAACTCACAAAACACTTATACAGCCAAAGCCATATGTGTAAACATTGCTATATCAGCTTTGATTTGTGCCCTAGCAAAGGGTTTATGTTCTTTTCCAAACTTTTTTAAACAAAGAAACTGGCTGTATTACATGAGACTAATAATACAGCACAGAGGTGTTCCTGAAGTTTCTGCTCTGTGCTGCCAGAAAACCCGCTTTTTACCATTTGTCTTCCTGTATATGGAATGACACTTCTTGGCCAAAATTCATTAAAAAATTATGCTGCTATGTATAAGCAGTGAATAATAAATTTCCCAAGAGCAATCTGTGTGTTTTTGAAAAGGTGTTTTGCTCTCTAGTAGTGGTGCTGAAGTAAGATTTAAGTTTCTCATTAAGTTAAATCTTTTCTAACCTGCTTTGAAGGTTACCACTTGTTTGACTGTCTGACTGTAGCTTCCACAGGAGAGGACTTTGGTTTTTAGTTGTTTTTGTTGAAGTAAATACAATTATTGGTTCCTTATACCTGAAGGACTGAGAACTTTCAACACACAATTTAACATTTAATCTGTGATTACCTATTGACATCTAAATATTGATTTATTTTTTCCCCTTAGTATCCTGTTGGGTTTTGTTTGGGTTTTTTTGCCTCTTTTTTTAAGTACAGCATCAGTTGTTGATGGGAGGGATGCTGGAAAAAGGGGCTGTGTGTCTGTGGTCTGCATGGTAAGATTTATGTCCCTGACAAGGTCTCCTAATTGAGATAGAGAAATGAATGTTTTCTGTATCTTTAGGAATAAGTCCAAGTCTACTTCAGAACTGAATGAATTCAACACAATCAAAAATGGTGAGTGCCATTAAATTTCCATTATTTTAAATATTTTTTTTAAAAGGTGTACCAGACCTAGTCATCCTAAGAGAAGTAATTGTCAAAGTGAGTTACAATGCAGCTATCAAAAAGCAAATTAATACCATACCACTATTTAGTGTAGTTTTACTAGTGAGAGGTAATTTATACAGTAACATATAAGGCTAAGACAAACATCATTAACTGCTCTCTTGATGTGCTTAGAATTGATTTGAGCATTTAAGATCCATTTGTAATTTTACATGACTGATGTTTATGAAATTAAACCACTTGTATATGTATATAACCAAAGATCTATGTGTTCTTGATGTGTTGACTCTCTCGGTAAAAAAAGCTACATATACCAAGATGCTAATGTATTTAATACAGCTATTTGCTCTTTTTAATTCCTGTTAGTGTAGGACTAACACAGGTAGAAGTCAGCTCTTGATACTAAGTGGCTTGTCTTCTGGACTTTCTTGAATTGACCTTCAGTTACATTACTGCATGTTTAAAGAATATGTGTAAAACAGAAAAAACATGTATAAATATGTCACAACAGAAAATGCCTGAAAGCTATTCCTGTGTCTAAAACATGAATTTAAAAAGTAATCAGAAGTAAACACAGAGTAATCGGAAGTAATAATTTAAGCTAGAACACAGGAAGTTCAGCCTCAATGTGACGAGAAACTTCTCTACTGTGAGGGGGATGGAGCACTGGAACAGGCTGCCCGGAGAGGTTGTGGAGTCTCTTTCTCTGGAGAATTTTTAAAACCTGTTGTCATAGTTCCTTGTCTCTCCCTCCTGGCTGGCTCGCCATTAATGTCATAGTTTGGGACAACACAACAACAAAGGAGCAGCCCCATGGCCGCTCACTCAGCTCCCACACACACACACTCTGGGATGAGGGGGACAAAGCTCATGGGTTGAGACAAAGGACAAGGAGGGTTCTTCACCGATTAGGGTCCTGGGCAAAATTTGGGGAAAAAAATAATTTCATTTCACACTTATCATCACATGCACTGGACACAGACGTACAAAGAGCGGGGCTTGCACATGTTACCCCACCCTCCCTTCTTCCCGGGGCCCCAATCACTTTGTACCCGATTTCTCTCCCTCCTTCCCCCCAGCAGCACAGGAGGACAGGGGATGGGGTTTAGAGTCAGTTCACAGGCTGGTGGTTCCTGCTGCTCCTTCCTCCTCAGGAAGAAGGATTCCTTACAGTCCTGCCCTGCTTCCCCACGGGGTCCCTCCCATGGGAGAGAGTCCTCCACAAACCTCTCCTTCCTGAGTCCTTCCCACGAGGTCCAGAGCTGCTCCAGCCTGGGCTTCCCACAGAGTCAGGGGCTGCTTTGGGAACAAACTCCCCTGGCACCAGGGTCTTCCAAAGCTGCGCAATCAGAGTCCACTGGCAACCAATCCTCTGGCCACAAAATCCAAGTCCACTGGCCAAATTCACCCCTCCTGGCACCTTCAGGGAATGTTCCCCCACGTTCCTCCACAAGTGCAGGGGCACGGTTGCCATCTTGCCATGGGTTGCAGGGAAACTTCTGCTTGGGCACCTTCTTCCCCTTCTTCCTCACCAACCACCAACATCGCTTTCCTCCTCCAGCACAGCTCTTCTCTTCTGCAATCACTGAGGCGCATCTATTGTCCCTCTAATGGCTCCTTGGCTGTTTTTTGAAGCCGGGGGAGCTTCTCAGCTTCTTACCAGAGCCACCCTGGGGCTCTTCCCCTGCTACCAAGAAACCCACCAAACCAGAACACCTGTCTGGATACTTTTCTGTGTGACCTGCTGTAGGTGATCCTGCTCTGGCAGGGGGTTGGACTCGATGATCTCCTAGAGGTCCCTTCCAACCCCTAACATTCTGTGATTCTGTCATTCTATGAAAAGTAAATGCTGTATTAGAGGATATATTACAGATTGACAACAATGCTTTCATGCATTAAAGCTTTGTCATTGAAACTAATGAATGAGTAAACTTCCACAATATTTTATAATGGTAATCTATAGCAATAAAACCAAGACCAAGTCTGAGTTAGAGCAGTATTTAAAGGGCTTGAAATTTCAATTGAATGACTTATTGCTGAATAATTTTGTTAATTAGTCTTACTGTAAAAAATAGTTACAGGATCTAGCAAAAAAAAAAGGAAAAACTGTTGCTTTCTAATATGTCAACACTTACAGGAGAAAGATGGCTTGTTTGTTTCCCCTTCCAAAATTTTAAAGGCTGTAAGATTGCTCTCTTCCCCCACTCCCACCCCTCCTGATATATATTCATCGAATTGTAGAATCACAGAATGGTTTGGATTGGAAGGGACCTTAAAGATCATGTAATTCCAACCCCCTTGCATAGGCAGGGACACCTCCCACTAAACCAGCTTGTTCAAAGCTATGTACATTCATATAAAGCAAGATAAAATAATGCTTTTAGGGCCTGAATAAGGAAAGAACTCTTGAAAACAGGGACAACTTACAGAAAAAAAGAATAGGAAGTCGCAAAGGGAAAGAAGGTATCCCACTGTTCAAAAATATATTCTGCATATGCTGGAGGAAGAGTCCAAATTGTCGCACTTAGAGGTCATACCCTTTTAAATATGCATCTGTGTATATGTGTGTTCATATATACATGTGCATATACACTTGGGAAGTGACAGAAAATGCCTACCTGTATTTAAGTTAAACATCACATAAAGGGCCACATTAATGGAAACGTGAATGAAAAAACTGTAATAATAATGATGTCTTGCCAAGTTTGATACTGGTCACCCCACTGTAAAACAGAACTTGAGAAACTTGTGAGTGAATGACTGCTTTTGGATTCATAGCCAGAGGACAGGATACAGGATAACTGCTTCTGTGCCTTAAGGTGCCTAGCTGAAGTTTGCCCATGTTGTCCAAACAGGTACTCAGAGCAAGTATTCAGAGAGGTCCTGGAACATGGGTGACTCGCAGAAGAAGTCTCAGAAGGAGCAAAACCTGTCTGCAGCAGAGTTGGAGAGACAGCAGATCCTTCAGGAAATGAGGAAGAGAACATCTCTACACACTGACAGCAGCTGGATTAGGCAGCGCAGTTCCAGTATACATAAGGAGCCCATCAGTCTGTACAGCAATAGTATGAGGAGGTAGGAATCACATTAAAAATTAACTTTGTCAGATATTTTTGTTTTCTTACTCTGAACTTCAGCTTGTATTGCAGAGCACAGAAACAAATCGACTCTGTGAAATGCTGTAAGGTAAACTGAACAGCAGCATAGATAGAAGAAAGGAGCAGTATTACAGCTGAGATTAAATGTCTTTTGCAAATAAAGAATGTGGATGTGACCTGTAAATAATTCAGTTGCTTATTTCTTGGTCGGTATACCAGCAATGGAAATCAATAAGTGTGCCTTGTTATTGGCAGATGTGCTTAAGAATTTCATCATGACAATTTATTGTAGAAATTCATTATTATTGTGGCTAAGGAGTGGACTTTTTAATTTTTTTTTTTACATAGAAGCTTGGATTTTTTTTCTTGCTTTAAGTAATGTATGAATCTTGGATTTGTCACTTAGAATACAGCCGAGTTATCAGTCAGGAGAGTATTTGACTATTGGGCCAACACCTTGTACCTAGACGATGCTATCCAGTCTGGGTGGATGGGTATTTTGATCTGGTATCCCTTGGAGAAAACAAAAACAAAGCTGGTATCTGAGGTCTGTTGCTATACAGTGGATTTTGATACAGTTCAGCCTGATAAGGTTGGAGCAAAGAGTGTTTTTCCTTTATGCTGTGGTGGTTAAGTGCCACCTTTCTTCTGCCTCACCTGCTTTTTTCCCATGAGACTAGGACTGGGCACAAAGGATAATTTTCAGCTCAAATGTTTTAAGTCAGTATGTGAAGAATATTACTCAGGGTGATCAGCAAACATATTAATGCTAGAATTTCTTAAAAATGCTAGTATAATGGTTTACTTCTGAAAAAGAATGAGAATCTAGTAGCTCCTCTGCTTCAGCTGTACTGCCATTTACATTTGTACGTGTGCCTGTCTTGCAGAGGCGAGTCTTTGGACAATCTGGATTCTTCAAGAACGAGCTCTTGGAGGCACCATTCATGGCTGAACCAGTCTGCCTCCTCCTCATCTCTGTCCTCTAGTCAAGACTTCAGTCGCCCAGTGTCCACTTCAAACCGAGCCTACATGTGCAGCCCTTCCTCCAGCAAAGCAGCTCCTGCAGCCACCTCTGCAAGAACCCCCTCCATGTCCCAGGCAGCCCCCCGGGCTCAGTCTCCCCTCTCTGCTTCCCAACCAGGATCTCAGACACGCAGCAGGTGAGTAGGTGTCCTTCTGCTGGGAATGTTTATAAAGGTCAGGCCTCACTAAAGGGTGGATCTTGTACATGCAATGGTCCATGTTCTTGCCCGTAACATTGATTAACAAGTCTGAAGAGTACCTGGAGTTTTCTGGTGGCAGTATCAGCTGGTATTATCTCCCTGCTCCAGTCATTCAGGAAATTTCCCAGGTTTTTCATAGCTGCTTGACATCGGTTAAAAAAACAATGGAACAGGAATATTAAATCTGCACTCTCCGAGTTGTGTGTTGGTTACCAAAATGATTAGTAAAAGCCTACTCCAGATGGCATTTCTGACATTTCTTAGGTTTGTTTTAACAAAAGATTCCTGAAACCCACACTTTATGGCCCTCATCTGGGTCTCTCCTCCTCCCCTTGCTCCTGGCATGTGGTCAATATCATCTCAAGGAGCACTCAGGAATGCTCATAACCCATGACCCTGGAGAATTACAGAGTAGGATGTTGATTTTAATCTGGGACGAGAAAGCAAGAATTGCAACATATTTTGAAGCAAAAATGGAATTTAGTTGTGGTAGGGTAGAACATTCTGCTCTGTGATATACTTGAAACATTGAAACGTTTTAAAAATACCTTGTGATAAACCTATAGAGAATCAGCCCCACGCAGTTACATGTATTTTATGTAGCAACAGTCTGAACACTGCTTCACTGGCTCTTACATTCTCAGGTACTTTGTGATAAGTTGACCCTTTTGTTTTGTTGGGTTTTTTTAGAGCTAGGCTCCTACATTCCTTATAATGTGAGAAAATAACATTCTTAACCATGTTTGCATATTTTGTTCACACTTCCATTTGCTTACATCCTAGTTGATCTGTGGAAACAGACCTCTGTATGGTTTATATTCAATGAGTGAATGTAATATTATATGTCCAGGACTAGTCTTCTGTTATCTAACAAGGTGCAGATGGTGGTACTTGGCAGGGGAGCTTACTAAAACTTAGCCTTTGGGATAATTCCCCAGGAATAAGACAGGAGCTCAAAACCTGTTTTCTTTGTCACCAAATTTAAACAATATAATGGTCATGTTTATTTGTAGAAAGTATTTTATACAATGAAATATCTCCCAAGAATATGACCATTTTTTCATTTGTTCTTGTGTAACTTTGGTCTAACTTACAAGACTTAAGCTTTCCCTAGCTTTCAAATCTACTGTAAATAATATGAATTTTCAGTTTATTTTCCCCAAGCAGCCTAAAATTCCACTTTTTACCAGTGTATTTTTATTTTAAATCTCGAATAGTCTAATAGTCTTTGATAAGTTTTCTTTGTCTTTTAAAACTTTTAAATCTGGTTTTAAGGATTTTCATTCTATATTTAGGTCAGTCAGTGGGAAGAAAATCTGTTCCTACTGTAATAACGTTCTGGGCAAAGGAGCAGCCATGATCATTGAGTCTCTTGGTCTTTGTTATCATTTACATTGCTTTAAGGTGAGAGCTGGGAGTCACATCATGAAGGAACAGGAACTAATCAGGAGCACGCATGGCTACTCAGTGTTATGCTCACAGGGGCTCTACTAATCACCTGCTTTGCCTTCTACTCTTGACAGCGTGGTGCATGCATATTTCCATGAGGCAGTCCTATCTGCAGGCATTTAGCACTCAACTCTAGAAGCATTTCTTAAATGCCACAGCTAACTTTGACAAGTCAGGTGGGCATGTTGACTGTGAGGTCAAAGTTCTTTCTTCTTCGAATAGATAGCAGAAGATGAGAAGGTGGTGAGCCACTTCTCCTGGAGCAGCCGGCTCCTTAAAAAAATAAACAGATCTCAGCCCTGGACCCTGACAGTTGAATCATTTAAGATGACCCATTACTTCTACACTGATCCTAGCAGACACTCTTCACGCGGTGTTTTACAGGCAAGAGTGTTTGGCAGCATTCAACTTGTAAGGAAAAAACCCAGCACCAAACCAGAAGCAGTGTAGTGCTACTTGTCCATGGTCAGAAGATAGGTTATTAGCTCATACTCAGCACAGAGACATGGTTACATGATTTTCAGTCAGCTTGGGGCTGAAAGAATAAATGCCTGTCAGGAAAAGATGGGAAAACACTCCTACTTCCCCTGTCCTAGAACCAGATGAAGATTTAGACTGTGATTTGGGGTGCTGTTGGTTTCTTCTTCCATGGCTTTAAAAAAGTGACATCTGTGACTGGTTCAGAACACCTGTCTTCTGTGTCACCTAACAAAGGATCGACTCAAAGTTCTTCCTGGTCCTGCCTACCTGAGCACGAGGGACAGGAGTTATCTATGAGGACTGGTCATCATTCCCTTTCTGCAGAATGTGTATTCTCTGCAAGGGAGTCCACCTCCTAACCTACATGATAAGAGAGTACTAAATTTCTGTTTTTCAGATTTCTGATGATTAATGAGCTGTTGAACAGATTGCCATCCAAAAGATTAATTACTCATTTAAGCAGGCAAACTATCTGTCCTTCTGTAGTCAATTGAGTACTTTGCTCTGTAAATTCAGTAAAGAGAGTGTTATATTTTGGTTTACATTCCTTCCAGAGGTGGTTCATATTCACAGCAAAGACATGTTCAGCCGCCATAGTTCAGAAGTTTAATCTTAGCATGAAAGCTACCAAGCCCATTATTCATGTGTTTATTCAAGAAAAACGAAAGTGGCCCCTTCTTTCCAAATAAGAATTTGTTTCTGTGATGCAAACCCAGGAAACAGGAGGTGCCTGAGTATTTGCTGCTTTGAGTGCCAAAGGGCTGAGGACATAAGCAGCATTTAGTGCCACATGGAAATCTGCAAGTAGCACAACCAAGTGATCTGTGCCAAAAACTGCTGTTGCCATCTAGAGAACATTTTTTTTTTCTGTGTCGAGCCAGTTAAGTTTTCAGAGACACTGAAGTTCAAATCATATTTAATGAACTAATCCATAAGAACCATCTGCTTTACGTTTGCTTAGCTGGTGTATCTCTGCTATTCATTGTCCAGTCATCGCCTTAAAATACTTTCTCAGGGTTGATTGCATTTTGATCAACTAATTGTTATACATTTGCTTCTAGTGATTGTGGGTTTATGGTTCAAGCTTTGCTGAGCTTAAGCTAAGCTGCTTTTGAACAGCATTCTAGTTTCTTGATCTTTTGTGAGGAGTTGCTAATTATTCATCTGTCATACAGTGTGTTGCCTGTGGATGCGACCTCGGGGGATCCCGCTCTGGAGCTGAAGTCAGGATCCGAAACAACAAGCTCTTCTGCAACGACTGCTATATCAGATTTAAAAGTAAGGCAGACCAGCTGTAGTGTACATGACTGTCATTCTTCTCTGTGCTTTACAACCTCAAGTATTTGCACAGCTGAGCCTCTTGATACCTTTCACATTTAGCTATATGTTGGTATATGAGTGCATAGGTTCAGCAAGGTCTGATTGCCAGTTTCTGTATTTTGTAGAGTTGTCATTCCTAAATTTCACCTTGCTGGGGGTTTATTTTACCATGTTATTATTAAGCAGCTTCAAGCAGAAAACGTGATGTTATCCTGCTTTCTTCACAGATCTGAGAAACTGATGTCAGGAAGTTGTCAATTGCTGAGTAGGCCTGTCTTGATAACAGAGAAGTCTTTTTGAAAGACTGTTACATTTCTTGAAAAAAGTAATCTGAATATGTATTTAATTCAAATCTAACACATACCTGAAAAGCTATTAGTTTATCCTATGCAGGTGGCACAAATGCTGGTTTCTTTTTGCAATGCTGCTGTTATTTGAATTATAGGTCTGTGATTGGTTATTCATTTAGGTACAAGTTCAGGAGGAATTGATTTACTTACAGATCTTAATTAAAAGGTGCAGTATAATTTTTTTCCTTTATTATGTTTTGCAGAATTCTGATTTTACTGGAGCATGATGTTAAGGCTTTGAATAGTGGTGTTGTTTTTCTGCTGTCATAGAGGGATGGTAGACAACCTCCTAATTGTTACAAGTCTCGGAAGTTTCATATGGCTCTGTTTTCTTGTAGCAAATATGAAATTCTTTAGAATGATAAAATTCAGCTAAGGGGAAGCATTTCTGAATCAATTCCTGGGAAACATGTCTGTGTTTCTCCATGGGCCCTGTACATTTTTCTCATGATGGACCAGAAGGCAGTGAAGGGAACAGGATACTCATGCTACAACGCATCAGCGGGACTTGGGCATCTCCTGGCTGAGAAGCTAAGTCCAGGAAAAGAGAAGCTCTGCATCTGATGCTGTTGCTGTTTTCAGGCTCTCTTTGGCTTCTAGGAAGAGGAAAAACTGTCTGCACCACACAGAAATAACTATGTGGTGTCTAGCTAAAACCAGGAAACTTACCACCTCTCCTTGATGCTTGTAGTGCATTTGCAGAGGCTGCTGTTAGATGTGAGGGGGCTGCTGCAATCAGCAGGAGGAGGAAGGGAATCATCCCCTTCCATCTGGAGGTGATCCAGAGCTCTGGGTCACATCTCTCCAAGTTAATGTTCGGAGAATTTATCTCCTGCTTGATGGTGAGACTATGCCAAAGTGACTGTGTTCTTATTTGAAGCACTCAAATGTGTGGGAAGTTCAATCTGGAGCCCGCTCGTGTTATTTTTGCTTTGTCTTTACTTTTAGTGGGTAAAATTGCTGAATCAGTTGTTTAAGTTTGTTACTGAAAAAAACCAAAACAAAACAATAAAGAAGATCTGGTTTTTATTGTTTCCTAGCAAGACAGTATTCAGGAATTTGGTGATGGAAGCAAAAAATTTATCGTGGACAAATTGCTATTTAGTCTCTCTTTGACCTTACAGCCCATAATGTCACAGCAGTGTCTTTCAGAAGCAGAGTTGATTTGTGAGAAATGGTTCTATTCTCTTCCCTTCAGACTGCACGTTCTTGGGCCAGTGGGCACCTCCAGACATTAATGTAGGAGATACGAGTAAATCAGGAGTTGTAAGAACTTATAGCTACAGAATAAAGCATTGGAATTAGTTATTAGTAATTGAAATCAGCTATTTGCACAATGCAAATATGATTACTGTAGTGAAAATGTACTGACAGCACACCACTGGTCTGTAATGCAGATTATTTTGTTTGCAGTTGGCATTTGACATCAGCCTGGCTAATTATTCATTAGCATGGAACATGAGCATAGTGGCTAAAAGGTTGAGTAAACTGTAGGATTATTAATATTCACTATGTAATTATACGGTGCGATTTTTTGCACATTTTAATGTTAATTTTGTAGTTTAAACTTGGAAACTTATAGCAAAACCACCAGTGTATTGACAGATATCCATAAATGTAAGCTAAGAGAGGATAAAATCATTATTTTTTAATATTGGTACAGTTATTTAGCAAGTTTTAATTTTATTAGTGAAGTGTAAATTTAGAAAACCAGTTCCCCTGTCTCTGTGGTAACACTAAAAGAAATTCTTAAAAACTTGGTAAGGTGCATGTTCTGTGGAATATTACTTGGCCTGAAATACTTGCAGTGCTGTAATTTGATTAAACTCAATTTTGTATTGTTCATTAAATTCTGATTGCTAGATCCAGAATGTGTACCTTAGTTTCTGTTACCATTTTCAATAGGTATTGGAAATATCATTATCTGACAATTTTTAACTTGGAAATTTCATTTCTGTCTCTAACGTTCTTTGGTAGCTAGACTTAAATGCCAATTTCTTTTGTATCTCTGAACAGCTGGACAACCAACCTCCATGTGAAGCAAATGAAGATATGAAAACACTGTTGCAGATAGAAGAAGAGGTGATTGCTGCTGATGTAGATCTATAAATATATATATTGTGTGTATGTGTGTTTTTTCTAAGAGTAACTCTTGCTTGTCTAGTCTTCATAGCAATGCATTGTATTCTTCATATAACTATTTTTATTTATAAGAAAGTAATTGCAGCAAGGAAATATCTGGGGAAAATGCTTTCATTTTTTCAGCTTCAAGTACTGAGAGCGCAAGGGAGAATAAGTATATTTTCAGTAATAACTTCAAAATATTTTTGAGGCTTATAATCAACTAGTTGACTTTCCAATGGTATATGAAGAGGGTATTTTGTTTCTAAGCTCTTGAAATGAGCATTAGAGAAATAGTTAATATAAATATATATTTGCAATTGCTGTCTTTATTTTTGACATATCCTGAAAGTGAATTCTCTAGATTAATATGAAGCTGCATTTAAATGCACACAAATATGTTTGCTTTCCATATGCTGGTTTCTAAAATTTTGTGCTTTTTTTGAAACTTAAATACAAAGAATAATCTGTTTGCTCAGTGGTGTTGGCATAATATTCTGTGGAATCCATTTAAGGTGAAGAGCTCTCTTTTCCCATTTGGAAAATTTAACTATCACTTGTTCCTCCACAAACTGAGTGGAGAGTGGTTGTTGAATTACAGTATATTTGTAAATAAAAATTCTGATGTTGCATTTATTAGAAGTTTTTTTCTTTCTATCCGAGTAAATGTGTTTGAGTCTCATCTTGGGAAAACATTTTTAATGAAAGGATTAAAATGTCCACCTAAATATGTGTAAGAGCAATAGGTTTTGCTTTTGTCTTTTCCTTTGCATTAGACTTCACATTTTGTATATAGTTCTCCCATCAGGTTCCTCATGGTCTTTCTTTTCAGCATTTAACACCAGTGGTGAGATGGGTTCTTTATCCTTTAGACTCATCCCTGAAGCTCAACAACTGGGAGTTCCCCAAAACTTTGCTGTGGCTAGAAATGAGGTGGTGAAAATATTTTTGTTTAGATTCTCCTCCTTCTGAAAATGCAGCTGGAATGAGTGCTCTGTGTTTTTCAGAAGTGCTCCCAAATTGCTTTGGTCAGTGTCTTCTTTGAATCCTTTCACGCCCAGTTATGTACCCTTCTGTGTCCGTGTCATAGAAGAAGCAAGGAAAACATAGGATGCATTTTGGGGGAGCATTTTGTGGATGAAACAGAAGAAGAGGACAGCTGGGATGTGTAGGAGGGTGGTGGGGTTCTGGGTTCGAGCTTGCACGTGGCACCATGAAGAGCTGCAGTGAAGGTGCCAAAGAAGCTTACTTAGCATGCTGATTCCTCCCAGGGGATCTCAGGGATGCATAGGAGAGCTGGCAGATGGGGGAGAGAGGTTGTGGCTGTAATAGCTGGGGCAGCAAGGGAAGATCATGATTCTATGATCATGCTGTTTTGGTGTAGTGGGAGAACTTAATCTGCTTGGGTCTCTTTTAACTGCTCCTGCTTGTAACTCCTCTGCCTGTCTCCTGTTTTGCTTTGCTTTACTTTATTGATCTTTCCCCTGGGCAGGTGGGTTCTGCCTTGCATGAAGGAATTTCTTGCTAATAAATGCTGAATTACAAAGTGCCAAATGTTATTTTCAAATTTTCCTTTAAAAAATAAAAATTGAAAATGCCTCATCAGAAGTTGCTTGTTCAGCCACCTTTGTGACTTGGCCTTAGCTTTTGGTGTTCAGTTGAAGTGTCTCCTATAAAGTGGACTGGAAAAGGCATTTATTTCTGTTGGTTTCTACTGCTGTGGTAAGTAACAGCATGGTAGACCATAGGTGAGAATGCTGGGGTGTGAAGACTCTAGGCCCCAAGTAGAGACTATGGAGGAATATCCACACTGCCTGCTCACACAGGCCTCTGGGAACCTGGTGTCCTCGCTGCTCTGTGTAGAAAAAGATTGCTTCCCTAGAAACTCTTCAGAGTAGGAACCCAAAGCAGGTGCTGTACAGATCTGGCTGTTGGTTGAGACTCATACCTAAAGGAGATGTTGTGGATGCCTCTTCGCACTGTCCATTTTTCAGCTTTCTTTTATGGTATCTTGGTGGGTAGGGTGGATATCCCCACAATCCCCATTACCAGCCCTGAAATAGGGCTGTCTGAGAGAGACAGAACTTTTTTGTCACATGTCGAAGTTTCTCAACTTCAAAGCCACTCATCCTCACCTGTCTGTGATCTCCCTTCTCCCAGCGTTGAGTTATGCAGCAAAGCTGTGGGAAAAGTCAGGGATGGCCCTGCAACGTTTTGCATCTTAAGCCCAGTTGTGTTACCTTGTCCCTGTGAATCATTTGGGCGTGGAAATCACCTGGGGGTGAAGAAACGAAGGGAAGAAGAAAGCTCAGCAACCCACAGTGCCACTAGAGGTGCTCGAATGGTGTCCTGCAGCCTGGAGTGATGTGCTCCGAGCTGGGCTTGGCTTTTTCTAAATGCTGTCAAGGGTTTCCATGCAGGTTCCAATGTCACTTTCCCACAAAATTTCTGCAAAAAACTGGTTTATTTAATTAGCTTGGACCAAATTGCTTTCCTGTGAGCAAACAGCGAGTGGAATTTGGGATTAGTGGGCCTCAAAGAGCTGAGGTTGAAAGTCTTGCGGAGTTGAAGCTGAGTTTCTCACCCTTGTTAAAGGCTTCGTGTAACAGGGCTCCTTCAAACTTGCATTTGCTAATAAGAGTTGGCAAATGTGAGGAAGGAAACCACCTCCCTCTTCTCCCTCCCCTGGAGGGAAACAAGCAGAGACACTCAGCTTCCAAATGTTGTATCAGGGTGTTTTGATTCTTGCTAAAGTATTTAGAACTTGCTGGGCTCTGAAGTTCAGCAAAACTGATGATCGTCTAGCAACACAAGATGGCACTGTGTAAGTGCAACTGGCACAATAAAAAGCCCTTTCTGTGTTCGTAATGTTGTGTAAAAAGGGTCGAGTTTGCGAAATGATGCTACAGTTGCAATGTAATGAGGGCTGTGGAGAGCACTTTCACTTCATCTCAGGCCTTTCTCTCCACCTGGAATCGTGGAGGTGCGATGTGCAACTGAGTGAGCCGTCCCATTTGATTATTGTCTGCTCTTTGATTAATTAACTGCTATTTAAAGCAATAGTGACAAGGGAGAGAAGTAAAGAGAATACTTCCTAGGAAGAAAAATAAACTAGGTAATTTCTGATGAAGAGTTTTAGTGTATTTTGCTGGGTTAATCTATTTATTTATTTTAAGATGCTCTCCCTCCATCAGCTTCAAACACTCTGTTTAAGTTTAAAATTCTTCAATAGAAGTGTCTATAGGTGAGCTAGGCCTCTGCACTGCTACTAGAAAATGGATGGATTTAGGGCTCAGCTCCATTTTTTATTCTTGGATATCTGATTTCTGCTTCAGATGTTGTCAAGTGCCCAGGACATCTTCCCAGGGCTTGAGGGGGATATGGTGCAAGTATCTCCCAAATCTGGCAGGTACTTGTGCGGCTTCTGGTGCAGGTCTCATGGGATGCTTAAAAGCATCTGAAAGGGCAGCAGAGATTTATAAGCAAGCTTTTGAATCAGGCTTGACTTCCTACAGACCATGGAGCAAAGGTGTGATTTCATGGGTCAGTGAATAGGTGTCTGCTCTCAGTGAGGTAGTTGGCTATCTCAGCGTCACTGACGTTAACACTGGATATTGACACCTGCATTTTTACACCCTTGTGTTTACCTATCTTAATGCTGACTGAATTCTTCCAAAAATAACAAACTCTGATTCAGCTAAATCCTCCATCTACTCTATATTTAGGTTTACAGACTATGAGCTAATTAAAGGCAATATACATATGAATAGGGCTTTAGAACTGAGTGGTCTACATATAGTGGCTCTGGTAGAGGACAATGTTTAAATAAAAAGGCACTTCAAAAATGGAAAATGTTTTCTGTGACTTTCAATTTGAACTTACTATGGGGTTTCTCTGATACATAAGAGCAAATCAAGCATCTCAGAATGAAATTCAAGGTATTGCTTATGCTCTTATTTTTGTTAGGATTTATTTTTTTTTAATGGAAGATCTGTCAGAAATGTCAAATTCAATTACCAATGCAATTACCTCTTCATGCAAGCTGCAGCACCCCAGGCAGTGCTGGTTACCGGTGAGATTTACGCAGCAAGCCCTCTGTTAGAGCCCAGGGTCTGAATATGGAGCTCAAACTGATACCAGAAGTGGGCAGGGCCAGTCTCATTGTCAGTTGAACCCTGAGGAGGGTCTGACTGATAAGTTCAACGTTTTCCTTAGGCAACAAGATGTTGCAACACAGCCTGCCTTGTCATTCACAGAAGGTAAAAGGGTTTAAAATCTGATAATTTGAGAGCTCAACATGAAAACTGATGTACCTGCATTGGTGTTTTATATTCCTACCAATCATTTGTAATGGATTAGCAAAACCTGTGCTGTGGTTGTAATGAAAGGCTGTTAGCAGCAGGTGTAATTACATAAAAGAGCAAGAGCAGCTTCATGCTGGAGGCTCTTTAGCATTTTCATTTTAGCTCTGTGCTGCTTGGGAGCTAGGGGCTCTGATAAAAAACAACATAGGAAGATGATGTAGAGCACTTGCTTGCAAAAGGAGTATTCTAGGGTGAGTGCTAGAGTATCAGTTTATTAAAGCTGAAGAATTTTTTTAATTGCTTCAACCTACTGGAAACAAACTTGCTAATTAAGTCGCTGCTGTTGGCCTCGAACACTCAAGAGAGACGTGTCGTGCAATGTTGAATTATCAGCTTCTATGGATTTGTCTTAAGGGTCAACATTGCACGAAGAACCAAAGCACTCTAAAAAAAAACAAACCCAAAGGTATGTACAAGGGGGGGTGTGCACAGGGATTTGCTTTATTATTTGTAATAGAAGAAACAAAAAAGCTGGGGCTGCTGAGCACGGGCTGCTGTCTAGAATGGCCTTTTGCAGGAAGCTGTGCCAGAGCAAATACTTCTGATTCCCTGGACCAGAATGCTCTTTTGCCACCAGGCACTCAACCTGGTGTGCCATTTATTGGTGCATCAGTTGCATGTGACCCTTCTGGGATGGAAATTTACAGATTTCGGGGTCAGATCAGGCTACTGCAATCATTTGATCTGACCATATCCCGTTAAAGATCAGAACCTCTCACCCAAGAATTCCTGTATTGAACACACATCTGTGTGAAGTACAGTTTTCTTTGTTGGAAAGAAGCCCTGTGTAGATCTGAAGAATGCAAATGATGGAAAAATCTACCAGATGTCAATATAATTTTTTCCACTGATTAATTAGCACTCTTGAAAATGTTGATTTTAATTTTAGTGATTTTGTTTTAATGACCTTTCTAACTTAGGATTTTACTTTCATTCATGTAAGGTCATTTAGGCTCCCAGCACTGGATTAATTTTTGTTTCTTTTTCTCTCCTAGATTGTATGTGTGACATTGATACAGTCCCCATATTTTTTTTTTAGTATTATTTATTAAACTTGTAAGTAAGGCATTGTTGTTCACATCATTCAGAAAATGCAAGAATACCCCACAGGAGGATACTGTGGATAGACTGGCCCTCACCCAGTGAACTGCAACACAAAACTTTCCTAGGAGAGTATTTAACACAGAGGGGAAATAATCTTTATGTGCACTAAAAAAAACCTGGAGCTTTATAAGAATTTACTTTTGTAATGTGTAGATTTGAAATAAGAAGTTCTGTCCAGAAGGGAGTTTTGCTGCATAAATCATCTGGCATAATTAGTAAGGCATTGAATTGCCTTTGTGGGAATGACCATGCCTGAATTCCCATGTGGTTCTGCCAATTTCCTGTCTTAGGGAAGCACCTGTAAGAGATTCCCATGCTGACATGTCTCTGTTGACAAGGAGACAAGATCATACCCCTTTTCAATTTCTCAGCATGTAGTGTCAGCTGCAAAAATACAATTAGTTCCTGCTGTGTTTGGCAGGTATTGATAGGAAGGGTCCAATTTGCAGCCTTTCATCAAACTAGCTTGGCAAGGAAAACAATTACTGTCTTTTGGTGCCCGTGTAAACAAGACTCCTGCAGAGAAACATCAGTTTTACTTGCACGTGATACTTCATTTTAAGTAGGCTTCATTCCTGAGCAGCCTTCAGCTACCATGTGATAATGAACCACAGCCACCCAGCACAGCAGAGTGGCAGTCACGAGCTATGCCCGTCAGAATGTTTTCTTCAAAAATTGGTGGTACATGTGAGCATGTGTTTCTGACAACAGTTTGAATGCTTGCAACTACTTTGGGATCTTGGCAAGTAAAAATGTCGCTAATCACTTTTTTTCCCTTTGCTATCGGGATAATTAGAGGTTTCCTGCTTTTGACTGGTGGGCTCAGTATTCTTTGGAGAATATTCTGTTGCCCATGATAGTTCATAGCATATCTAATACCTGAAAACCTCAAGATATTTTGTTCCCTCTCCCTCAGTACTGTGTCAGCTCAGCAATAAAATAACAGTAATTCTGGACTGAAGGTCATCCCTGTCAGTGTACAAAGGTATTTAGGTTGTCCAGAATGTTCTGTTACACCAGCAACCTTGGTTTCACCATCATCTAATCTTTTCCATTTCATCTGCTTCTTGTGATGTAGTGCTACATAGAAGTAAAAAAGTGACCAGATGAGCACCAGTATGATACTGGAAATATGCATAGATGCTAAACAAGAGGGGAGATACTGACTACACAATCCATTTGCCCTTAGTATACTGATGCTTCCTTTGATCTACTGTATAGCACTTTGAAGATATCCTGTGTGATCACATAGCAGGTTCTTGGAATTATATGCAGTTATTTTCTTTTAAATCCAATTTCTCTGTAACATCTTGGACTCAAAGCCAAGAAACCTGCCTATTCAGAAATGCTGTGTACATAGTCTTTTAATCCTAATCTCTTTGCCAGATGATGGAATTGTTTATAAAACTAAGTTGGGTATAAAATACTAACTGAAGGCGTTAACTTCCATTGAGCTTATAAAACCAAAGCATCCCTTCACCCAGCACTATGAGAGCATTTGAATTCTTCTCCTCAGTATCTCAAGGCTATGACCTTGGAAGTATGTCTGTAGAAGTATCAATAGATAAGGGCAAAAATATTCCTGGGTCAGTTCCCCAGGCCACAGATATTACACTCACTGATTTTCATAGTCAAAGTGTTGGCTTTCTTTCTCTTATCAGTCCTGTTTCACTGTTTTTTTCCACGCTAACAATAGTTGTACTGTTCAGCAAAGACATTTATCTTCTGATCAGGCTTCATGCTGAGGCAGCAAAACAGATGCATCTATAATGCTGTTCTCTTGCACGTAGATCCACTGCAACTCTGATTCCCACAGAGCCTGATTGGTTTTAAGCAGAACACCCAAGGAAAGCAAGCCTGGGAGTCATCTGCCTGTCCCTTACCTCCCATGATGGAACAGGCTCTTTGCAACAGCACTGCTGTTCTCTAGCCTGAGAGAAAGATTTCCCCATGCAACCCATGGGGATGTTCTGCTTTTCAATAAACTCCAGGGGCTTGCGTGAGAGGACAGCCTGCATCACTGGAGATTTACTTAATTACTGGCCTGTTAGAACAGGAATATGAATCAGATCAGCAAGGCCCATTAAAGAGGCTGTGAAGTGACAACCTCAGCTGGGCTAAATACAACAGGCAATGTGCCCTTGTGGCCCAGAAGGCCAATGGAATCATGGGGTGCATTAAGAAGAGTGTCCAACAGGTTGAGGAAGGTTCTCCTCCCCCTCTGCTCTGCCCTAGTGAGACCCCACCTGGGGTATTGTGTCCAGTTCTGGGCTCCCCAGTTCAAGAGGAACAGGGATTTACTTGAGAGAGTCCAATGGAGGGATACAAGGATGGTTAAGGGACTGGAACACCTGGCTTATGAGAAAAGGCTGAGAGACCTGGGGCTGTTTAGTCTTGAGAAGAGTGAGAGGGGATCTTATTAAAGTATAGAAATACCTGAAGGGTGGGTGTCAAGAATGGGCCAGTCTCTCTTCAGTGATGCCCTGCGATGAGGGGAAACTACAGCAAGTTACAACACAGGAAGTTCCACCCCAACATGAGGAGGAATTTCTTCACTGTGAGGGTGACAGAGCACTGGAACAGGCTGCCCAGAGAGGTTGTGGAGTCTTCTTCTCTGGAGACTTTCAAGACCTGTCTGGATGCCTTTCTGAGTGACCTGCCCTGGATTTTGTGGTGGTCCTGGCTCTGTCAGGGGGTTTGGACTTGATGATCTCCAGAGGTCCCTTCCAATCCCTAACATTGTGTGATTCAAGAGGGTGATGAAAATAATATGCTGGGATTCTGTAGAAATGCTGAGTGCTCATCTGTTTTTTCAGACTAGAAATCTCCTTTTTGATGTTTTTGAAGCCTCTGATTTCAAGTCATTTATTGCCAATTAGATGGCTACTTTTATAAACTATGTGAGCTTTTAAACCTTTTTTTCTCCTTTAAGTGAGGAAACGATGGCAGCAAAGCAGATAGTTCAATTAAAAAAAATCAACTTCTGTTGTAATTTCTTCATCTAATAAAGTGTGAAAAGCCCTTGATAGATGATTGACCATGAGAAGAAATGCCAAGGTTGAATTGTTTCTTAATTTATAAGATGAATCTCAAACAATCTGCTGGTCCTGGACACCTATTTGTGATCCTGCACAATTGTGGGGGGCATCTGTGGGCAGTTTTTTCTAACTTTTCTAGTTAGATGTTTGTAACATGGATGTGTGTAGTTGTACCAATTGTAATTTTCCACATGAGAACTGAAGTTTAAAATTTTCCAGCCGTATCTGTATCACCCTTCAGCTGTTAGTAAGATTCAGTATTCAACTAACCAATCTATGAGGAGAATCCTTAGAAGGGTGATAAATGTTTCTCTTCAATCTTAGATCTAAGTTTGTTTGAGATCTAAACTTCTTCCTCCTTGGCATGCTGTTTCTCTGTGAAGACACCTGCTGTGGGGATGGGAAATTGCTCTGCAATGTATCATGTCCAGGCAGAAGGTTTTGAGGCTCAAATCTGTTGCCAGACAAGTTCCTCTCCAATGTTTTGGGTCAGATTAGGAGGAGCTGTGTTTGTTGCTTTTCTCTGCCCAGATGTTAAAGCCTGAACCACCAAGACCTCTCCCCCTGCACTTGTCCCTGGTGAGGCCTCACCTCGAGTACTGTGTGCAGTTCTGGGCCCCTCACTTCCAGAAGGATATTGAGGTGCTGGAGCAGGTCCAGAGGTGAGCAACGAGGCTGGTGAAGGGACCAGAGGGAAAGTCTTATAGGGTTAGGCTGGGGGAGCTGGGGTTGTTTAGCCTGGAGAAGAGGAGACTCAGGGGGGATCTTATCACTCACTCTCTACAGCTACCTGAAGGGAGGTTGTAGTCAGGTGCAGGTGAGGCTGTTCTCCCAGGCAACCAGCAACAACATGAGAGGGCATGGCCTGAAGCTGTTCCGGGAGAGGTTTAGGTTGGATATTAGGAAGTATTTCCTCATGGAAGAGGTGATCAGACATTGGAACAGACTGCCCAGGGAAGTGGTGGAGTCACCATCCCTGGAAGTGTTTAAGGACAGACTGGATGTGGCACTTAGTGCCATGGTCTAGCTGATGTGGATGGGGTTAGGTCATAGGTGAGACTTGATGATCTCAGAGGGCTTTTCCAGCGTCAATAATTCCATTATTCTCTGAGACTTGATTCAACACTTATCAGCTGTAATGGGTAGAAATGGCTTTAGTCTTTTTCAGGACAAGACTAGGCAGGTAACAGCCAGGGCAGATATATGCTGGGCAAGTTTTGCTGTTCTTCCCCCAGAGCTGATGTACAGACTCTCTTCTTTCTGCCAGTAGAGATTTGCCCTGTGAGTTGAATTTGATGTGTTTACCTAGTTGCTTTTCTGAGCAGAACAGCACTCTCCAGTGCATTTTCTTCACTGGTGGTTCTGGCCAAGAGGATTGGCTGTGTTGCCATAGAGTGGCTGCTGCTTTTATCAGTGCTCGCGCTCCAGCACTAAAGTCAGATTTGTGCATTCCTGACAGCTGGAACAGGAGGAAACCCGATGTTCAGCCTCTATCAGCCTCTCCCTGTAATATCAGTAATTAACTGCAGCATTTTGCTTGCCAAGCAGCAAACCTTGGGGTTCTCCCAGCCACTCTGCAGAGTGAGATGTGGCAGCCTCCTTTCTTCCCTACTGCACTGTTAGGCTGGCTCGGCCTACTGACAGTCGCATTTCTGGCAGAAGTGATGTCTCTTAGTGGTGGCCCCTGTGTGACTT
>NW_009954222.1:4433214-4446610 GCF_000747805.2 Chaetura pelagica
TCCAGTTATTTTTCTGCATTCACTACACTGAGGTGAACTGAGTCAAGTTGTAAATCGCCTCCTATAAATGCAAAACATTTTTGGAGCTTCCCGCCTTCCAGCAGCTGTATATTTATCTGGAAGTTACAGATTTTCAGCAGAAGCCACCTCTG
Source organism: Chaetura pelagica (assembly GCF_000747805.2). Taxonomy (NCBI): domain Eukaryota; kingdom Metazoa; phylum Chordata; class Aves; order Apodiformes; family Apodidae; genus Chaetura; species Chaetura pelagica. The sequence goes on from NW_009954222.1 coordinate 4,433,367, forward strand.
CTGTCAGAGACTCTCAGGGAGCAGTATGTTTTGGCCATTTGACTGTCTAAATCAGGCATTGGAGGGACAGTATAAATTTAGACCAAAGGAAGTACAACCACAAACTGTTTAGCAGGGGAATTATTAATATATTGGAGAAGAGAAGGCTGAGGAGAGACCTCATTTCCGTCTACAACTACCTGAAAGGAGGTGGTAGGGAGGTGGGTGTTTGCTTCTTCTCCCAAGTGAATAACAACAGGACCAGAGGAAATGGTCTGAAGTTGCACCAGGGGAGGTTTAGATTGGATATTAGGAAGAATTTCTATACTGAAAGAGCGATCAGGCACTGGAACTGCCTGCCCAGGGAGATGTTGGAGTCACCATCCTGAGATGTATTCAGGAAACACGTAAATGAAGACCTTCAGGGCATGCTCTAGTGGCCAAGATTGTAGGTTGTATATCTTGGGGTTTTTTTGTGGTGTGTTTTGTGGTGTGGTTTTGGAGGAGGGGTGGGGTTGGTTTGGGTTTTTTTATGGTTGGACCCAGTGATCTCAGACATCCTTTCTGACCATGATTATTCTGTGATTCTGTGATTACCTGTTCCCCATCCTCAAGAAGAGCAAAAATATGAGAAAGTGTATGAAGGGTTGCCTCCTGTTTTTAGGTGGTGCTGTGGTGAGTGTGTTGGTTTAAGTGGAGACTGTGATGGGTGTGATGGTGGATGGTAACTGCAGGAATTTGCATGAAGGCAGAACACAGCAGGAAAGGGCTGGATCTGAAATAGAGAAAGGGAGCTTTCAACCTCACTGGTTATGGTCATTAAAAACTATTTCCCTTATCAAACCTTGAGCTGTGCCTTTGATCATGAAAGAAAAAGAAAGGATAATGACATGATGCAAAACATTTTTTTTGGTATTTTCCAACAGAATCAGTTTGGCAAAAACCTCTCTCTACTGGAGGAATATATGTTGGAAATATGGATTGCATAATATGGTGGACAGCTGAATGGAAAACAATTTATATCAACACAGGGTATCATAGGTTTAATTTCATATTTTTTAGGCTGTGATGAACAACTCTTTTTGCACTTCAATCAAAGACACCATTTCTACAAGCCTTTCTCTGAAGAATTTAGTTGGGACTGACTCAGTGACAAGAGTAGCTGATCCACTGTCAGCAGAGCAATCAAAGAGCTGAATTTTGGAGATTTTTATCTGAATAACACTGAGCAGTTTTTCTATGTTTCATGAAAACCATGTGGGCTTTAGACTATCTGTAATTGACACTTTCTTGCCTAGTTGGTGGATTTTTTCCTGAGGTTTCATTTCCAAGCTCTTTGTAGGTTTGACCTTGCTTCCCTTTTGGCATTTGAGGCAATGCCTCTGGTTTTGCAGCCCCATGCAATGATTAAAGAGTTAGATATGCCTTTTAATTAATTTTTAATTAAGAATTGAGGAGGTGGAGAAGAAAAAAAGGAGAGTCCAAAAAAACTGAAATCTTTATTCTGCTCTGAGTTGGCATCAGCTGATATTGTGTTTGAGATCTACAATTGAGTCAGTCTTTTTAGTTTGCCTGACAACTGGCCGGTGTACATGGACATTCTCTTGCAAAGTGCATTCAAACTTTCAGTTCTCTGTTCCTAAACTCAGCAGCCATAGATCAGCAATACAAACCCAAAGAGGCTCATGGAGTGTACTGGCCACTTATGGAAATATTTAATATTAACATAATTTTACAAGACTGAAGCCATTACCACAAACTGCTATACATTTTTTTTACACAATGTAATTTTCTTTTCACCTCTTTTTCACCTTCAAAAATCTTGCCAGTCAGCATGAATCTAATCTGCTCAAGTTAAAAGCATTAAGAACATTTAAAAAAAAAGGTCATGTTCTTCTCCATAAATGCCATTTAAATATATATTGTGAATTACTTTGAAGATATTTTTTTTCTTTCAAATGATACTATACTTAATTGTCTTTTTATGCTGAGAAACTTTATTGGAGTTAATGAACTGCTTTCATAGCTCAGTATAATATTCAATTCCGTGAATATACCAGTTTCTATTTTATTTGCTACTATTCTCATTTGGTAAGACTGAGTTTTGTTTTGCGTTTAGATGGAATCCAGATAATCATTATTTCTATTTTCTTTGCCTACACTTAGAATCGTAATAAATGGAAGAGGAGCAGACTAACTCTTCTAAATTATATTAAAAATGCAACTTGTTATAGATCATATGTGATTTTTATAACATGTGTAGATTCCATGACTCTCACATTATTTTTTAATAATTCAAAATGCTCTGTGCATTGTCCCATTGCTTCTAGATTTGTTTGGCCCAGCAAAGGGTTGGAATAGAAGATGATGATTCATGTATAAATGTATTCAGGAGAAGGAAGGTGGTAAAAAAGGCAAAATCTTTTCAAGTTAAGAGGAAGTAATGGCATGAGATGAGAGTGTTGTACACTGGTCATAAATTTAGACTGGAAATTAGAACAAGATTTCTGACCATTTGAAGGATGAGGTCTGAGCTAGTCTTCAAAGAGGGCAGTAGAGACAAGATGGACTTTCAGAGATACATGGAGGAGTCTGTATGGCAGAACATAGAGCAATGTCTGGGCATAGAAAATATAATCCTGTGTCCTGAATCTCCCCGTGTCTGCCAAGTTGACATCTTGCAGGGAAGTGAAAGGAATGTTGATTTGAACATTTATTTTGTGCTAATATGATTTTTGGGGGAGCGAAGGTGTGGGTAGTAGTTGCTTGGTAGGACCAGAATTAATTTCTTCCCTCTCTTGGTGATTTCTGAGACGTGGTAGTTTGGATCCAACTACTGGCATGAGTGGGGTGTCTTGGCCCTTCTAATGGCATTTGGATATTATGCAGGTCCCAGGTCTGTGTGCTTTGATCACTCGCAGGATTGGCTGGATTTTCACTGCAGGGACTGGGACAGAGCTTTTCCCAGGCAGAATGACTGGGGTTTTGCCAATGTGTGACACATGGCAGGAGAAAAAGGAAGCTTTACAAAGCAAATTCCCTGTTGCTGGCAAGATTAAAGACCCTGTCAATGCTTTTGATCTTTCCTGATCTACTCCTATGACATGTTATAAAAAAATTAGCTTCTTGGCTGCATTTGGGTATTAGATACCTATGCATTAGGTCCTTTTAATTCTGTACAAATACAGGTGAGTGCTTGTCGTATTCCTATCCATTTGAGACCTACATAATATAGTCAGTTTTCTCACAGCTCACTCTCCATGCTGCATTTTGCTGTCACTTTGTAACACAGTTGTGTCCTGTGCTGATCTATTCTAAGAACAGTTTAGTCATTATTCCCCATCATTTCTGGAGGTCACAAGAATAGCCCTCCAAAATATGTATCATTGTGCTCAATAGGTCATTAAAGATTACACCCCAGAATAGTATGACAAGGAAATCCTGAGACATCCATGATTTGCCTCTGAAGTTCTTCCAGTCTTTCAGTTCATAGAGCAAAAAGACAATACCAATCACATTTTCTGATGTGATGGTGAGATGCATTATTTTTACTAAAGCGTGATACTTTATGAAGCCTGAGTTCCCTCTACCTGCCTTCTCATGGTCACTTCTTTTTCTGTGTACACCAATCTCTCCTGGTTTCAGCTGGGACAGAACTGATTTTCTTAGTAGCTAGATTATCACTGTGCTTTGGCTTTAGTAGGAGATTTGGTATAAGACGAATGTTGATAATTCACTGACGGTTTCAGTTGTTGGTAAGAAATCAAGTACCCCATGTCTTACTATGGTGCAGTTGTACAAGAAGCTGGGAGGGAGCATAACCAGAACAACAGCTCCAAATTGGCCAATGGAATGTTCCATATCAGGCAACGTCATGTACGGTATATATATAGTAGTTAAGCAGGAAGTTGCTCTCACTCTTCCAAGACTGTGGTTTTGGGATCTCCCTCTCCTCTGGGATAATTAGCAGTCCTGGTTTGAGCCAGGATGAAGCCAATTTTCCTTTTCCTGATTATTTTTTCAGTAAGCTCTCTGTTAACTAGCAGCAAGTTTTCCAGCTAGTGGACTGATAACGCTGGAATGTTTGTTACTGCTGAGACTCCAAAGTTACTTTGCTCTACTTGTCGAATCTGCAGCCACAGATGCTAAGGGAGCAGAAGAGTCATATCTGCGGCCCTCCTGTAGGGAGGAGTGGACTAGAGGGACAACAAAATTTAACAAAGTTTTCCATTCCATATATCTATGTAAGCTTGGTGTAAGGTCAGAGATCATGGAAATCAACTTCCTTCCTGCTTCTTCTTCCCTTCTCTTCCATCCAGGGCACCGTCTAGGGAGGACTCTATCTATCCATCACTGTTGATCCCCAAGTCCGTGCATTCCTGACCCTCATCACTCCACCCTCAGCTCCTGTCTGCTCTGCCGCTCTCTCTGGCAGCTCCAGGATGTTTCAGAACTGCTCCCAGCTCAGGAGATGCCGTGGGAGCTGCTGGGGGTGAAGGAAGGCAATAGAGGTTTTGCACATTCCTGAACCTATTTGTATATAATTGTACACATTTCTTTTATAATTAGTGTTTAATTAAAGCTGTCTAGATCACTTTTCAATCTGGAAAGTCTCTGTCTCTTTATAATCTCTTTCCTTCCCTACCTAGGTTGGAGGGGGGGATGATTGAGAACATTCATTGTTGTCGCTGGGTTAATCGCTGATCCTGAGTCAAACTGTGACAAAGTTTAGTGGTGCCAAATAAGAAACTGTAGGGCGTTGGTGGTATAGTGGTTAGCATAGCTGCCTTCCAAGCAGTTGACCCGGGTTCGATTCCCGGCCAACGCACCAGGTGTCAGTGCATCTGTGTGATGTGCTTTTACAACCCGTTTCTCCGTCCAAGGTGCAGTGTCCTTCAACAGCTCAGCAACCCAAAGAGGTTTTCCTTTTTGCTGCCAGTTGTTCTGCTGCCGCTCCCCCACAGACAAGGCTGCTGGCACCTCTGCTGCTGCAAAGACCAAGGCCACTCAATCCATGGAGCAAAAGTTAACGTTAATCCTGTTACCAAGAGCAAAGCGAAGAAACAACAATCTGAGACACAAGAACACATTTAACAGTACTTAACTCTGCTTTTAAAAAGTTGTTAAAAGACATAATCAAAGGAGACCAGGAAGAGAGTGATGGGAAACATTCTTACCAAGCAGATGAAGAAGCAGACACTTCTAAAAGAGATAAAGAGTAGGTCCTTCTCAAGTAGATAAATCAAGCTGCTCTCAAGCAGATGACAATGATGATCTTGTCTAACCTTTCCCTCTAAAGGCACTGTGCCTCATGAGAAAGGACTTCACCCACACTGAAGGTGAGCTGCTTCTTCCTTGGTTGCTCCGATGCTTTGATAGTGGGACTGAAACCTATGACATGGACGAGAGAGAAGACAAGCAGCTGGGGATCCATGGCCAGAGATGCTGATATTGATAGAGCACTTGGTAGTAAGACAGGAACTACCACCCTATGGAGCCGACGTCTCTCACCTGTGAGGGTACAGGTACCCCTATTAGGGTGACAAGAACTGGTGCTGAAGCAGAATGCCCTGTCTTGGGAGAGTCATCATGTATGTGAGAGAATTGGCTATGTGAGAAGTGATCTGTGATAACATGGGGTTACAGATCCTGACGGTGTCCTGTGTGACACACCCATGCTCCAGAGGTTTGCACAGGCTCTACCAGCAACACATGCCTGTATATTTTCCTTCATGGGATGTATTGACTATGAAAGACCAACTGCGTGAAGTGGCTTTCAAAGCACAACAGTATGGAGACATAATCTCTGATTCCCATCAGTTCCACATCTGAGCTATTGAACAAATGCCTGACAGAAGGAATAAGATGCTGAACAGATGGGGGGGCAGACCCCAGTATCTCCCTAGACACAATTGGTCTCATGTTTCAGCCACTAAGAGGGGACATCCTATGAGACAGCAGTGAGAGAGACAGGACCCACTTCAACATCACCTGTCTCTCTTGCATAATTATTTTAAAGTGGACATGAGAACCTGGGACAATAAACCCACTGCTGTTCTCCAGATATGTGTGCAAGAGCTGCTAAATAGAACAAATGCAGGAGATGGTTCTTCCAGGAAGAAGGCTGCTTCAGTCTCCGGCGACTGGTCCTTCAACCAGGATGGTGCTTCAACCTCAAATGCTCAATATTAGAGGTGTCCTGCCTCCAGCCAGGGGGAGGAGAGGGACAACCGAGTTTACTGGACTGTGTGGATTCGATGGCCGGGCACATTAGAACCACAAAGGTATAAAGCCCTGGTGGACACTGGTGCACAGTGCACACTGGTGCCATCAAATCATAAAGGCACAGAATCTGTCACTATTTCTGGAGTAACAGGGTTATCTCAACAACTGACTGTTGTGGAGGCCATTGTGAGCCTCACTGGTAAGGAGTGGTAAGTGCACCCTGTAGTGACTGGGCCAGATGCTCCTTGCATCCTTGGCATAGACTATCTCACGAAAGGATACTTCTGTGACCCAAAATGGTACTTGTGGGCCCTTGGTATAGTAGCTGTAGAGACTGAGAACACTGAACAGCTGCATACTTTGCCTGGCCTTTCAGATGACCCTTCTCTAGTGTGGTTGCTGAAGGCTGAAGACCAACAGGTGCCAATTGCCACGTCAACAGTGCACAGACGACAGTATCGCACCAACAGAGACTCTGTGATCCCCATTCATAAGCTAATCTGGCAATTGGAAAGCAAGGAGTGACCAGCAGTTCTCACTCACCCTTCAACAGTCCTATCTGGCCAGTGTGAAAGCCTTTTGGCAAGTGGAGGCTGACAGTGGACTATCGTGGCCTCAATGAGGAGACACCACCAACTCAGTGCTGCTGTACCGGACATGCTAGAACTTCAGTATGAGCTGGAGTCGAAAGCAGCCAGGTGGTGTTGCCACTATTGACATTGCTCATGCCTTTTTCTCTATTCCTATAGCACCAGAGTGCAGGCCACAGTTTGCTTTCACCTGGAGGGGAGTCCAGTACACCTGGAATCGACTGCCCCAGGGGTGCAAACACAGCTCAACCATTTGCCATGGACTGATCCATGCTGCACTGGAGAAGGGTGGAGCTCCAGAACACCTGCAGTACATTGATGACATAATTGTGTGGGGTGACACATCAGAAGTTTTTGAGAAAGGCAAAAAGATCATCCAAATTCTTCTGGATGCTGGTTTTGCTGTGAAAAGAAGCAAGGTCAAGACAGAGAGACATTCTGGATTGAAAACAAAACTAGACAGGTTTAAGGAAACACAAGTGATAAAAGAAAATACGTACAATTATATACAAATGTGTTCAGGATTGTTCAAACCCCTTTTGCCTTCCCCCATCCCCAGCAGCTCCTACAGCATCTCCCAAGCTGTGAGCAGTCCTGAAATGTCCTGGACCTGCCAGAGAGAGCGGCAGAGCAGACAGGGGCGGAGGGTGGAGTGATGAGGGTCAGGAATGCACGGACCTAGGGGTCAATGGTGATGGATAGATGGAGTCCTCTTTGGACACTGGCCGTGGATGGAAGAGAAAGGAAGAAGAAGCAGGAAGGAAGTTGACTTCCATGATCTCTGACCTTACACCAAGCTTACATAGATACATGGAATGGAAAACTTTGGTCAATTTTGCTGTTCATCTAGTCCCCTCCTCCCTACAGGAGGGCTGCAGATAAACCTCTTCTGCTCCCTTAGCACCTGAGGTGGCAGAGGAAAGTGACTTTGGAGTCTCAGCACTAACATAAACATTCCAGCATTATCAGTCCACTAGCTGGAAAACTTGCTGCTGGTTAAAAAGAGCTTACTGAAAAAAAAAAAAAAAAAAATCAGTAAAAAGAAAATTGGTTTCATCCTGGCTCAAACCAGGACACTACCCAAAAATGAGCTGAGCCTTGGTCAGTGGGTAGTGAGCAATTACATCGTGCATCCCTCATTTGGATGTTGTTGTTGTTGTTATTATTATTTACTAAATGTATTGTAACTATATTTACTATTATTATTTCGTTCTATTTCAAGTATTAAATCATTTTTATCTCAACCTAGGAATCTCCTTACCCTTACCCCTCCCATTCTCTCCCTCTTCTCCCAGGACAGGAGAGGGTAAGAAAGGGGCTGCATGGTGTTTAGTGTCTGGCTGGGTTAAATGACAACACAGACTTAACATTTTCTTTAAAAAATGTAATCAAGTGGCAATTGACATCAGAACTATGACTCAGTAAAGTCTGGATATGTGTATAAATATATTTTCATCTTTTTCTCCTGCTACATTAGTGAAATGCCTGCACCGAATCCTGAGCTTGGTTCCTGACATCTTTGAAAGTGAAGGGCAGTGACTATTCCTCAGCATTAGGGAAATAATCCAGTAATTGACATGAATTTATTAAGTACGTTAGGGATAATTGGCAATAAACATATATTAAACAAAAAATACTTGTTCTTCGATTTTATAATTTGCTTTTCAAGTCGAGCAGTGAAAATAATGAAGACTTTTTTGATTCAGTTTGTAAGACTCATGGAGACAATTTCAGGAAATGCTTAAATGCTATTTCATAAATATTCATCCTTGTAGAATTGTTTCATGCACATTACAAAGGTAGAGAAGTTGGTAGCTCCATATTAAAACCAAAGTTTTTCTGTTTTCCCTATTGTCCCACATTAAAAGGCAGTAGCTGCTTCCAAAAATGAGCCTACTTTTACTTTCTTAGTATGCAACAGGAGCATCTGTGGTGCCAACTGATGGATGTGTCTTTGTCAGAAAGGATCTAATCTTTCATTAATTTCAACACAGAGTGGCTGTGGAAGGAAGTGTTTGATGATTTTCCAAGAGCTCTGAAGTTTAGCAGCTTGAGGAGAAAGAGGAAATCAATCCAAACCAGTCTGTGTCTTTGAAAATCAGAAAAAAAGCCTTGAAAAAGGGAAAGCTTCTCTCTACAATAGCTTTTTTTTTTCTTAAAAAAAAAAACAACTACTTTTGCTCTTGTTACTTATTTCCAAACACAAAATGAGCTATGAATTGAAACAACAGTTAGCAATTTTCCTGTGCATTTTAATTTTCCAGCTCTTAATCACAGATGATGTTGGCTACCTAAAATGGTTTTCCCTTTTATATTTAAAAAGTCGGTAAGTACTAAGTTTAATAATAGACTGTTATTTTTATTGGTTACTATGGCAACATATTCTGCAAAATTTCCTTCAAGAAATACCTTTTAATTTGCTACACCCTAAATTATATGGTAGGTAGTTTGCTGTGTCTTAATGCAGTACATGCTGCAGTATTTTATGCTGTTTTATGAATGACATGTTAAGTCATGCATGAGCGAATGGACTTGGTAGAGATAGACCCATAATTAATTAAAAATACATAAAAAGGTATTGTTATGCTAATTTGCTTATTTTAAGTATGAATCCCTATATCTCATTTTTAATCTTCCCTATTATTTGATGATGCACGTGATGCTCACTGGCATCCTTCACATCCCTTTTGAAGCAGTTGACCCACTCTTCCCTCTCCATGCTCTCCACACTGCATAGTACCTCTGCTGATATATTTGCAGGAAAATTCTTACGGCTAAATTTGGTTTTAGTCATTAACTGATGTATGTGTATGTTCAAGGTGATATGAATTAACTGTGTGGCATGATTTAAATACTGTATTTCTGAGGAGCCCACAGTCTGCAAAATTAAAAAGCCAGATATCTTCAAAATGATTTGGCAAGATTATGGCATGTTGAAAATTACTTTCTGGTACCAGGCAGTGAGGTTAGTTTGCCCTTACATGCACTCATGAAATTATTTTAGCATCTAGAGATTCAGGTTTGTGGGTCAGGGCTGGACTATCTCATTGTAGCAAAGCAGGAAAATCCTACAAGTGGATTGTGATGGCCCCATGTGCTGTACTGTAACTCGGGATGCAGTTTTGAAATCAGAAATTGGAAGAGAGGGATAATGTGCAAGATTTTATGGCCTCTGTAATAGAATATTTAGAGAACATGATAGTATTAACCAATCTATAAGATGGTTTAGAAATTACGGTAAAGTTGCAGTACTTGCAATATTTAACAGATGCACTTGGTTGATTCTGTTAAAACCTTCCAGTTTTGCACCCTGTGAATCAGGCTCAGTGACAGTGCTGAGCTAGAGTTCCCATTTCTCCTGTAGACTCCCTAAGACAGTACTGTGTTTCATTATGTCTAAAACAATCAGGATGTCAGTCTCTATTTAAATGTATTTTTGTATTGCTATGACCATCTCAGTGGAGTCTGGTACTTCTACAGAGAGAATTTTTACACACTTCTCATCGCAGGGGCACGGTGATTTTCACTTTGGCTGAGGGACTTCTCTCCAGTCCTTGGATCTCCCCTGAGGTACTGTTGCAGAGTTGCTTCTTTCCTTCAAACATTGCTTTTCTGTTGATTGAGATAGGTATTTTAACTTTGTTTGGTTTTGGTTTTGGTTTGTTGTTGGTTTTGTTTTGTTGTTGTTGTTGTTTTTTAAAAAAAAGATGATGACAGTTCTGGTATAGTTAAAGCCATTGTGTCATAAATACTCTCTCTTGCTGGTATTTTCCTTAGCACTGCCTAGAACATGGTAGTGGGAGTCTCCTTCAAGGCAAGAAGAAAGCCATAATACACACAACACTGTGGGGAAACAAGGTGCTTTTGGTTTTTTGGCTGATTGACTTTCAGGCAAAGTAAACACCTGTGCTGCCCAAATTTATCACATAACATTTCACTAAGTCTTGCAGAGGGGTTGCAGTTGTGGAACTTCAACTGCAGTTGAAGAACAGCTGGCTTCTTTACAACGTGTAACTGTGGTGCAGATAAGGTATGGATTAGTACCTGCAGATGTTCCCAGGCTTTCCTTTATCCTGCATCTGCATGTAGGAAAAGATGATAGTGGTGCTTAGGCACTTGTTAATGGGGATAGCTCACTGAGGTTCATGAGCTGTGGGAAGTGTCTTTCTCCAAAATACTCATTGCTAAGATGACTCAGTGTTCTTCTCCATAAAATAGTACAGGTTAAACTCACTTTACAGTCTTTCTCACGGAGAAATGCCTCACTTCAGTAAAACATTTAGTGGGTAACCAACAAATACTGTAAAGACTCTCTAGCCTCAATCTCCAGCTTGGCCTCACTGCTGATTGCAATTTGCCAGCTGTTTGGAACGTCTGTTGCTGAACACACTCCAGTAATAAGACCTTTGTGGGGTGCAGCTGTCACAGACACACTCATGCACATTGTGCCGAATGGAGGCTCAGAAACGAGGAGTCGTGGTGTCTCCATGGGTGTAGGAGGAGACCTCTCACTGAGCCAGGATGGAGGAATCTATAATTTCTTCATTACGGAAAAAGAAATAAAATGCTATTTCTCTGTTCATTGCCATATGTCTTTACTTGACTAATCTATTCACTAAGCACAACTGCATTTGCCCAGTGTTTATCTGCCTGCAGTGTGCCTGCTCCCAAATGCCTCTTTGCTGTGCAAATCCAGAAATTCCTGGAGACAAGCCACACTCCTAACATCCCCTTGAAAAAATGGTTAAATGGGAAAAAGAAAAGCTCAGCAAGCACACAGTCATTTAATTCAGCTAACTTTTGCCACCTCCACTTAATGCTGCCTGGTTCTCTTCAAGTAAAGATGCTCTGCAACAATAACTTGAAAGAAATGTATCTTCTTGAGGCTGCTATGGTCCCACACAGTTGCCTGCTTACTCCTGGCAGTAAATTCTCTGCTCACAAAGCCACCACTTCATTAGTAAGTGAAGCTCACCACACGTTGGCTCATCACTTCTTTGAAAGGGTTTTGTGGGTTGTTGTGCAGTGTAATTCCAGGGTTTGATATTATTTAAATGTTATCTTTAAAGCTCATTGTCAGAAACACCTTTGCAGGTCTCACAGATAGCAAAATTATTATCATCCCCACAGATTATTTTTTTAGGTGTGAAAATACATCACAGAATGGCTGCAATGAAAAAGGTATTGTCTGAGGGAAAGCGGAGGGAAAATGTCTTTGCAATTGCAAAAATTCTTTGTTGCTTACTTTGTTTTGGAAAAGTCTTTTTTTAGCTTTACCTCAAACTTGACACGAGCAAATCACTGCATGACGTGTTCATATAAGGAGTGCAGATAAAGAGATGGGGATACTTTCATTTAAGGTATTAAACAACTATGATGAGAATTCCCCTCTTTTTGTGCCCCATAAAAAAAAAGGAAGGGAAAAGGAAAACAAAACTAAATCTTTACATGAGTCAGAATTACTGCTTCTGCTGAAAATGTGTAATTGTATGTAAAAAATTGGGCTGGTCATGACAGTTGCTTAGGGAACTTTAACTCATATGGTGAATAGCATCTACTTCATCCTGCTTTTTGCTTCATTTCCATCCCATTTGTTCAGTCTCTCCATGCTGCCACCTCTTCTGTCTGGTGTTGAGTGTGACACACAAAGGTCCTGTTTGGCATTGTTGGGCAAAGGTGTGTATGTATCTAATAATTAGTGAGACAGAATAAAGCTTGATCCAAATGCAGAGATGTAATCTCCAGAAAAGCCTAGAGGGCTGGAACTGTGAATAAAGAAATACCATATTTTTACAAAACTGAAACAGAGAAGAAAAAAATAAATAGAAAAGTGCTAGTTATTTAAATCAAATTTCCAACGGCCTTCCAGCAAAACTTTCAAACAGCAACATCTTGCCATTGATGGGCAAAAATGCTGAGGCAGATCCCAGAAGGGTCAGTAGACTCAGAGGTTCAGTATGAGGGAACCCACAGAGTAACACCAGTCCCTGAGTTTTCTTTATCCAACACAAGCACTATGACCACAGAGCCACTGAATATTCATGGCAGTTGCTGGGCCTAGCAGTTTTTTAGAGGTCATGGCACTATTCACCCTTATAAAGGAGCAACTGCTGAGAAAACAAACTTTCCCATGATAGGGAATTGCTTTCTGATGAGCCAGGCTGTTGCTTATTGCTGTCTGACTCCTGTTGTGTTCATGGAAACTGCCTTTTCTCTACTTCTTTGCTAATAAATAGAAAAGCAGTAAAGAAATGCTGGTTGTTAACACTAACTTCTCCTAACTGCCTTGAACTCCACTTTGAATTTTGCTTTCTTACCTTCAACAGGAAAGCAATGTTTTCTCTCTTGTTCTTCTTCTCTGTGTCTTTTACTGTTTGCTGTTTGCTTTTGTAACTCTTCTTTTTGAATCCACAGGCAGGTATGGTACGTCTATGCTCCTTGTCTTTCCCT
>NW_009954222.1:4446690-4458931 GCF_000747805.2 Chaetura pelagica
ATCCAGAAACTTCTGGGTGAAATACTAAAGCTTATATTTTCTGTGCAATGTCTAGCAGCCAAAACCCAGCAAACTCAGCATTTCTGTTGTGGCCATTTATTTTAACATGTCTCTTAATCTTCCTCTCCGATATCACTACACCAACAAATATAATTTTTGCTTCACATTTTGTACAAACTAAATATTTTCAACAGAAGAAGTGCCCTACTTTCAAATAGCACATCCTCCAGGATGAGTGAAATAACAGGTATTTCCCATTGACTTGGGAGACACCCTTAAAATCTGTGTTTTCTGCTTTCCTATGAGCAAAAGGCTTCTGTGATTGCACTGCCTCTGTCAGGCTTTTGCTGGCTAACATCCTTGTAACCTGGCAGAGATGTGGAAATCTCAAAATAACTAAATTCCTGGGGGTTCTGTGAAAATGCTGAGTGGATGGAAAAAGCCAAATCAGTGCCCACATTGGAAGATTTTGATAAACAGAGATGGATGCAGGCTCGGCTGTTACATGTCTTGGCTGACGTGTCAGCTCGGTGGCTCTCAACCATCCTGGGCCCTTCACGGAGGTATCACAGGGGTTGTGGGGAGGTGGACTTAGGGTGGTGAAGAGGTTTTGGGGACAGAGGCTACAAACCCATAGGCAGCCAGCCACGGGACTGTTCTGCTGCTCATGGAAGCTGTCATTTTCGAACAGACACGGAAACAATTTTGCAGTTATTGAAAAGTCTTGTCACACTGTTTATGTTTTGCTGCCCACTTGGTGTTTTGGTTTTTTTTCCAAGTTCTTTCCTTGTCTTTTACCAAGTTCACGTTCAAAGCTGGGAATGTTGTTTCCACATTCTTCACCTTAAACAATCTTCAGGCCAGATGAGATAATATGAAAAGCAAATGCAATCCTTTTCAAATAGTCTGCTAGAGAGTGTCTGGAAAGTATCAGTGACTGGCTGGCTAATGTCACAGCACAGCTGATGTCAGGCAGAGAGGATAGAAACTATGTTTAATCATGGAGGTGAATACTTATTTAAACAGGTGTTCATGACAGTGTTCCAAATGTTGAGGAGACTTTAAAGTGCCTGTGTATATATCACAGATATATATAGCATGTTAACAAAGTAGGCACATAACCCGGTGTAACTCGGTGACTTACAAAAGCAGGGAAAAAAAGGAAAATGCATATTTTATTTTTTTTTCTAATGCCTTGGCTGTAAATACTATGTTTTTTTTGCCTTTCTCACTAAGTGGGACAGTGGGTAACTGTCATAAACACTAGCAATCAGTGCAAACATGTGTTCACTTTGGACTGAAAGGAGTAATTTCTGAATTTGGGATCCTTTCTTGGTCAGACAGAAAGGTTTGATGCATGTAAGCACTGTACCAAGGTGTGATCCAGCTCCAGATTTACATGTTGATGTATATGTCTACATGTCCACCTGTGTGTGAAGTGTCTGTGTTCCAGTACAGCCCAAGGAGACTTAACCAGTACAGTCAGTGGGATGGTTATGCATTTTATCCTGTACTGGGTAGTTAGGGCTTGATTCAGTTGCTAAAATTTAGGCTTCTGAGGCCCTCTGAAATATTTGAAATATTGGATAGCTGAGGCATCTTAGTGGACCTTGCAGGTGTGAGAGATGACTGACTGAGACCAGTGAATTGTGTCCCTCTATTTGCTCACTAAACTGCTTTTCCAAACCCCTTGGCTGTATTGACTAGAACTCCACTAACACCAAGTCAGGACACTTCTGGAAGCATCTACACTGAGGAGCCTGAACCTGGAGCTGACTCCTGGATTCACATCCCAGTTCCCTAACCTGGGGCTTTCTGCTTTGTTATCCTGGAGATGCTCTGCATACAGTAGCCACTTTAAGTCATTTGAGCTAAGATTAAATTATATGCTTTAGCAAACTATGTCAGAGCATGAGGAAAATGAGCTTTTAATGACAATCATTAAAAAAAAAAAAACTCTGCTTGCTTGCAGGGAACATGAGATAGTACTGGTCTCAAAGCTGATTTTATTATTTTAAAAATTCTTGCTATCTTTTTCACTCATTAGGTGTGAAACTGAGACTTCAGCAGCACTCAGACCTAGACTTCGTGTACATGCTATGAAATCCTGTCACCAGCAAAGTCAACAAGCATCTTGCCATTGATTTTTAAAGAAAACAAAACAGCACCCTGCTGCCAAGGCCTTGATGTATCATGCACTTCCTTGAAGGCTTTGTGCTTTCAATTCTTCACAGGGCAATTCTGGCATGAACTGTATGTAACAGGGCCACCAACAAAGCAAAGAGCTGCCTTACAAGGAAATCAAAGCACAGGGGGTCTCCTGGCACCCAGGACCAAATACAATCAGGAAGTGTCAGAGTGTAATAATCAGAAGGTTTATCAGGTGACACATTTAAGTGAAACATCTAGTGATTGATTTCATTGGTGTTTTCACCCTTTTCCTTTTATCTCTGATACTTTTCTCTCTTACATGGGACAGAGAGAAAGAATAACTGGCTCATGTTTGTATGGGTAAGACAGAAAAGTAGTTATTCATTATTAGAATTGTTAGCCAGACTTTTGGAAAAGGAGTCTGAATGCCTCTGCATGTTTCTAGTTACTCAGTGAGTGACGTACCTTTAATAATAGGCTTTAAAATCCAAGGATGGGAGTTCCTTACCTTCAGAGCAAAACTCTTTTAAGAAATCTAGGCAAAGTGCAAGGATCCTTCTATCACCAGTTACTTTTGAAAGTGCAGCCCTCTTCCCTTCTAAAGAAGGGCTACGTGCACCTTGTAGGAGTGAAGACCAGTGATCCTGACATGTGAGGAACTGGTGCTGCCATTCGTGTTACACCAGAGGTGATCAATAAGAGAGCAAAGGCAATAAGGGACCTGCTGCTATTTTATTTATTGATTTATTTTTCCTTTAGCAACTGTTACAACTGTTGCTTTCTCTGCTTCTGTAGGTGAGATGGAGATGCTGAGGAGCACAGACTAATCCCTGGACAACCACTCCCTCTGCAGGAAACAGGCTGGAGGGATCCACTCCTCCCGTCTGGGTGAGAAAACGATGCTATATAAGGTACCAGCACATGAATAAAGCAGGAAATGTGGGGAAGGACAGGACATGATGATGATAACACAGCAGAAAGATGTTTTAAAGGCAGGTGGTCCATGTAACTTCAACATTTGATGGAGGTGAGGTCGGAAGCCTCTGTGAAAAGCAAATCTGTCTAAAGAGAAAGGGCAGAGAGAGATGGCTCTGTGTTATCCAAACAGCACAGCAAGAAGGGAACCTGATCTGTTCAGTGCTGCTCTGCTCTCTTCTGCTCAGCCCAACCACACCCATCTCTGAAGTCTGGTCTATGGTGTCTTAACCTGAACTAGGAAATACTCTTTTTTAAGCAGTTTCAAGAGTTGATGGCTTTGGCAGTTAAGACAGGGCAATCTGTATTTTTACTGAACTCAGGCACTGTGTCTATCTGATAATCCCTGAATGTGGTTTCATACTTTCCGCCTCTAATGTGCTAAAAATAATTCAGAGCTGGATCAGCCCTGCAGTTTTAAGTCAGCTGCTGGACATAAGCATGTTCTGCTTTTAATAGAGATTTTCTGGATGGAAGTCTGTGATTTTTATATTGTCTGTGTAAAAATATTTCACAGGTGGTGAAATTAAAAGGACAACGAATGTGGGAAGAGTATGGGAGAAATGCTTTTTCTTCTTGGAGAGATTTCTTTCAGTACATACTTGAAGGAGATGAGAACTTAAGCAAGTTTTCTGTCACTGTTTCTTTTCCCCCCTTTTATACGAACACAGAAAAGGGTCTCAAACAATCACAGTTATAGCAAAGCCCAGCAGCAAAGTGAGGGACATCACTGCAAGTTACTGCTCTTGAGTTAGGAAACTTGCAAATGGATGAAGGGCATTAAAAGATTTGCTCTATTTGTGCAAATGCAGAGGGCATTGCTTGCAGCAGTGGGTTGGAGCACTTGTCCTGTGCTTTTTTCCATTTTAAAGTATTCATCACAGTGTTAAGCAAAATTTTATTTGCTGCTTTGCCTGTAACCTCCTAGAGGTCTTGTTCATTCCTCATCCCTTTCCTGATTTCTCCTGCCATGATCTGAAGTGCTGAGGTTTGAAATGCACCAAATGTACTGAGCTCACAGAACAAAGAAATCTGTGTGCATTACTTTCTCCATGCTTTGAACCAGGTATTCGCTAATCTTCTAGGGATGGGACTGGAGAAATTCTAATTTATTTATTTTTTATTGTGACATATGTTAACCAAAATCCAGACGACTCATTCATAATCTTGTAATATTATTCAGGAACAGTCTAGCCTTTTGAATCCTCATGTTTGGAGCAAGTAATTCAATATGGTATTAAATGTGATTTATATTTAAATTCTGTGTCAGATTATCAGAAAAAGAAACCTGAAAAATCTTCTCTAGCAGAACCAGCAGTCCAGTTACCATGAAGCTTTTAAAAGGATATTGGAAGTTAACTTTTCTTTTCTTTTTAACATGGATATATCCTAGAGAATTTTATAATTGT
The DNA here is from genome assembly GCF_000747805.2 of Chaetura pelagica. Lineage (NCBI taxonomy): Eukaryota > Metazoa > Chordata > Aves > Apodiformes > Apodidae > Chaetura > Chaetura pelagica. Next base: position 4,451,226 of record NW_009954222.1, read on the forward strand.
CTACTTTTATAAAAGTGGACAATGCCCCATCCCTGGGAGTGTTCAAGGCCAGGCTGGATGGGGCTTTGAGCAACCTGGCCTAGTGGGAGGTGTCCCTGCCCACGCAGGGGAGTTGGAACTAGGTGATTTTTAAGGTCCTTCCCAACTGAAACTAGTCTATGATTCTATGATACTTAATGAAAAGACTACTAATGTTAAACAAGCAATCAGTTGCATGCTAAAAGAATAGAAGGCTTAATGCACAATTCTCTAAAATTCATTGCAAACCTTTCCACTGATTCGAGTAGTACTGGAAACATCTTACCTTAGGGAGACTGAAGATATTAAACAGCTCTTCATTCTCCAGGCAGTGGACAGCTTGTTTTGTTCCTTTCCTTCATTTTATTAATTTTAGACATTGAGGTCAGCTACATTTTTGTGTAATATCAGTTTTTCTTTTCAGGCCTTGTGTCTGTTTAAAGCCAATCTATTTCCATAGATGTCTGTACAGTTCTGTAAAACCTTGTTTTCATGAAGCCTAAATTCTGAGGAATCAAATCTGAGTTGAAAAGGTTCCATTAAATCTCTGCCATAACCCGGCCATGTCCCTTTTTAAACAAACCTGTTTTTTAATGACTTCTCCTTGTTTAGGAAAGGGCTGTCTATCTGTGAGCCTTCTGTCTGCTGCAGGGGAATAATGGGATGTCTCTCAGCTTCCTGCTGTGGAGCTGTTCTCAAGAAGGTCCATAACAAAGCAGAGTCTTTTGCTCTCTTCTTTCTTTTGAAATGGTTTTTCTTGGCATGGTTTCATCCAGCCTTAGTGATGGTGCCTTTATTTCCCCCATTCTTTTTGCTTGATTTACAACAGTGGAGTTTAATCTGTGTCTTATAGATGAGGGGTCACCTCCATGCCTGATTTCCAAGGGGTCTGCAAAAGGAAGCTAAGGAAAGCAGTGTCAGGGTTTGACTCAGGATTGGCAATTAAACCAGTGACAACAACGCTCTTGATCCCCTTCCCACCCAGGTAGGGAAGGAGAGAGAATAAGGAGAGAGACTCCCTGGATTGAAAACTAAACCACACAGGTTTAATTAAATACTAATGATAAAGGAAAATATGTACAATTACATACAAGTATGTGAAGGAATGTGCAAAACCCTATTGCCTGCCCCCACCCCCAGCAGCTCCCATGGCATCTCCCAAGCTGTGAGTAGTCCTGAAATGTCCTGGAGCTGCCGGAGAGAGCGGCAGAGCAGACAGGAGCTGAGGGTGGAGTGATGAGGGTCAGGAGTGCACAGGCCTAGGGATCAGTGGTGATGGATGGATGGAGTCCTCCCCAGACGCCGGCCATGGACAAGAGAGAAGGGAACCCAGAGCTGTACACAGCACTTCAGGTGAGGTCTCACCAGAGCAGAGCAAAGGTGGAGAATCACCTCTCTTGACCTGCTGGCCACACTTCTTTTGATGCAGCCCAGGACACAGTTGGTCTTCTGGGCTGTGAACACATATTGCAGGCTCATGTCCAGCTTTTCATCCACCAGTACCCCCAAGTCCTTCTCCTCAGGGCTGATCTTAATTCCTTCATCTCCCAACCAGTACTGATTCCAGGGATTGCACCGACCCTGGTGCAGGACCTTGTTCTTGGCCTTCTTGAACCTCATGAGATTCACATGGATCCACTTCTTGAGCTTGTCCAGGTCCTGCTGGATGGCATCCTTTTCCTCCAGTGTGTCAACTACAGCACTCAGCTTGGTGTCATCTGCCAATGGGCTGAGGGTGCTCTCAATCCCATTGTCTGTGTCACTGATGAAGATATTAAACAGCACTGGTCTCATTGCAGACCTCTGAGAGACATCGTTTATCACTGATCTCCACTCTCTCTGGATGCAACCATCCAGCCAATTCATTATCCACTCAACAGTCCACCCATAAAATCCATATCTCTCCAACTTAGAGAGAAGGGTGTTTGGGGGACCATGTCAAAGAGAAGTCCAGATAGATGACATCTGTAGCTCTTGTCCACTGATGCGAGCACTCCCTCATAGAAAGCCACTAGGTTGGTCAGACAAGACTTGCCTTTGATGAAGCCATGCTGGCTGTCTCAGATTGCCTCCCTGTGCTACCATGTGCCTTATCATAGCTCCCAGGCGGATCTGTTCTTCCAGGATCTGATCCTATTCTTGGATGATCTGCCCAGAGTAGTTGTGAATGCCCTGTCCCTGGAAGTGTTCAAGGCCAGGTTGGATGGGGCTTTGAGCAAACTGGTCTAGTGGGAGGTGTCTCTGCCCATGCAGGGGGGGTTGGAAGTAGGTGGCCTTTAAGGTCCCTTCCAACCCAACCATTCTATGATTCCATGATTCTATGTTCCATGATCTTCTAGGGCAAAGAGGTGAAGCTGACAGGTTGGAAGTTCCCAGGATCCTCCTTTCTACCTTTTAAAAAATGGGTGCTATGTTTCCCTTTTTCCAGCTACCAGGGGCTTAACACAGTTGCCATGACTTTTCAGATATCATGGAGAGCGGTTTAGCACAGTACTATATACACCTGCAGCAATTCATATCTGCCAGGAATCAGTTCCAAGCAATTGCCATGGGTTCATTTCTGTTCACTACAAATGTGGAGGAGATGGGTGGCTATAGAAAACAGCTACCCTGGCACAAAAGATAGAGTAAATGCTTGCTTCTTATAGGAGTGATTTGTAGGACATTGGGTGTGTACTGGCACTTTTTCTGAGTATCAGCTACAAGACAAATGTAATCCATATTCCACCTTCTGAATCTCCATTTGATTGCTGTGCATTCAACTTAATAAATTGACTATCATTGCACTAACCCTGAGAATGATTCAAGAGCCTCTTCAGTTCAGTATGTAATAAAACTCATGCTACTGTTAGGTTTCGTGTACTCTTATCTTGTCAATGGTTTGGATGGTTGGTTGTCATCTGACCTTGGCTATTCATTACATTTTTATATAGAATGCTTTAAACTGTTCTTGTAATGGATACACTGTAATTTCTAGGTGGTAATTCCTGCCATTGACCATTCTGCAACAAGTGAAAACACATAAGGCTACTGAAAGAATAATCTACTTTTCACAGAATCACAGAACCACTTAGGTTGAAAAAGACCTGCAAGATCATCTAGTCCAAGCATTAAACCTACTCTACCAAGTCCAGCACTAAGCTATGTCTCCAAGCACCCCATCTAGATGACTATTACACACATCCAGGGATGGTGACTCCATCTCCCTGGGCAGCCTATTCCAGTGTCTGACAACCCTTTCAGAGAAAAAGTTCTTCCTAATGTCTAGTCTAAACCTCCCCTGGTGCAGCTTGAAGCCATTTCCTCTTCTTTTATCACCAGTTACTTGTGAGGAGAGACCAGTGCCTACCTCTTTACAATGTCCTTTCAGGCAGTTGTAGAGGGTGATGAGGTTTCCCCTCAGCCTCCCTTTTCTTCACACTAAACAGCCTCAGTTCCTTCAGCTGCTCCTCATGAGACTTGTTCTCAAAGTTCTTCAATACTTTTTTTGCTGTTCTTTAGACATGCTCCAGCACCTCAATGTCCTTCTTGTATTGAGGTGCCCAAAACTGGACACAGTACTCGAGGTGTGGCCTCACCAGTGCTGAGTACAGAGGGATGATCACCTCCCTGGTCCTCCTGGCCACACTATTTCTTGTTGAACTTAATACAATTGACCTCATCCCATCAATCTAGTCTGTCCAAGTACCTCTGTAGATCTTCCCTGCCCTCAGGCAGATCAACACTCCCTCCCAACTTGGTGTTGTCTACCAACTTACTGAGAATGCATTCAATCTCCTTATCAGGATTGTTGATAAAGATGTTAAAAAGAAGTGGTCCCAACACTGAGGCCTGAGGAACCACTTGCGACCGGTCACCAGCTGGATTTAACTCCACTCACCACCAGTCTCTGGGCCCAGCTGTCCAGCCAGTGTTTCACCCAGCAGAACAAATGCCCGTCCAAGCCATGAGCAGCCAGTTTTTCATCAGAATGCTGTGGGAAACAGTGTCAAAGGTCTTATGGAAGTCCAGGTAGACAACATCCACAGCCTTTCCCTCATCAACCAGGTGGATCATCTTGTCATAGAAAGGGATGAGCGATTTTATACTGCAAAACCTAGATTGATAGGATATTTACTGCTTTTGACCTAATTTACTAACTACATAGCCCTTTACTAACTTGCTTATGGTTATTGGTCAATTCACAGTGGATTTAATGAACTTGGTGCTAAGGCCTTTGAGTTAATTAATATGTGAGTAACACTTTAACAGCCCTTGCTATGATGCATGATGTACGAGTTTACATTAAACTATGGGCTGGAAAATTTTGAGGAGAGATCTAAAATGCTTGAAAAGTTTTCTCCAATTGATTTCATTTTATGTTGATATTAATACATTTAAAAATTATTTCCTTCCAAACCTGGTGTTAGAGTAGGGCAATATTATGCAGTTTCATTTGATTTCAAAACTGTTGCTGAAGGAAAATGTGTATTCTTTTTTTCTTTCCTTTCAGTGTTTTTCATTGCAGCACATCATCATCTGTTGAGATTTTTTTAAAAACAGAGCTTGGGGTACCCAGTTATGCATTCTTTTCCACTCAGCATTTTGATCTCCTCTGCCTTGACCATTTTCAAAGTGCTCCAGTAGGCACACTTGAGACTGGGACCTCAGTTGTTTTTGCACTTAAAACAACGTTTATCCATTTATTTATTTATTTAAAATTTATTTGTTAAATAGAGAACTAATATGATGAGTGTCTAAGTTGCTTCAGTAAAAAAAACAACACAACAAAACAAAAAAAAAGGGAGTGAATTGAAGTCAGGGGATTGGAGTGAGTGACAGGTGACTGAGATAAGCCTGAAATAGCAGCTTAAAAGAGTGACAGGGGAAGATTAAAAGATATAAATTAAGGCAACTGCCAAAACCCTGTAGAATCTAGGACACAAGATTGTGCTGAATAAAGGAAGTTTGGAGTGGAAAGCAATTCAGACAAGATGAAAATGAAAGGGGGGCTGCCACAGGATTTCAGCACTTTCTTCAATAGGGAAAAAAAAAGAAAGAAATTATCATTTTGATAAAACTTGATGGAGAAAGAGAGAAAAAAATAAATAGGCTCCTGTCTTACAGAGAAATAAAGAAAGTGAGCAGGAAAGAATGTGAGGCCTTTGCAATAAAAGGGGAGTTCAGAGGGCTAAAAGTTTATTCAGAATATAATGGGATTATAGTCAAAATCGATTAAAGAAACAGGACTAGGTGCAGTTCAAAAGCTGAGGCATTGGAGGCAGCCCAGACCTCATTTCTGCTTTTTTATACTGATTTCTGATACTTTTAAGTAGCATGGTGAGTAGTATTCATAAAGCCTCTTCTTTGTCCTCTCTTTTGTGGCCCAAGTGCAGGACCTGGCACTTGGCCTTGTTGAAGCCCAGACCATTAACATTAGCCCAATGATCTAATCTGTAGAGCCTCCCTATCGTCATGCAGACCAATACTCCTGCTTAGCTTGGTGTCATCTGCAAACTCACTGATTATACACTCTGTGTCCTTATCAAGATCATCAATAAAGATGTTAAACAGAAACAGCTCCAACACTGAGCCCTGAGGAACAGCACTTGTGACTGGCCCCAGCTGGATTTGACTGCATTGACCACCACTCTTTGGGCCCGACTGACCAGCCAGTGCCTGATCCAACAGATTGTATGGTCAGCCAGGTCATGAGCAGCCAGGTTTTTTTTATGAGAGTTCTATGGGGAATCGTGTCACATGCTTTTTGGAGGTCCAGATAGACAATATCCACAGCCTTTCCCTCGTCCAATAGTTAGGTCATCAGGTCATAGAAGGAGATCAGGCTTGTCAGGCAGGACCTGCCTTTCATAAACCCATGCTGACTGGGCCTGATCCTGTGGTTATCCTCTATATGTCTTCTAATGACAGTCAAGATGATCTGCTCCATGACCTTCCATGGTACTGAGGTCAGACAGACAAGTCTATCATTTCCCAGATCCTTCTTTCTGCCTTTCTTATGAATAGGTGCTACATTTGCTACCCTCCTGTCCAATGGGACCTCCCCAGTTAGCCAGGACTTCAGGTAAATAATGGAAAGTGGCCTGGTGATCACATCTGCCAACTCTTTCAGCACCCTTGGATGTAGCCCATCTGGTCCCATAGACTTGTGTGGGTCTGAGGGGTGTAGAAGGTCTCTGATCACTTCTTCTTTCATTGTGATGACCTCATTCTGCATCCCCTCCCTGTCTCCTAGCTCATGTGGCTGGGTATCCATGGAGCAGCTAGTTCCACTGCTAAAGACTGAGGCAAAGTAGGTGTTGAGCACCTTAGCCTTTTTCTAATCCTTTGTTATTAAGATTCCCTCTGCATCCAACAAAGGATGGAGATTTTCCCTAATCCTCTTCTTGCTGTTAATGAACTTATAGAAACATTTTTTATTATCCCTAACAGCTGTAGCTAATTTGAGCTCTAGCTGTGCTTTGGCTCTCTTAATTTTCACCCTGCATAGGTTCACTTCTTCTTTATAGACTTCATGAGTGACCTGTCCCCTCTTCCAAAAGTCATAGACTCTCCTTTTGCTCCTAAGGTCCAGCCAAAGGTCCCTATTTAGCCAGGCTGGTCTCCTACCCCACTTACTGGTTTCTCAGCACACAGGGACAGCAGCTCCTGTGCCTTTAAAGCTTCTTTCTTGAAGTATGTCCAGCCTTCCTGGACTCCTTTATCCTTCAAGGCAGCCTCCCAAGAGACTTTGTCAATCAGTCTTCTGAGCAGGTAAAGTTTGCCCTCGGGAAGTCTAAGGTGGCAGTTTTACTAACGTCCTTGTTTCTCCGAGGATCATAAACTCAATCATCTCATGGTCACTGTGCCCTAGATGGCCTCCACTTTTACTTCCCCCACAAGAGCTTCCCTGTTCACCAGAAGCAGGTTCAGGAGGGCACCCTCCCTGGTGGGCTCACTTATCAGCTGTGTGAGGAAGTTATCTTCTATGCATTCCAGGAACCTCTTGTAATGTTCTCTCTCTGCTGTGTTGCATTCCCAGCAGTTCCCTGGGAGGTTAAAGCCCCTCACAAGAACAACAGCAAGTGACTGGGAGATTTCTCCCAGCTGCTTATAGAAAGCTTCAACCACCTCACTGCTTTGGTTGAGAGGTCTCTAGCAGACTCCCACAGCAATAGCAGCTTTACTAGCCCTTAACCTAATGCAAACAGTCTCAACCTCATCATGACTATACTTGATTTCCAAGCCCTCATAGCAGTCTCTAACATACAGGGCCACTCTACCCCCTCTCCTTCCCTTTCTATCCCTCCTGAAGAGCTTGTAGCCATCGATTGTGGCACTCCAGTCACGTGATGCATCCCACCACCTTTCTCTGATAGCCACTATGTCATAGTTTTCCTGGCGTATCACGGCTTCAAGCTCCCTGTTTGTTGCTCATACTGCTTGCATTGGTATAGATGCCCTTCAGATGAGCTAATGATTCCAACACCTTTTTTCCACTGTGGGCTCCATTTCCTACTAGACCCTTCTCAGGTGTTGCCATGATTTATAAACATCTCTCTTTTCTCTCAAATGAAACAACAGAGTGAGAATCCTGTCTAGTCCACCATCTTTCAAGCCCTGGCATGTTTCTCTTAGGCTTGTCCCTAACAGGCCCAGTTATCTCCCCTTCCCCCTTCCTATCTAGTTTAAAGCCCTGTCAATGAGCC
>NW_009954222.1:4459041-4468380 GCF_000747805.2 Chaetura pelagica
CCAGCGAGTGCTTGATCCAACATATTGTATGGTCAGCCAGGTCATGAGCAGCCAGTTTCATGAGAGTTCTATGGGTAAGAGTGTCAAATGCTTTTTGGAAGTCCAGAGAGACAATATCCACAGCCTTTCCCTCATCCAATAGTTGGGTCATCAGGTTATAAAAGGAGATCAAGTTTGGCAGGCAGGACCTGCTTTTCATAAACCCGTGCTGACTGGATCTGATCCCCTGGGTATCCTCTATGTCTTCTAATAACACTCAAGATGATCTGCTCCATGACTTTCCCTGATACCAAGATCAGACTGACAGGTCTGTAGTTTCCCAGATCCTTCTTTCTGCCTTTCTTATGGATAGGTGCTACATTTGCTACCCTCCTGTCCAATGGGACCTCCCCAGTTAGCCAGGACTTCAGGTAAATAATGGAAAGTGGCCTGGTGATCACATCTGCCAACTCTTTCAGCACCCTTGGATGTAGCCCATCTGGTCCCATAGACTTGTGTGTGTCTGAGTGGTGTAGAAGGTCTCTGATCACTTCTTCTTTCATTGTGATGACCTCATTCTGCATCCCCTCCCTGTCTCCTAGCTCATGTGACTGTGTATCAATGGAACAGGTAGTTCCACTGCTAAAGACTGAGGCAAAGTAGGTGTTGAGCACCTCAGCCTTTTCCTCATCCTTTGTTATTAAGATTCCCTCCACATCCAACAAAGGATGGAGATTTTCCCTAATCCTCTTCTTGCTGTTAATGAACTTATAGAAACATTTTTTATTATCCCTAACAGCTGTAGCTAATTTGAGCTCTAGCTGTGCTTTGGCTCTCTTAATTTTCACCCTGCATAGGTTCACTTCTTCTTTATAGACTTCATGAGTGACCTGTCCCCTCTTCCAAAAGTCATAGACTCTCCTTTTGCTCCTAAGGTCCAGCCAAAGGTCCCTATTTAGCCAGGCTGGTCTCCTACCCCACTTACTGGTTTCTCAGCACACAGGGACAGCAGCTCCTGTGCCTTTAAAGCTTCTTTCTTGAAGTATGTCCAGCCTTCCTGGACTCCTTTATCCTTCAAGGCAGCCTCCCAAGAGACTTTGTCAATCAGTCTTCTGAGCAGGTAAAGTTTGCCCTCGGGAAGTCTAAGGTGGCAGTTTTACTAACGTCCTTGTTTCTCCGAGGATCATAAACTCAATCATCTCATGGTCACTGTGCCCTAGATGGCCTCCACTTTTACTCCCCCCCAGAAGAGCTTCACTGTTCACCAGAAGCAGGTCCAGGAGGGCAACCTCCCTGGTGGGCTCACTTACCAGCTGTGTGAGGAAGTTATCTTCCATGCATTCCAGGAACCTCTTGGAATGTTGTCTCTCTGCTGTGTTGTATTCCCAGCAGTTCCCTGGGAGGTTAAAGCCCCTCACAAGAACAACAGCAAGTGACTGGGAGATTTCTCCCAGCTGCTTATAGAAAGCTTCAACCACCTCACTGCTTTGGTTGAGAGGTCTCTAGCAGACTCCCACAGCAATAGCAGCTTTACTAGCCCTTAACCTAATGCAAACAGTCTCAACCTCATCATGACTATACTTGATTTCCAAGCCCTCATAGCAGTCTCTAACATACAGGGCCACTCTACCCCCTCTCCTTCCCTTTCTATCCCTCCTGAAGAGCTTGTAGCCATCGATTGTGGCACTCCAGTCACGTGATGCATCCCACCACCTTTCTCTGATAGCCACTATGTCATAGTTTTCCTGGCGTATCACGGCTTCAAGCTCCCTGTTTGTTGCTCATACTGCTTGCATTGGTATAGATGCCCTTCAGATGAGCTAATGATTCCAACACCTTTTTTCCACTGTGGGCTCCATTTCCTACTAGACCCTTCTCAGGTGTTGCCATGATTTATAAACATCTCTCTTTTCTCTCAAATGAAACAACAGAGTGAGAATCCTGTCTAGTCCACCATCTTTCAAGCCCTGGCATGTTTCTCTTAGGCTTGTCCCTAACAGGCCCAGTTATCTCCCCTTCCCCCTTCCTATCTAGTTTAAAGCCCTGTCAATGAGCCTTTCTAACTTCTGCCCCAAAAGTCTTTTGCCCCTGTGGGACAGGTGAATCCTACCTGCCACCAGCAGGCCAGGTGTTTTGTATAGTTTATGAAACACTCACCGAGTGTTTCATAAATCAAAAAGTAAAATAATATGTATACTTTTGGTAGTGTTCCTGACAAGACAAAAGGTTTCACCAACACAAGTGTAACAATCGCTAAAACAGGATGCAACACAACAACAGGGCACAGATTTGAGGGAAAACCTTATCCTTTTGTGCAGCTCCTTTCTTCCTTCCTAGGTCTGAGAGCACGCCCAAGTTAGAAACAGAATTAGCACTTTGTGGTAATTATTGTCAAAAGGTGAAGATGATGGATCAGTTACTGACACACTGGTTTTGACAGCTTTCTCAAAAGGCATCTGGGCACAGCCTTGGAGCCAGGTATCTCTCTGCTGTCACAGCATAGCAACTGGACATCTTTTTAAGAACTGTAGCATCCTATCCCCCTGACCATCCTCATGTGATGCCTGAAGCAGGATTCATCCACTGATCTCTAGTGAACAGCAGGAGCAGTTTTTGTGCTTCCTTCTCTATCAGAGGTAAAAGGATCATTTACTAAAAATGTCAGTCTTTATCCATTGGACACACAGAGCTTATGGTGATTTAAACATTCGAAGTTAGGTGAGATTAAGCCTTCACCAATAACTAAGTCTGGTTGTGTCCTCCCTGCCTCCTGTCACCATTCTGATAAGGCTCCACATGGTTGCACGGGCCCTGATGTGCATCTTGGCACCTGGAGATGAGTTCAGGACAGAGATATTTGTTCAGCCAAGAAATTTCCTAGTTGCTCAGCCACCCACATGGAGAAAGATAAGCACTTTTGCCTCTTTGTGAAGTGACTGGTCTCTAGGAGTCAGCTTTGGGGCTCACCTCTCTCTTTTTCTTGACTGTTGGAGCTGTTTATTAGCTCAGATTAGGTATCTTTTGGAAAATATTTATTTTACTGAACTTCAGCTAAGTGAACTGCATTTGGAGTCCAACTGAGTTTGCATTGAAACTCCTGTTTGAAAACAAATGAAGCAGGTGTGTATTTCTGTGAATAAAGGTCACAGCAAAAGCTCTTCTGTTTCTTTCTTTCTTTTAACTTTCATTGTCTCAAATTATGATGCCTAGATTCATCAATAACACAAGTATTTTCTTCTGGAGGTCAAGTACACCTCAGTAAGAGGGACTTTTATGTTCAGAAAGTATATTTTAAAACAAAATTTGAAGAGAAAGAAAACCTGTGAAGCTTTGCCATTTTTCATATTTGAATCCTTGAAGTAACTGTTATCATGGAGATGACTAAAAATATTATTTACTTTCTCAGGGAAATGCCATGACGGTAACTTACATTTTCCTCTGGAAATTCCCACCTAAATTATCCCTAAGCTACTCTTCTGCTAACACTAATTGGCCTCTCACTTTCTGTGCTTTGAACATGTAATTTTTTTGTTCCAGTTATTGCTCACCCACAAGGCAAAGTAACACAATATTATTAACCAGCAGCTCAGTTATGAAAACACAAAGGATTTTTCCTTCTTTTAACTTCGCCAATTTTCATATAAAATCAACAACTTAAAAATGGATAAATGAGCTTTGATGTAACTTTGTATTGTGCTCCTCCAATAGCACTCAGAGCAGGGCTAGACCCTTCCAGCCTAATAAAGCACAATAAACTATGAAAACATGCCTGGTAATTGACAGATTTAATTCAGTTTATTGTATTTGAAAATACCACTGGAACAGCACTAATAAAATCCATATTCATAATTGTTATATACAGCAGTTTGACACAATCATTTATTTACTGACTTCTGTATAAAAAAAACAAAAAACTTCACAGTGGTATTTTAAACTGGAATGCCTTCCAGTGAGTAACTTTTAGTAACTTTAATGTCACTGTGTGCCATTTCACAAGAAAGTGAGTAATTTTTTTTTGTTTTGTCATACTGAACATTTTGGTTTTAATTGCAGTGTTAGAGATAACTTTCATCTGTGATTATTTAATTCCTTCTGAACCTCTCCACAAAAGAGTTTCAAATAAAAAATAAATGTATTTATTAGCTGCACAGAATTACCAGAGTGGATGAGAAAAGAAATCATGTTGCTATCATTCACTTGACCATTACAGTTACCTACTGACTAAAATGATCTTTTGATTTTAGCATTATCAACACCTGATTTTGTAGTTGACTACGGACAAAAGAGAAAACCTTTGACATTAGTTAAATTCTGGCCTCTGATTTTGAAATCATATGATATTAACCCTAGGCACTGAGTTTAATTCCTGTTTGTACAGCTTTCATTCTTGCAAAAGCATCTGTTTTCTCCATTGCTCAGACTTAGGCTGTTCCTATAAATAAAGCATCATGATTCTGCCAAATGCATTTTGCTTTATGCAGAAGGTGTTCAGCACATACATCGTCTGTAACAGGAGGGCAATTTCAGACTGTATTCAGTTAAACCTGCTTTCACACAAAGCCCTGTTGGCACCATTTTAAGACCACAAAATTGGCCGCGGAATGGTTGGGGTCAGAAGGAATCTCCAGAGGTCATCTGGTCCAGCCCTGTTGCTCAAGCAGGGCCACCTGGAACCAGTTGCCCAGGCATGTGTACAGTTGACTTACGAGTATCTCCAAGGATGGCAACTCCACAGCCTCCTTGGACAACCTGTGCCAGGGCTCAGTCACCCTTGAAAGGCCAGGACAAAAGTGGGAAAGAACTCCTGCAGCACCTAAAAATAAGCAAATTCAATAAAATTAAAAAAAAAAATCAGTAAAGAACTGCTTATCTTGAACTTGCTTTTTAAAGCATAAATGAACATGCTTTCTGTTTGAAATTGTGCTTGTATTAGTGAAGTTCATTTTAATTTAGCTTCTGCATAAGAAACAAAACCAAATCTCTCAGTTTGTCTCAGGAAATACAGTAGAACACAAGCAAAAATATTAAAATTATTAAAATTGCTTAAATATGAGCATGAGAGAGGGAGGGGGAAGGAGATGCTGCAGGAGTTGACGCAGAGATTCCCCTGCAGTCCATGGAGAGGCCACACTGGAGCAGGCTTATCCCGAAGGACTGCATCCCATGAGGAGGACCCAGAGCTGTGCAGTTTTTCAAGGACTCTATCCCATGGGAGGGACCCCACGTTGGGGCAGGAAAAAAGTGTGAGGAGGAAGGAGCAATAGAAAGGAGCCATTGTGGACTGACTGCAAACCTAATTCACCATCCTGCTGTGCTGCTTGAGCAGGAGGAGGAGTAGGAATGAATCAATGAAGTTTAGCCTGGGAAAAGTGGGAGGCCAGGGGGATGATGGTGTTTTGATTTTGTCTTTTTTCCTCACCATCCAATTCTATTTTAATTGACAATAAATTAAATTAATCTTCCCCAATTCCCTGTTTTGCCCATGATGATAACTTTTACGTGATCTCCCTGTCTTTATCTGATTTTCTCCCCATCCTGTTGGGGAGGGTGAGTGAGAGAGAGGTTGGGTGGGTGTCTGGCTGTTGACCAAGGTCAACCCATTACAACTATACTGCCTGCAAAGTCATCTTGTGAGCCAAGAGAAGACAGAGGCTCAGACCTTTACCTGTTGAGACTTGGCAAAGGTTGCTGGATTTCAACAAAGTGATGATGCTGACAGAGGTCTCAAAGTCACACGGTGCAAACATTGATCTTTGGCTCTGTTTGAAACAAACTCCCAGCAAAAGTGGTGAGTGTCGGGAATTGTAAGTCTGGGGCTTGGGGGATTTTTTTAGCTTGCAATAGTAGTTCTGTAGTGGAAGGCTAAACCTATTTTTGTCTGCACAGCAAATAATCTCAGTTACAGCCTGTGGCCTGTTGGATATTAAATTACCTGAGCCATTCTTTTAATACTGTTCTGGAATTTGCTCTTTTCTAATTGAGCTAAGAATCAACATAGCAGGATACTGCTCTTCAAAATGAAGTGCAAACACAAATGAGAGCAATAATGAATTTTTTAGATTTCAGCAAGAACACCCCTCCTGCTCACCCTTCTTCTTTTGGCTCCTCCATGTATTCTTTTCCCCTGGAGATTTAAGACACCATGAATAGTAACCCTTTGTTCCCTGGTGTTACCATTTTGTCATTGCTAGATTTCTTCAGTTGCTGGGTTTCTGTGTGTGAGGGACAGTTAAAGGCTGTTTTCTTTCAATAAGGACCTCTGAAAGTATTTGAAAAAAAAATAATGAAATAAGTAGTAGCTTGAAAGAAGAGATATAACAGGAAGGGGAGTGAAAAAGTAGGCCAGTCAAATGCAGAATGCGTGTCAGGTCTCACTCACTCATTTTAGAAGACTGCTGCACAGAAGAGCACTGGTATTAAATAAAACCCACCCCTTCTTGCTCTGCACAATCACTGAACTTATGTGTTGTTTTTAAAAGTTGTGTCAGCTCAGGGATGAATTTATGTGAGTAGAAGAATTGCACTTGGAATGAGGAAAGCTGCATTTCTCAGTTCACCTCTGGAAGCTCTGTCACCAAATCAATCCCACACCCCGCACATAACACAAGAAGGTGGGAAGTCCAGGTTCACCTGAAATTGTGCTTCAGTCAACAATTAGTTTCTGAAGCTTCTAACTATTGCCTTTATGATCTTCCTGCGTGTGCTCAGCCAAGTGTCACAAGAACAGCAGCTTGGGTAATTTAGAGACTGGGTTTTTTTGGACACTGAGGGCCATAAAAAACCCTCATGGCTAGATTATGGTCAGAGCCAGTGCATTGCACTGCAGTGATAAGGGACATCCAGATCTTGACTGTGTCCTCAGTTTAATAAGAACCAAGGAAAGGGCTTCAGGAGACTTCATGGTCCAAGTAATAGAAATCAGTCTGATCTATTGAACAGAGTACAAAGTGTGTGCTTTTAGCTTTTGAGGGCCTTGTATTTCCCCAACAGCATTTTAAAGTTTTCATATGACAAAGCTGTCTCTGGCTGTATGGATGTTGCCCCCAAACGATTTGTTTCCCAGTCAAGGAGAGCTGCAAAATAGAACTGTAACTACTAAATAGTGGGCTGAGGCAGGTTTGACTCAATTACTCTTTGTACCACTAAACCAGAGGACTAAACCAATTCATGGGACTGAGATCATGTTAATTTGGGGATCCAGCCTGGTGGTGGCAGGGGCTGTAAAAGCTGAAGTGCTGTTTATTTCTGGGGTAGCTCAGTGGGATCACTGACCAAACACTCACCTTTTACTTTATGGAAATAGCTTTGAAAAAGTATAATTGATGCAAATATTTGTAAATTAGAGAGAAAGTTTAGCCCAAGGTGTAAGAATTCCTTTACATCCTTTTGGTTAATTGATTGGTTTCTCCTCTCAGTTACACCACTGTGACTCAAGTTTCCCTTCAGTAACTTAAAACAGGTGTTTTTCTCTGACTTGGATGGAGCTTCTGTGTGAACAACAACAGACTCAGGCCCTGAGTCTCTGGGTTGACTAATTAATTCAAGCCACAACTCTAATTTACCATGATGAAGCAAAATCAAATTCACCAGAGATTAACTCTAGATAATGCTCAGACTTTTTTTTGTTGTTCTTGCTAGAGAAGTGGAAGAATTTAATACATTTCTTTAATGAACAATGGGAGATGTTTCAATAAATGCAAGCCCTGAAAAATTGAACTCAATAAGGGCCTCATTATAACAGCTTTTTACTATAAATATACCATTCACATACAGTGCACTTAAAAATTATTAGCTCCAAGTAATACTCAAAATTACATTTCAGCATCACAAGACAGGAGCACATAATTTAGAAATTACAAGTGACTATAAATAGTAATGAACACCTCAAGCAAATAGTAATGAAAACCTCAACCAAACCAAATGGTTTTGTGTTGGGTTTTTTTGTTTGGGGTTTTTTCCATTCACTGTGTATGATGATCTGTTACTAAAATTATACTTGAATGTATTCTTATGTTCATCCATTTCAAACTCACCCCATTGCTATCTTTTGGTCAAAAGGAAATTTTGCCAATGGACCTTTGTAGTATTTCAGCCAGAAAAACATAGAGGGAGTGGATTAATGCAGAACTAGCTCTTTCCAGAAAATCCCAGAATGGGTTTTTCAAGCCTAGCAACCAAGGCATTGACCCTAGGACCACATTAATGGTGCTGTGGTAGTCTGGCTGTACATGACTGGCTGTATATTTTTTCAAACTAGTGAAAGATTTCTGTGTTTAGAGTTCTAAATTGGCTATTCTTACATATAATAGACATGTATTTTCAGTGTCATGGAATCTGAAATCCAATAACTATTTTTTTGTAATACCATATATATCAAAAGGAAGATTACATCACTTACTTAAAAAAATGTTTTTAGCTGACTCCAAGAAAAAGAAAATATTCATTCTCAAAAAATCAGGTACAATGCCTGGAAAAGAATTTGTTTTGGGTTAGTGCAGTGGAAGTTTTGGGGTGGAGATGCAGGGACACAGGGGTGTCTTGTGTGAGAAGTTTCTACAAGCTCCCTTGGCTCCAATTCCAGCCCTGCCTCCGGCCAAGGCCAAGCTGATTAGGGAAGCTGTATGTGCCTCTGCGAGCAACATAATCAAGAGGAAAATGAAACTGCAAAAAAAGACCTCAGGGCAGAAGAAGGTGGTGAGAGCAATGCTGGAGCAGAGATACCAAGGTCGGTATGAAGGACGGGGAGGAGGTGCCCGAGCAGAGTTTCCCCTGCAGCCCGTGGAGGAGCACAGTGGAGCAGCCCATGAAGGAACCTGGTGGGGCAGATGTGGATCTGCAGCTGTGGAGAACCCTGCGCCAGGGGAGGTGGCTGTTCCCAAAGCAGCCTGTGACCCTGGGGGCAGCCCATGGTGGAGCAGTCTGTTCCTGAGGGATTGCACCTCTTGGGAGGGACTCATGTCGGAGAGGTTCATGAAGGACTCTCTCCCATGGGAGGAACTCCACGTTGGAGTGGGAGAAGGCTGTGAGAAGTCCTCTCTCTGAGGAAGAAGGAGCAGAAGAATCAATACGTGATGAACTGATTTTACTCCCCATCCTCCTGTGCCACTGGGGGGCAGGCAGGAGTGAAGTAATTTGGGCCCAGGAAGAAGGGAGAAGTGGGGAGAAGATATTTAAGACTGTTGTTTTTTTTAATCTTTCTCCTGGTAAATTAAACTGATCATGTTTTTTTTTCTCTCCCAAAGTTGAGTCTGTCAGTTTTGCATGTGACCATAAGTGGGTAATGAAAATCTCCCTGTCCTTGTCTTGATCCATGAGCTTTTGGTTGGATTTTCTCCTCCCTGACCCACAGTGGGGGGGGGG
>NW_009954222.1:4469002-4498875 GCF_000747805.2 Chaetura pelagica
CAGTGAGTGACCAGAGGCCTGGTTGTTACCAGCTGGGCCTAAACCACATCAGAATTATGTAGAATAAGATGGGAAGAACAACAGGAATTCAATCATTTGGGAAGATCTTTATGCCTCTCAGATATAACTAGATATTTTTTTCTATTCCAAGTGAGTATTATCATTTGAATTATCACTGTTAATTAATCACTGTTCCAAACTCTTGTTTTGGAAGAGCACACAGATTTTGTTCCAGGTGCTATCCTGGTAAGTGTGAAAACATAGTTCATGCTCACACACATTTAGACCAAGCTGCTAAAAAGCCTGCAGTGGGAAGGTGTCATAGCTTTAGCTCTGTAACACTGAGAAGTACATAATTTGTCATCCAGGGGTGTTGATAAAGCACAAGCAGAGGTTATGTCTGTTTAATTCAGTTGAGTCAGGGGTGAGAAAGTGGTCCAGGGAACAGATCTCTGGGCTGGTTGAGAAGCCACCTGATGCCCTCCATGCCTGCTCTTGAATTAGCTGATGGGAAAGCTTAGCAGCTGGTGAAGACCGAAAGGGTCCCTGTTAATGTGAAGCCACCTCATGATGAGAGACAGCAAGCAGAATCAAACATCTGACCTTGAGTTACACATCCTGCCAGCTCCTGTTAGTTTCTGTGGAGGGAAACATTTTTTAAGAGGACAATTCATAAGACCTGTGTTAAATATTGCCAGAAATATTCCATGTCATCCTGTGAAAGGTAACAGAGGATTTTTGCAAGAGGCCTTGTTTATATCCATAAACTACAGAGTGACTATTTGAAAACTATTTATGCCCTTCCTTTAGACATTTGAAAGTGAAAAAATCTGTCAGCATGTATGTACAGTTCTAAATTTTGTTTACCTGCCAATATAAAGATATAGCATAAACTAAGTATGCAGGGGCAGAACCATAGCTATTTCAGCTAGGTGAGGATCATCCTCCATAAATCTCAGAAAAACAAACCTGGACCCAAAACTTTCAGTTAAAGCAAGACATTTATTTGTTAACTCATAGAATCATAGAACCACAGAACAGTTTGGGTTGAAAGGGACCTTAAAAATGATCTAAATCCAACTCCCTGTTCTGGTTTGGTTTGATGGGTTCTTAGTAGCAGGGGACGGGCCCCAGGGTGGCTCCAGTAAGAAGCTGAGATGCTCCTTCTGCTTCCAAAACCAGCCAAGGAGCCATTAGGGGGACAATAGATGCGCCTCTGCGATTAACATAGGAAAGAACAACTGTAACACCTGAGAAGAGATGCACTTAGGGGAGAAGAGCTGTGCTAGAGAAGGAAAGCGATGTTGGTGGTTGGTGAGGAAGAAGGGGAAGAAGGTGCCCAAGCAGAAGTTTCCCTGCAACCCATGGCGAGATGGCAGCTGTGCCCCTGCGCTTATGGAGGAACGTGGGGGAACATTCCCTGAAGGCAACAGGAGAGGTGAACTTGGCCAGTGGACCTGGATTTTGTGGCCAGAGGATTTGTTGCCTGTGGACTCTGATTGCGCAGCTTTGGAAGACCCTGGTGCCAGGGGAGTTTGTTCCCAAAGCAGCCCCTGACTCTGTGGGAAGCCCAGGCTGGAGCAGCTCTGGACCTCGTGGGAAGGACTCAGGAAGGAGAGGTTTGTGGAGGACTCTCTCCCATGGGAGGGACCCCGTGGGGAAGCAGGGCAGGACTGTAAGGAATCCTTCTTCCTGAGGAGGAAGGAGCAGCAGGAACCACCAGCCTGTGAACTGACTCTAAACCCCATCCCCTGTCCTCCTGTGCTGCTGGGGGGAAGGAGGGAGAGAAATCGGGTACAAAGTGATTGGGGCCCAGGAAGAGGGGAGGGGTGGGGTAACATGTGCAAGCCCCGCTCTTTGTACGTCTGTGTCCAGTGCATGTGATGATAAGTGTGAAATGAAATTATTTTTTTCCCCAAATTTTGCCCAGGACCCTAATCGGTGAAGAACCCTCCTTGTCCTTTGTCTCAACCCATGAGCTTTGTCCCCCTCATCCCAGAGTGTGTGTGTGTGGGAGCTGAGTGAGCGGCCATGGGGCTGCTCCTTTGTTGTTGTGTTGTCCCAAGGGACACCTCCCACTAGATCAGGCCTCTCAGAGCCCCAGCCAACCCGCCCTTGAACTCTTCCAGGGATGGAGCTTCCACAACTTCCCTGGCCAACCTGTTCCAGTGTCTCACCACCCTCACACTAAAGAAATATCCTCCTAACATCTAACTTAAATGTCCTCTCTTCCAGTTTTGCTCCATTACCCCTTGTTCTTAGAAACTTTCTTGTTGTTCTTATTATCTGGCTTTTTTGTTGTTAACTAATTTTAAAAATATTTGGGGGTTTTTTTTGGTGGGATTTTTTTAGTGGTGGTGGTGGGTGATTTTTGTTGTTGTGCTGTCGTTTGATAATGCACTGGAACACTGGTGACATTTTTAGCAGTAAGGAAACAAGAACAACTGGATGATGGACATTCTCAAAGTCAGTTTCCTTTTTTCAGATGTTACTACAGAAGAGCTTCAGATAAGGTACAAATGTAGTACATGTTTCCACTATTGTGCTGGAACTTGTTCACACAATCTCCTGGGAGTCCTTTCTTAAAACTCTTCTAATACATTAAAACAATTAATTTCCATGCATCTGGTAAAACTGCATTTGTTCCAGACCAGATACGATCTGTGATTCATTAAAATCCATTTGAAGAACAGCTTTTTTAATTTGGGACTGAATCAGTTTGCCTCAAACAATAGGAATACACAAACAATGGGAATTCCAATAGTTAATTTCATGCGTTAATTATTATAACTTCACTCTGTCTTTAAAGAATAATTCATGCTGTGTAGCACAATCAAATATTGTTAATGTATTCTCACTAGCCATGTAGCTATAGTGAATTTTGTG
The DNA here is from genome assembly GCF_000747805.2 of Chaetura pelagica. Lineage (NCBI taxonomy): Eukaryota > Metazoa > Chordata > Aves > Apodiformes > Apodidae > Chaetura > Chaetura pelagica. The sequence continues at coordinate 4,471,889 of NW_009954222.1, forward strand.
TCATTGGTGGGTGACTATGAGAATGTGCTGCATTAGCTGGAGAAATATATTGACAGCTGTAGGATCTATGGAAGAATACAAATATACATCGATCAAATTTAGAGTCACAGGCTTAAATATTATGCAAAACAAAGCCCATGCTTAGAAATTAAAATGAGATTGGAAGAAATACTGGAGTCAGAGTGAAACCACAAAACAAGTTTTTGCCCACTTTAGTTTTCTTTGCAGAGTGTGCAGAAAAAAACAATTGGAAAATTTCAAAAGGAGATTTTTCCAAAAAATAATATTTAAAGGTTTCTTTGTTAGATGCAGCAGTATGGAAACTAGTCATGGGTGAAGAGTTGAATAAAGAAAAAATGCAAGAGCAATGCAATTTGCTTTTTGATAAAATATGAACAAAACCAAGGCATTTGCAATCTTCTACTTTTGAGCTCTTGTTTCCATGGCGTCACCTACTTATAAAACCAAGAATGGGCAGGTGTGAGAGAAACCAGGAAGATTTTCCACTGCAGTTCCAGATGTCTCACCCAGATATAGACATTCTATAGAGTGGATTTCTTGAAGATTATCCACAGATTTGAGCTGGAGAACCTAGAAGCTTTAAGTAGGGATTTTGCTGAATATAAGTTCATGTCTGTGTTGTGTAAGCTTGCTGTATATATGTACTTTATGAAGCAAACTGCTTTATTATTAACTGACACAGTACTAGCTGACACATCTGTTTCAAGCTCGTTATTGCCAATGCCACAGAAGCTGATTTTGTCATTTGGGAAGAATGAAACATATAGAAGGACTAAGGGAGCAATATATGATACTATGGATGGAACTGTGCTGGTTTGATGGGCTTTTTGGTAGCGGGGGAGTGATCCCAGGTGGCTCCTGGAAGAAGCTACTAAAAACTCCCCTGGCTCAGGATGGCCAAAGCCAAGCCATTAGAGAGACAATAGATTCAACTCTGTACTTAACATATGAACCAACTGATATAAGACCTAAACAGGGAGCAAGCACAGGAGCTGAGCTGGAGAGGTGAAAGCAGTGCTGGTGTTAATACCCTGAGACTCGTGAGGAAGAAGGGGATGAAGGTGCCCAAGCAGAAGTTCCCCTGCAACCCACAGGCTGTCCCCCTGCACTTGTGCAGGAACATGATGGAACATTCCCTGAAGGTGCCAGGAGGGGCAAATGTGGATTTCCAGCCCATGGCCTTGGATCATGCAGCTGTGGAGGATCCTAAGCCAGGGGAGGCAGCTGTTCCCAAAGCAGCCTGTGACTCTGGGGGCAGCCTGCACTGGAGCAGCTTGTTCCTGAGGGACTTCACTTTGTGGGAAGGACTTATGCTGGAGAGGTTTGAGACAGACACTCTCCCATGGGAGGGACCCCATGGGAAAACAGGGGAAAACTTTAAGGAATTCTTCTCCCTGTGGAGGAAGGAGCAGTGGCAACAACAGACTGTGAACTGACTGTAAACCCCATCCCCAGACCCCCTGTGCCACTGGGGGGAAGGAGGGAGAGAAATCAGGAACAAAATGGTTTGTGCCCAGGAAGAAGACAGGGGTGGGGATAAAGCTTGTAAGCACTGCTCCTTTTTTTTGTCTGTGTCCTGTGTGCACCAAACCCTTTTACTGTCCCCCCTGCCATGTGTACCAGAGAACTGAGGAGTTTAGTGTGGGTCATGCTGAGATTGGAGACAAAGGAGTTCTACAGCTGGCACTGGGAACAGAATATCCTGTGATAACCAGTGAGATATCCAGTGATATCCAGCGATAGCCTTGAGATTTCATGAAAACCACTGACTTAGCAGGAAAAGATAAAGAATGCCAGTCTAAGCTGCCTCCTAGGACCGAACCTCCACTGCAATAAACTGGTCGTGTGGTGCCAGTTGTCTCAACCTCCTGTTTTGCAATGGGTGGTCTCATTAATTAGCCAAACAAAGACTATCTGCAGGACAGAGCCCCAGCACCATACCCCCAACTCCTATCTTGGCGGAGCATGGAAAAGATAGAAGGATTTTCTCACCTGTACAGGGAGAAAAGTGGGGGTGCAGTGGGCAAGAACTGTATAGAAATTTGGGACACTATGTGTGCAGAGAAGCACTTCCCCACCAACGATGTCGCTGGACAGTGATGGTAACTATTCTCTCACTTGCTGTCCTCTGTATTTCTGCTTTCTCCTTTATTTTCTGTCTCTGTTTTCCTTCCTGTCCTATCCAATCTATCTATCTATCTATCCCCTCTAGGGACTTTGTTGTGTTACTCCAGTGAAGTTTTGCTGTGCAAGTCACATCTGACCTAATTTGCATCTTAATTTCACCATTGGGGATCACCTTTAAACCTTTTCACAGGTCCTGCAGGACAACAAAGGGTGCGGCTGATGTGCTGCTTATCCCAGGAGAAGGAAGGCAGAATCCAGCCACACCAGCCTCCCCCTTCCATGAGGACTTTTGGAAAGCAAGGGGGTTCTGCCCAATCCCTTGTAAGACAGCACATCAGTCCCAGTGCCTGTTTGTGCACCTGATACGGTGTTATCTTTGTTTTGTCTTGGCAAGATCATAAAAAATTGCCACGAATCCGAATACCAGATTATGACAGCAGGAAGGAATAAACACCTTTTTAGTGTTTGCTGTAAGATTTTCTCCGTTGACTTGCAGGCTGGTGGGAGAAGGTGTTCAGGGAAAGAAGGTGAAGATTTTCTCAGAAGTATCAGGCTAGCACTGGTGAACTCTTGTGAATGTTTAAATTACCATAAAAAGACAACATGCAACTGAAGTTGTGCCAAGAAACAGAGCTTCACCTTTGTGTTATACAACTCTGTATGTTTGTATGTGTAAGAAAATACATAATGAAAACAGTAAAAGAAAAGATAAAATCACTAGAGGTTACCTTGGAAGTGGTAGGAGGAATAGGAGTACTGTATGTGTGTAGATATTCTATAAGGTGCCCTCTAGTTCTTTTGCTGGTGAAGACAAGATGCCATCCTGTACAATTTGTCATTGCTATTTGGTCTCTTGTTGCCTGTGCCTACACTCAGGTGGTGCTTGCTGAGGCCTATTACTTCCAAGCAGACACCAATTTTGCAGTAAGTGAGTAAATGCAAAGCAAGATAAGCAGATTGGTCAGTATCTGAAAGCACATGCACTCTTTTATCTGGTCCGTTATAATGGATCTTCTGCTATACCAGCATTCTTCAGAAGGGCCTGTGCTCATGCAGAACTGTCTCGCTCCAAGCTGAGCACTCAACAGCCTGATTTCTCTCAGAACTGCAGTTCAGGAGGGATTTATGCTGTCCCAGGATAGCAAAACTATTAATACAGGCAGCACAGGACATGTGGTGTCCTCTTCACCCTAGCAATGCCTTATCTTATTGGCTCCAACCACAGACTCAGCTGTTCAGGCCACATTGAAGACCAAGAGTCTTCTCATCCAGAAAGCCAACTGACAAAGAGACAAACTCCTCTACTTGTAATTATATTGTGGCAATCCCTGAACAAGCAGCTTCTTCAACAATCAAGAAGCAGAATGATGCTCAGTAGAGGCCACCCATAGTCTGCCACCTGCTTCTCCAGTGGGGTATCTGCAAGAACACATATCCTTTATCCTTATTGTTTTGAAAGAGTCAGGATTTATGTACAAAACCTTTTGGATATGTACGTATTCTTGTCAAAGACAAAGGTAGCAGAGGAGAGGGAGATCTCACACAGCAGACAGTACTTAGCAGCCACATCTATTTCTCCACACCTCATGAGAACAGTGGAATGAGAGAGGGACAGGGAAGGATGCTCAATAAAAAAGACTTAAAGAATAGTGATTAGCTGCCTACCTACAAGAACTTACTGGGTTTTGGCTTTTTTTGTGGGTTTTTTTTGGGTTTTGTTTGTTTCTTTCCTGTTGCTGGATCCTGCTCTTCTTTCTTTTCTCTTTTTGTTGAAGAGCCAGTTCACAACTGGCTAAGTTGCAGCTCTATCACACTTGGTCTCTTCTGGATTCCACGGAATGCCCTGTAGCTCTTTATTGTATTTTCTATTTTATTTGCTCTTTCCCAGCTGTAAATCATATTTACTAATTTACATGCCTTTTTTCCAAGCTCAAAGCATCTGAAATTTCAGTTGTCTGTGACATATCTCACCAAAGTGGAATTTTTCTAATACAGAAGTAAATAAATGGGTTGTGGCATGAGAACATGACAGCTGAAACCAGTAGAGACTGCTGAGATAGTGAGGAATGAAAGCATTTAGAGAAAGGAGCCAAATCAGACACAATTTCATCAAATTTTTGCAAGGGTCTGGATCCTCCAGGGTCCTGCCTGAAGTTAGGTGGGTTCAGAAGGTTTCAGAATTAGAGAACTGATTGCTCCCTGTATTCAGCACTGTCACAGATCTCAGAAAAGGTCTGCAGAGATATAACACAGGGGCATCATTAAAGTAAATTGCTCCAGGCTGTCTGATGCACTAACAGTTCTGGAAGCCAATATGTTTGCAACTGCTAGGCCAGAGGGAGAAGCAGGTCTTTAAACCCTCAGCAGAGGTGAAGTGCTCTGTTTTGTCTTTCTTTCAGGTTTAGCTTTTACTTGGATTATTATCTTTCAGCCAGTTGTTTGAATGTCTGGAAAAATGGTTTTCAAGTAACACTGTCTCTTTGTCTCTATGTGTCTATATATATTTACACATATCTCTAGCTGTGTATGTCTATGTATCTATATATCTGTAGCTGTGTCTGTATCTATAAATATTATTTTTGGTTTTGTCCTTTTTCACTCTGGATCACATGCTGCTAGCACAGGTGCAGGCATCACTTGTCACTTTCATCAAAGTCTCCAGAGACCAATTTTATTAGTAGTCAATCTGCTTTTCCTAGCTGTATTGACATAGCTCCCTCCTAGGTGCTGAATTTTGGAACAATCCCATAGAATGCAAAAGACAGAGTACCCTCTGCCTAAGAGTTCATGTGGCTTTTCACTGATCCACAGTTTCTAGGACCTAAATGAATGAGCCATGCAGTTTTCACATAGACTGTAAAATCCAGGCACTCTTTTGAATAACAAACATCTGTGCATATGCATATTGTGAGCAGCCTTTCTACCTCAGCATTTTCAATGCACTTTTATACTTAGGATTCACTTGGCATGATATAATATTGCCACACTAACAAACAGAGGACTGTGCTCTCATCCATAAAAAGAAAATACAATTTTTGGAGGCAGGATCTTTTGAGCTCAACTTTAGTAACATTCTGTTATTTCCCTCCCCCCTAAACTCTGAAGGATAAATATCAAAGTTAAGCCTCCTACTTACCATTGTCCTTCTTGCTTAATATTAAGCTTCCTCTCTCCATCATTCATGCATCCCACCTCCCAATATTATATTATTGATTTTAGTCAGATTACAATCACATGCCTTAAAGAACCTTTGCTGCTGTATAAATTAGGTGTAAATAAATTAATACATTCTGTGAAAAAATGTCCCTTTTTGAGGAGCCATGCATAGAGCTCAAACCAGTCAGCAAAATTTAATTCCTCATTGAAATTAAAATGATTATAAAATATTCACTGGTTAATATATACTATTGATGCTGAGGTCTTTGCCACTCTTTATAAAAATTTACAGTTCAGTACCTATTATTTCTAAAGACAATCTGAGAAACATCCTGTGCTGTAAAAAGGTTAAAAAAAGCTTCACAGTGCATATGTTCTCTTTAGATAGACAAATTTATTTTGTTCAAAACTTGTATTCTTGTATTTATTAAGCCTGTAATTGTGATCAAAATACACAGCCCTGGCTTATCTGACATAAGCAGGAAATTAATTCATTGTGAGACCTTGTAAAAGGGAAAGGAGATTTTTTTTCCAAACAATTCATTGAGACACTCATGGTCATTCCCACATAAATTTCACTCACTCTCAGATGCACCAACAAGCACAAAGACATATGCCTGAGTGGTGTGCCCAGGGTCACTTGTGTGTGACAGGGAAAAGGGACACTCACCATCAGCTGAGTCCTAATCATGTCACCATGTTCTTTTCTGACAATGATGAACTATTTTTTTGAAACTCTTTTTATAAGCCATGATGTGATTCATTTCCCTCAGAATCAATCTTTCTTCAGCCTGCCTCTTAACAGAGCACAGTTTGGTCAGTGTTTCCTCATTTTGGGTCTCCTCACAGCTATACTCAGTCTTCCAGTTGGGATAAGAGGAGGGGAATAGCACACACGCTGTGGTGTCAACTCACAGGTGCCACCTTCTTGTTGTCAGCCCATGGGTCCTCTGCTGAGAAGACATCTGTGCAGTGGCTTTATCAGATGGTCCTCCTCCTCCTGGTCTTGATGTGGAAAACAACAGGTTCCTGAGTTTTAACTAGTCTACTGCTGTCAGTCATGTCCTTGGTTGTTCATACATGCTATTTTTTTGGACCTTTGTTCTATCTTGAGTCCTCTGGTGCTTTCCCACAGTTTTTTCCATTAATTCTTCATGTAGACCAACCAATGTTTCTGTTAAAATTTCTGTGAGTGAAAACTTTGAATCGTTCCCTCTAGTTCTGACCTTCATTGTCTTTTTTTTTTTTTCAACATTTGTTCTCCCTGTTGCTAGTGCTATTTCCTCTTCAGCATCTTCAAGATCTCTCATTTATTTCCTTTCCTCATGTCAGATAGCTCAGTTAGCTCTCTGTCTCCTTGTCCCAGTTACTATTCCTCAGCATCTCAAACACACACTTTATTCTCTTTAAAATGCAGCTGTTCAATACATTTACACAGCACACTTAAGTACCTTTACCCTGCACACTGATTGAATCCTAACAGAAAGGGAGACCATTGCCAGTTTGACATGCATGTAAAACAGCAAAGAAATTCCTTTTATTTCCTCTTTTCTTGTCACTCTGGTTTACTAGGAGACTATAAGAAATGCAGTGCAAGAACTCCTTGATTTATTTATTTATTTACTTGTTTTCCTTCCCATTAATCATATAGTTAATACAGTGAACACAAATTGCTTTTACCTGTTTGGATTGGTCTCCTTTTTATTGAGATTATAATGCTCTTTGCAACAGGACTGTTCTTCCTGGGAGTGGAATGATGGTTCCCACAGGCCTATTGCAATGCAAGCACAACCTTTGTTTTCTGTGAAGATTTATCCATTTTTAGTACTTGCACCATTTTTGACCCATCTTTTCTTTTAAGCTCCTCAGTCCAAGTAAATGTAGCAAGCATCTTGCAAGGTAGGTAATTAAACATAAAGAAATTGGGTAATCTCTTCTGTTTAATGGATGAAAGAGCATCTAGGTCTGCCTTTAGCATTTCAAAGCAGTTACCATCTTGACTTTTATAGGTGTATAATAAAATGCTGAAGCAGAAAATAACAGAGAGAGCTGCCAAACAATTATATTTTCTGCAAACCAATAAACCCACTGACAAATAGAATGCGTTCACGACTGGATCATTAATTACATTCTCTTAAGGTGTTTAATAAGAGAACATTTTTCCACAATATCACTGTTTGGCAGATATTCTTGTTAAGATCAGCTGTTGATTCAGTGCTCATGTAGTATTGCTTGCTGGAGCTCCCTTGTTCTGGATCATTAGACAGAAACAAGAGGATTTTATTTTGTTGTGCAGGATTGTATCACCACATGGTGTTATGATCATATATCTTCTCCAGTAGCTACTCGGTTGGACTCAGTGATCCCAAGGGTCTTTTCCAACCTGAATAGTTCTGTGATTCTATGATTCTGTACTCCAATATGGACCATAACGTAAACAGTGCCACATGCATTGTGCCATATTCTGGGTTTATGTTTGCAATCAGGATTCTGCAAAGAAATTCCAGTTGAATATTTTGAAAAGACTCCTGCTATGAGTTCACTGACTGATTCACTTATCCCAACAAACACTCTGGGAATACAAACTGGCATGCACCCATGTCCACATCAGTTGTGGGTTGTCTTGTTCCAATGCCTGTGTGCCAAAGAGATTGCGGATAAAATGAAAGTGGAGAAGAAAGTGAAGAAAGGAAAGCTAAAATAATTAAAAATATTAAAGGACTTTTATCATCTCTAGCATTGCTGCTTCACACATCCCACCAGTAGTTCTATATGCAGTTCCACCCAACTGCACAAAAAAAATCATCCAAATAACTGAAAATAAAGGAAGAAAATTAGAAACCTTCATTGAAACCACATTGAGTTACACCAGCTGTGCCTATGTCCTTTTTAACCTAATTTATATGCAAAATATTGGAAAGGCATAAAGTCACAGAACTACAAAACAAATGAAGACTGTTATACTACCAAGGAAAGCTGGATGCAATATTTTTGATGAAGCCAACTCTTTGTTGAAAAGCTGTTACTTCAGCAAAACAGAAATAGTTATTGGAGATACTTGAATTCTGCAAAGATTTGCATGAGAAAGTATTTGATAGAAGCAAACCAAGTAGTTTGATGGAGTGTAGTACTTCTACTTTTGGCAGGGAAAAGTTGAATATGTATGTAACTGGATGACCAGACAAAAGAATGACAAACGAAATTCAATATAGATAAATGTAAAGCAATGTACAAAATAAAAATTAAAATGCTATCATTGCATAAAATGATAGGTTCTGAAGTGGTCATTACTAGTGCAGTGAAAAACCCTGGGGTTATGACAGCAGAAAACATCATCTCAGCAGCAGTCAAAAAGCAGATCAAATGCTAAGAATCATTAACAAGGAAAACAACAAAACAAAAAAATCCCAAACAAACAAAAAAAACAATCAAGGAAAAAACATCATCTTGCTGCTGAACAAATTGATGTTTTTTTCCACTACTGGCACACTGGGTTCTGGTCCCTGCATCTTTTAAAGGGTATGTTTTAATTGGAAAACATTGCGAGTAGGAGAGTGTGAATAATTAAAGGACAGAGGGTGCCAGTAGAGCTTGGCAGAGGTCAGCAGACTTGTGAGTGGCACAGGAAGGTTAAGAGACTGTTTACTGTCTCTTCTATTGTGGGAACAAAGCACCATGAAATGCAACAGCAGTTTCTGGATTTAAAGCAACTATCAGGGGCCAGTTCCTCAAGAAATGGGTTGGAGACCTGTAAAATTCCTTGCCAGAGGATGCGGCCCTTTCTGGGTGTGCATCAGGCAATCTTTGCACAGAAAAATTTGCATCTAGCCATCTTTATGAACAGTTAGTCTGACTAGCCAGATTACTGCAAATCCTGCCATTTGGCTTTTGTTGGATCAGGTCCTTTTTTTTTGCAGACCTCAGATTCCAGTTATGATTGGTTATCTGTTCCAGTTCTTTTTAGTACTCCAATCTTTGCTCGTATTTGATGCCTTCTGTTTTCACAGTGAGATGTCACACACACCACTTGTATTTTCAAGGCTGTCTGAGTTAGATATAAGTGTAGTGATAGCTTGAGAGCAGAGTCAGGAGGTCAGGACAGCTGGTTTCTGTTTGCAGTTTAATCACTGAGCTAGGACAGGTAAATTACTCTCTTATCTGCTCTTCAGTTTGCCTATTTGTAGATAGGTGTAAGAATAACACTCAGAATGGAAGAACAGAGGTATGCTACGTTCTCCAGTTTCTTCCTGTTGTCCTAAGATATAGAATCATAGAATCATAGGATCCTTTAGGTTGGAAAACACCTTTAGGATCATCAAGTCCACCACTTAAACATGTCCCTAAGCACCACATCTACATGTCTTTTAAATACCTCCAGGGATGGTGACTCCACCACTTCTCAGAACATCCTGTTCCAGTGCTTGACAGCCCTTTCAGTTAAGAAGTTTTTCCTACTATCCAATCTAAACCTCCCCAGGCTCACTCTTTCTAGGGGAAGAGGATTTTACTTATAGCACATGCTGAAGCTATGTGGGAAATGCTGCTCCTGCAATGCAAAGGAGCTATAAGCCCAGATGGAGCAGTGAGATGCTGCAACCCACTGCCCCAGGAAGGTGATGCCTCCTCTGAGCTGGGCATCCAAAATCTCTGGGCAGTGGGAGAGGGCTAGTTTTGCTAGAGTCCCAGGACCCCACATCTGATGGAAACCCCTGATCAGCAGTACTGTCCTGTGCTGAAAGACTGTGGGTGGTTGCTTGATTTTCATGGAGTGTCTCTCCACCTCTCACAATACCACTATCCTGCTCCCATGGAAAAGCCATTTCCAGGGCCTGCTGAGCTTTAACCCATTTTCCTCCCTTTGAAACAGCATTGAAATGGTTGCCTCTCACATTACAGGAGCTGTAATGAGCCTCTCACATAAAAACTTAAAACTCTGCTGTGATAATACATGTATGAAAGGTGGATTTGATCTAGTGATCCAAAATAGAACCAGATAAATGGGAAGCCCTTTTCCGGTTATCAGAGCCCCAGGGATACAACTGACACCTTTCTGTTTTCCTTTCTTTCTCCTTCTGTCTTTGTCAGTAAGCTATAAACCCCTTGCTGAGCTGTAGAAAAATCAGCAGAGGCTAAAATGAAACAGGTACTGCAGCTGTAAACCGATTAAAAAAGTGGCCTTGATTTCAACAGCAAATCCATTATAGACTCCCTGAATTATTTTTTTTCCACTCTGTTCTTGGGAAACCACACAAAAAATTTACTGCAAACTCACAAAATAAATGTCCATAGATTGTTAGAATTTCTTAAAGCTAATGAATCTTCCTGGTTAACTGGGTTTGGTAGCTGGCTGACTCTGGATCTGAAAGGGTAAATAGAGCTGAGTCAACAAGACAGCCAATATATAAAGGACAAGAGCCTGAGAGAAGTCTTGCTCAGGGCCAAATACTCTGTCTGCAGATCTTCCAGATAAAGATGTGCTGAAAAAAGAGTCCAATGGGTAGCTCTTTTCTGCATCCCAAACTTCTTAAGTGATCACACTGCACTGGTTAGAGGACCGCAATCATCATCTTCTTGAGATTTCAATGTATTTAGAAAGATGAATCCTTGCATAAATCTTGAAACAATAGCCAAGCCTGAATTATGCTGTTCACAACACCAACTCCAACCCAACATTTCTCAAATATGCATTTCTTCAATTATTTAAACAAAACACTTTAGGAGTCTCATGATACATCAAATAGTATCTCAGTTGCAAGCAAAAGAATCAGAATGTCTTAGCAATGATGACAAAGGAGTCTAAAATGTTTAGATTTTATGAGTTTGAAAATGTTTGGTGAGCAGAGAGAAATGACATGTATTGTAGTCTTTAAGCATTTTGATTTTGGTGGTTATAATTCTTCATGACTTCTTCATAGGACAATTTAGTGATGTTTGGTGCTAGTGATCTGCTGAAGGGAAGTCTTGACAGGCTTGTTATAATTACTCTACCAGATCGAAGGCAAGATAGAGTGATAGCCTTGCTTCTGAGGTGGAGAAAGTCCTGGAGCTCCTCTCTAGGCTGCTACTTAATCATACCAACACGACACATACTACTGAGAGGCGAATATTTTCGCCTGTGAAATGCATCAAACTGAACTGCAGGAAAGAAGACTCTTTAGAAAAATGCTCAGCAGAAACAACTACAATCAATCGTCTACACAGGGTCTTCCTCCATGTATTGATTATACATGGGAAGTGAGACATTGATTCCTCAGTGGGTTATGTTCTGGTTCCAAAAAGGAACTTTATGTCCAGGAGTGCCTTCAGATCACAATATAGCACATGGCTGGAGTCTGATGCATCAGAGCAGGAATCAAAGTGGAGACCATCCTGCAGGTGACTCTGAAAGTCACAACTGAAGAAAACAAAGCAAGAGATAAGTCTGGAGCCAACGCATTTATACCTGAGCTATTTTCACACACACAAGCTTTGTTGCTTCGGAAGCAACACTGAAGTCACTCATTAAACAGCCCATAGGGCAAGGGAAACAGCACAGTCTTCATGGTCTTTGTGCTCTGTCCCCAGTGAAATGAATCTTGACATTATTTGTGCACAAAAGTCATTGACTGATTAAGAAATGGAAACAAATACTAACACATTATTGCAAAATCTTTCCCTCTGTATGCTCACTGTCAGCTAGAAAAGTCTACTGATTAAGGTAATCTCAAGAAGACATAGGAGGTAAACCAGAATCTCCTTTCTTTGGGTGTGTGACTGAACTAGTGAGCTTTCTGTAGAAATTTAGAGTAGAGGCTGAGGAGAGAAGTTAGCAACAGCAGTATTTTAAAATAAAATTATTACCACTGCATAACACATCCATGGTTTTGTGACAGTTGTTTTCAGTGTACACTTGCTAAATAGAAATTATACTAGTAGGGGAAAAACTAGTTTCTAGACCCTGAGGGATTCTGGACATAATCTGGCTCATTTTATTTTTCAAGTAAGTCCACGTCAGATGATATCTATTCACATTCTTGCAAAGTCCCCTACTGTGAGATGGCTACTTTTCTGGACAGTAAGAGTGAACCAAAATTTTTTATAATTAGAAGAATGACAGCTTAAAACTTCCTGATCTGAACTTGATCTAAATCTGCATTCTCTGTGCATCTAGCATTAGAAGCCTGTGACATGTACTTATCCCTAATTTGTCCTATCTATGCCATGGATTACCAACCCTGTTTTTGTCCAGAAGTGGATTTATTTGACTTTCTACCAGTTTCTTTTCCAGAGCACAAAATAAAAATTGCCAGCAAAAGCCCCTACATTTTTTTGTTATTATTATTATTTTTGTGATTTAATTCTTCCTGCAAATAGGAAGATTTTTTGGGGGTTAAAAGGAATTATTTTTAAACTTTATTGCCATGTAGCATACAGTCCATAAAGATTAGCATGAGCAAAGGAAGGTCTTTGTTATTAGAGATCTTTGTTAAAACATTGGCAGCACATCACCAGGCAGCATGTGTCTTTCTTAATCTTTGCAGTACATTTGTAAAAACAATGTTTATTATTGTAACAATTATTTATGACCCAAATTTATTTTCTATATTTAACCATAAAGTGTTCCTACAGTGAAGATCAGATTAACAAGTTAAAATACGTTATTTCTGAGCACTTTGTTGCTGAGAAGAAAAGGTCTTGTAGACCTTGGCCAAATGTTAGCATGGTTTCTATATACAGTTATCTTAAATCTTTATCCTGACTGATTGAAAAACTGACAGGCAGTGTGTTCTGCCACCAAAGGATCTATTTATTAATTGAAATTTTATTGGGAGAATTCAATCCTAAATGTTGAACTATTGTGGCTCAGAAGAGGGCATTGTGATAGACAGACAAAAAGGAATCAGTGTATATAGTTTAGTCAGAGAAAAGAAAGGAAGCCTGATTGCTTTGCTTGTTGGAACAGTAACAATTTATTTAGGAGTATTATTACTGGAATAGCAATCTGGTTTATTTCAGACTGACTGGATTTGCTTCAAAGGCTCAGAATTTATTTTCTTCATCACTTTTACATAATTCCAGTTTGCACTCAGATGGCTGCTCTTGCTTCATGCTTATTCTAGATGCTGCTTCACTTCCTTGTTTTGCTGGGAGAGCTTTCGTAAGCCTCTCTCAATGAACTATCATCTCTTTTATCCAGCAAATGGAATATCCCAGTATGCTTTCTGACAGCTTAAAAGACAAAAATCTCCCACTGATGCATTTGCAAACACAGTCCCTGAAACAGTTTTTCTACCTTAATGGAATAGCTAAGGTCATGACTATAGCAGGGCTGAAAGTTCAATCTGGTATTTCCATACTGGAAAAATTACATGGCTTACAAGAAAGAGCCAGTCTTCATGAACAAGTAGATATGGAGACAAAATAAGCATATTTTGTAAGCAATGGAGAGATTAAATACTGCTGCCCAACTTGCATTTATATACATTCTTTATGTCATCGTTTGCCTGACTAGTGATACTGTTACCGAGTAAGTTCTTCCAATTACAGTTCTGTAAATAAGTCAAGGAAATGGTTTTCAGCTCTATGCTGAACAGCAAAACCAGCCAAAAATATACAAACATTCAAAACCCCCAGTGACTTGGGGTCATGCATGGCCCTTGTTTTTTGGGCTTGTTTTTTTTGTTGTTGTTGTTTTTCTTGTTTAAGCAACAGTCAGGTTTCCACTAGCACCTACGCTCTTTCTTAATACCTTTTTCTCTTCCAAAAACAGTTATCTCATACAGTGGCTACCCTCTAAATATCTATTGATCTCAGAGCCTCTCTTACTGCCCTTTAATAGGTTTCTGTAGAGCAGTCTGGCCTCCTTCTCCCTTGGTGAGAATTAAGTCCATCCCTTTTATCACTTTAAACGCTGTGGGGAAATCCACACCTTCAATTCTGCTTATACACTCCGTCATCTTTCTGGGGCAAACTGTATCTTGTCTCCATTGCAATTTGCTTGCAATAACACTGTCAAAGTGATAGCTGCCATACAAATAAAGAAATTTGCTACCCCTCTAGTAGAAAAGTTCTTTCTATTTGGATGAAAAAGAATTAGAAAGAAGAATGTGATAAAAAAACAAATAACCCAAAACAATATAAAATTTCCAACTTATTCCCTGTTCTTCCATACGATGTTCAGCTGGTGTCCTAAAGAAGATATATCAATGTGTAGAGGAATCTAGTTGCAAAGATTAATCTAGCTGAGGGATCATAATTGATTGGTCAATCCAGATAGAGAAGTTGTAGAGGAACAGGAGGAAGTTGTTAACATCATGCATGAGAGGGAAAAGAAAGGTGTTTTGTGCTGTAAGTAGCAGATCAGAGCAACACAATTCAGAGGCAAGTGAGAAAACTTCATACCAAAGGTCAAGGATATTGTCTGTGTGTCTGTATAGATAGACAGATAGGTAGATATGCTTTGCATGAACTGTGAGAAGTATGAATGTTGGATGAGGCCAAAGAGTAGTAGGGAGCAGTCAGCAAAGTGGCAGAAGTTAAATCCTTGACCAAGCATTTACTATAGGGACAGGAGGAAAAGGTCAGCTGTGAAAGCCAGTTTACTTAAAAGCACTGCTTGGTGGGTTGGTTTGTTGTTTTGTGGGGTTTGTTTGTTTTTTCCTTCTTTTTTCTTCCTGCCTTTAAAAAAGCTGTCTGACTTTCCTTTTTGAATTCATGTATCTGTTTGCCTTACATTAATATCCATATCTTTTTTTCTCTGTGATACATGACCTTTGAAGTGCCTAAGCATTTCTCCTTCTAGAAAGACTTAGCACCAAGAAATGCTGGTATAAGAAACCCTTGACAAACTGCCAGTTCTCTTATTTACCACTTTGCTTGTCACAAAATATCATGGTAGTACTGTTGAAGCTTCAGTTCTTGTAGTTGGCCTCTTCCTTTTCTCTTGTTCTTTGTTTTGTTGTTTTGGGGTTTTTTTGTGTGTTTTTTTTTTCCTCTCAATTAAATATAAAGATGTTTGTTTCTGTCCTAGAATCAGATATTTGCTGTTTTTTACCAAATGCATCCTATGTCTGTGGCCTTTATGCACCATGTTAGTCCTGTCATACACCTCCTGAACTGTCTGTATTCTTTCTGCTTTTCAGAGAAACTGTCTCACCTTGCTCTTAGTACAGAGAACATACAAAAAATGTTGTCTTGACTCGTCCTGATAAAGAGAAGCAGACGTGCCTCTGCTCAGGCAACAGGCTTCTTGAGGTGGTGCTGACAGCTTGTTTTCGAGCTGCAGGGTTCAGAGGAGCTGGAGTACAGCACTAGAGAAGTAGTCAGGATGAGAAAAAGATCTACACCTGTGACAAAGGGCATCAGAGAAATAAGGAAGCAGATAGGAATACAGTCATTCAAAACATTCAGATTTTCATGGTCCCATCCTTTAAAGCAGCAAGTTACCACACGCAGTGGCCATGAGAACAGTATCTTGACACAGGGATGCTCAGCAGGGCTCCTAATCCAAAAGCTGGGGAGCTTTTGTGCTTGGAGGGGGTTACTTTTACAAACACCCAGACCAGCAGCTGTGTGTGGCAAAGCATCAAAGGAATATATTGCGTGTTTTTTCACTCTTGCCATCATATTTTATTGAGAAGACCCTCTTCTTCAGAACATCAAAGTAGTGTTTGCTACCAGACACCTTGCTCATACATGAGGAGGCAATGGGAAGGCTTGAAAAATAACCAGTTTTCCTGTGTGCTGCCTAGATTCTTTCATCTCTAGGTTTTGAGTTTTTGTTTGTGTGGATTTCTTTTATTTGCTTTTTCGGGGGGGTCTTTTTTGGTTGTTGTTCTTTCAGGAATAAGAACTGGTCACTATATAATCTGAGAGATCTGTAGTCTGTTGAACACTAGAGATGTTTTTACAACACTGAAAGCTACCAAAATGTGAAAGGATTACAATAAATTAAAAATCATGGTTCTGGTGTCACCTATTTCCTCTATAAGTACCCATAGAAACCAAATCTTTCCTAGACATAGTTACTTGGGAAGATAGTCAACAATGAAGAAGAACTCAGGAGTTCTGAAATAAAGACAGACGATCTGCCTGAAAGAAGTATCTTTGCTATAATATTTCCTCCATGACAAAACCTCCAAATAAAAGTCCCAAGTTCTGTATTTTTTCCAAGAGGAGTTAAGATTTCTTTTGCAGGTGAAGACTGGCAGAAAGCATTCTTAATACCCTTTGAAGCCTGTGCATGTAACAAGAAACTGCAGCACTTCATGCTCCATAAACTTTACTTCATTCCTCCGATTTCAGACCAAATGAAGGCAGAGCGCATTTTAAGAGACTCCAAATATGATTAGCAATCACTGTTGCTCATACATTATTCATAGAGCTGTCATTACAAGTGCCAATTACAGGCATTGATACATGGTTTCATATGTTCTTCTCAATTGGCAACTGATTTTAAATTATAACCCTTAATTTTGCATTCTGGGAGGTGAAATGAAAAAACAAAACACAGCAATTCTCTCGCTATCTGTAATCTGTAAGCTTTTCCAACAGAGGTCATCCTAAAATCTACTGTAGTCTACTAGGAACAGCACCAACAGAGTCTATAGCAAATAGAAATTATTTCATATATCCCAGGACTTAATAGATAAATCCATTGACTGTCAGTTGAGATGCTCAGTTTATCAGTCTGAAGATGCCTAGGTCATTCAAAATAGCACTGGGATTTGATTTATCATTAAGACAGGTGCAAGGTGTTTTACTGAGCACTTTCATTAGCTGTGAAAAAAGCCCAACAACTTTTCATTATTAAGAATACATACAAAGCTATAGACTTGAATATAGGAATTACTTTATGAAAACATTTAGTCTTATGTTAGTACATTTTTGCATACAATAATACTATGGAACAGGATTGTTTATCCTGATGGCAGTATAAGCACCAGAATTGACAGAGGAGAACAACTACTGAAAATTAGCATTTGCAACCTTGTTTTTTAAGTATAAAAGTCCTCATGCTGACACTCAAAATCTCCTCTTCCACAGGCTGAAAAGAAATAACTCAGTAGGCTGCCAAAAGTTATTTACCCCACAACTTCACCGGTCAGGAAAAAAAGAAGGCACACAAGGCCAGCCTAATTGTAGCACAAACCAGACACAGGGAAAGCTGCTGTTGTTTATAAAACATGCCCCAGAATTGTTAATGGGTGGTTTCTAATTAGAAATAAAGTGTCTTTATCTATTTAAGGTGAGTTTGATTACCAACAGATAATCCCCATTGAAGTGACAGGAGAGTTTCCTAATTGCTTTCCACTAGCTGGAAAGTAGTAACTGTTTGTGTTACCTGCTAATGTGACAGCTCATGTTGCTGTTGTGCTGTTAGACTGGCAAAGCCATTTACGGATGATGTTCAAGAGCAGCATTTAAATAACAGGAAGGTAACTGTTTTCCCAACACACAAAAGAGAAGCAAACATTTTATAAGGGTGCATCGGTAGGAATTGTCTCATTGTATGCACAGAGAACTTAGGGATTTGACAGCTCCGAGTTCTTTTCTGGTGTCATGCGCTGTTTCTTCTGTAGCTGCTGAAGTGCCTGAGCCAGTAGAGAATTTCTGTATCATGTTGTTACTGCTATATGAACAAGAAAAGCCTTCAGAAACTAAAGGAGAGTGTCAGGCAGGCGAGAAGGCACCTTCTGGAGGCATCTCATCTAACTCTCCTGCTCAAAGCAGTGTCAGGGTTTGCCCAAAACCATGTCCAACTGACTTTTGAATATTTCTAGAAATGGAGATCTCACAGCTTCTTGAGACCACCTGTTCCAGTGTTTTGCCACCTCCACAACCTTTTCCTTTCTATTGAGCTTTTTCTGTGCTCCAGTTTGTGTTTGCTGCCTCTCATTCTGGCTTAACTTCTGTTAAAATAGTCCAGGACACTTTGGTCTGCTGTGCAGGTGCATTGGTAGCTCCAGCTCAAACCTAGCACAGGAGTCACTGGGTCCTTTCCTACAAAGCTGATCTCTGGACAGCTGGGCCCTAGCCTGTCCTGCTGCATGGGATTATCCCATTCCACATGCAGGACTCTGCATTTGTCTTTTTGCTGAACTTCTGGAGGTTCCTGTCAGTTAAAGCAACTGAGAGGTATCCTGATAAATTTTAACAGATTAAGAATTTTTAAGAAGAGAATAGAATAAAGAAGGCAACTCCAACAAAGTTTGCTCAAGTTGTTGAAGACTCTCATAGGGTATAAATTGCAAACCTCAGTAAATTTCATATCGTTCTCAGCTTCCAAAAATTTCATTCAAAACCCTTATTCATGTTTTCTCAAGCTGTAAAATATGTCTGCAAATGCAACGTGTACTTATGAATTCATATACATATATAATACCATAGATTTATCGACTTTCCATTAAGATCTAGTAAAACACACAAGCAAACAAAGACCCTTTCCCATTATAAAGAATTATATCCATTCTTCAAAGGGCTGTAAAGAGCACAAAAGTAAGTTGGTATAGGATCTGTTCATCTTGGAATACCCTCTTTTACAGCATCATGAAGATGATTCTCAACTATTGTAGAATTCAAGCATGTTGTTGGCCCATTAAGTAGTAATTTTCTCTGCTGTGTATTATTTGGAACAAAGAAAGTTTAATATTGCTTGTAACAGGCACTTGTGAGACTTTTTAAAAACTGGTGAGTGATTCAGATGAGGAATTGAAGTATTAATAGTACTGTTTCTGAAACAATAGCTACCACAAGATGGAGGTACACACTACATACTGAAATGATCACTTGAGCCTGAGGATATGACCAATACAGAGAGAATTTCATGCCCCCTACTTTCCCTTGCAAAACTTACAGCACTATCTGCAGTCTGAGAGTCTGTACACGTGGAGCCCATTGTGGGTTTTGGAATTTATGCACCAAGATATATCATTTGAAAATCTGAACTCTTCCAAGTCAATGAAAAAAATGCTACTGATTCATGCAAGCCTGGCTTATATTTCCAGAACTTTCTATGAGCACTTTTCTTGCACATGTTAATGTAAATGCCAGCTAAATAAGACAACCAATATCTCCTAATCAGCACAGGTTCATGTAATTTACATATTTCACTTGAAACCAATAAAATGATTATGTTCTGAGCTGTAATAAGTAATTAAATTATTTTAAGAGCCCAGAAAACAGGTGGAGGACCTTCAGGGCATGTCACCTCATGAATATAAAAATATAATACTATCGAAAACAAAAATATAATACTAAGAAAACAATGAGCAAGTTGTACTCGTCACATGATGTTCCATGAAAATTAGACTTTGCTTATTAATGTGGCTTCCATGGGGACTGCACGTGTGTGTGTATTTGTGTGGCTAAAAGGTTTGTAACCTGACTGTGAGCAGCATCAAAGCATATTCATTTAAAATCAGTATGAAAAGGGAAGCTGTGTCTGTGCAAAGTGGTGTCTTTTTTTTAAAGAGTCCTGGGGAGCAATAAGTCAAGTTCAGAAAACCCGCTGGCTTCTAGACTTCTCACCAGCTGCCACTGGAAGGAAGGTGTTGCCCCCAGCCCACCATGGGAGAGGATTTGTTGCACTGCTTGCAGTGGCATTGTGCTGTGAAAAAATCTGCTTGCAAGTGACCTTTCATTGCACAAAACGGCAGATGGCAGCCTACAGCCAGGTTTGGTTTTTTTTGTACTGTGCTGTTTGCTACGGTAATTAATAAACGGGATCTCTACAAGAGATTTGTGTAGGAAAGCTACGATATATTTTGGTGCATGGAAATATGAAGAATGGGTGTTTGTGTTCTTCCTTCCTGTCTTGCCTCTGTGGCACAACTGTGCTCATTTGTATTTTTGGTGTGGAAGGAATTCTCCATTTTTTTTTCCTCATCTAGCTGGTGAAATTTATTGCTGCAATGTAGTCAGCTCCTCAAACAAACTGGGCAGAAGCAATTGATCTGGGGACAGCAGGCAAGGAACTTTTAAGCAGTTGAATGCTTCTGATGAGTCTTTGGCAAAGTCAAGAAGACCTTTATAACATTTTTTATTTTCCATTGAGCTTTTATTAGTCTGCTTCTGAAGAAACTGTGTAGTTACACAAGCAGCATCTCCCCTCCCTCAGCTGACTGCTGCTGTGCTGGTACATGGTGCTCCAAAAGACTTACAAATTGGTGTGTACTCTTACACTTTCAAGATCTCCATCTTCTAGCATAAATGCAGCTACATTAGGGCACTTATGTTCTCAATGATAGAGGCTCAGAAGAATTTATGTATTGGCCACAGAGCACTTTGCAGGCTGGTATCTCCTTGGAGTACATGGCAGGATGAGCAGGAGGCTTCACGTGTATGCATGGCTCTTGTGTATCCATACACATGGAGACATGGCCTACAATATAAACATGCTTGCCCAATTCAGAAAATATGATCCAGAGCCTTGGATTTGCTTTTTTAAGGTTTCAGACAGCTTCTCTTTCAAATATTTGGTTCCTTCTCCTGCCTTGTTCTTGTTCTCTTTGTCTTCCCTGGGCTTCAATCAGCAGTGAGGGAGTGGAGGGCCTCAGAGAAATTCCCATACAGACCCTGTCACTTGTGCCCTGTACCACCTAGCAATGCCTCCTTGCTTTGCAGTTCCTAGTGCTCAGAAACAGCTCTTGGGTTCTGCAGATACAAATGGCACATGCAGCTGATATGGTAGTTGTTCATTTAATACTAAAATGGCCAGAATTTCTTACATGTTGTCACCTAAGGAGAGTACAGTAGGATGACAATCTATTTGTAAAGGATTTTCTTTGGATCAGTAGAGAGAAAAGCTGAATGTTTTAAAATGTGATCTTTCAGCACAATTTGATTTTATAGACATGAAGAGAAGTTTTATGTATATTCATTAGGTGAAATATGAGTCTACTTCTCTTTTTAATTTGCTTAAGAAAAATCTGGCCACAGAGAGTTTTTTTACAGTATTAAAAAAGCTGTTAAGAACATTGCCAAAAGGATATTGCATCAATAATTCAGAATACCCTTTACAAAGTACAGAAATACTTCTAGGACTTCTAAAATGGAAAATCACAAAGTTTAAAAATCCTGTTTTGTAGGAGACAACTAGTCTTGTTTCAGTTGCTACCCAGTCATAGAAAAATGTGATGGAAGTCATCTTTGATGCTACTCACATAATGGGGCCTGCTTTTAATGTTAACTGTCATCTGCCCTTTCCAGCCTTGGGATTTGCCTGCTTTCATCAGGAAATACAAAAGTCATCTCAGAGCTTCAGGTTTGCCTCCCTCTTCTGCATTCTTGTGGTGGGTTGATTCTGGCACCCACCCAGTCACTCACTCACTACTGCCCTAGCAGGGTTGGGGAGAGAATCAGAAAAGAAAAGACAAGAAGTCTCTTGCTTTTTAAAGACAATACAATAGGTGAAGTAAAGCTGTGCCTGCAGGCAAAGCAAAACAGGGCATTAATTCAGTGCTTCCCATCAGCAGGCAGATGTTTAGCCACTTCCTGGAAAGTCAAGCTTCAGCATACCTAATGGTTACTTGGGAAGACAACTGCTGTAACCACAAATGTACCTGCTCCTTTTCATGAGCTTTTATCTCTGAGCATAACATTATAGAGCATGGAATATCCCTGTGATCTGTTGAGGTCAGCTGTCCTGTCCTGTCCCTCCCAGCTTCTTGTGCAACACCAGGCTACAGGTGGGCAGGCAGAGAGGGAGGAAGAAAACCTGGATGCTGTGTATCACTGCTCATCAATATCCAAAACACAAGTGTCTTATCAACACTGTTTCAGTCACAAATCCAAAAAGGGCTGCTATGAAGAAAATCAACACCAACCCAGCTAGACTCAGTACTTGTCTTCTCCCCCTCTTTCTCTAATGCACCAGCATAAGAGAAACAAGAGAAGATCAAGAATTTCAACCTTCCTGGTCTCACTAACCCCATAGACTTTTCAGACTCATTCAGTGTAAACAAACAAAGAGATGGTAAGGCCAAGACTTTCTCCATGAAAGTATTCTGCTGAGAGGACTTAATGGGGACTCCTTTGTAAGAAAACTACAGCAGTACCCCTTTCTGTTGGTAAAGCATTTAAAGCAGTGTTTTGTTTAGGTGTTAAATGCCTCATGAGGTTGCAATTAATCAGTCTGAATAGTAATGCAATATTAAGAGCTTGTTGTTTCCTAGCATTCCTAAGGGAAAGATACCTGCCATGATGCCTGTTAATAAAGTCTAGGAACCAGCTCCTACAGGGGTGACAAGTGCTCCAGCTGCTTCCAGGGGAGAGGCACTGCAGGGCCCTGGGTGGCAGGAGCTTATGCATGTAGCAGGACCCGGTTACAGACCAAAACACAGTTAATAAAGAGACCTGCCAGCTGGTCTGAGGAACCCGTCCTTTAGTAAGGGTGTTCTGTGGAAGGCTTATGGAAGGATTTACACAACCCTGCTGAAAATACCCAATGCTATTCTCTGCTCACTGCTGTGGGAGAAAGAGTAAGTATGACAAGCACAAGAGGCAAACTAGAGATTCACCTTTCCTTATTAAATCATTGTTTCTAGTGCAGAGAGTGCCACTTCCAACAATTCTTACTTCAGCTACTTGCTGATATATTCTGTTCTATGAAACTCTCATCAAGGAGGAAGGAATTAAGCTGCATTTTACATATTTTTTTTGTTTCCTTTTTTCCTGCAAGGTGGAGACATGACACCAGTTGTCATATTTCAGGGGTAGGATGGAAGATGAGATTATAATTATCAGCTTTACTGGAAAGCAATTCTCCCTTAATTGCTCTAACAACACTCTAATAATAGAATCAGAAACAAGGAATTTTAACAAATTGCTGTTGACTTCTGTTAGTTAAAGGTGACTGAAGTATCACTTCAATACAGAAACAAGTATTTCCTAAATTCTATGGTAGACACTGATTCTCTAGTCCTGCAAATGCAAGATCTCAGAACCAGATCCCCTTCCCAAGTGTCCTGATAAAGCTGTTGATCACCTTCAGAGACCAGTCATGCATGTAATAAATTCTGTGTATCATAACCCTGTGTTTGGATCTCACCTGTCCTCTGACATGTATAACACTGATGTTATGGTGTGGTAGGTGTCAGATTGCTTAGGTAAAACTTAGGTAAATACCAAAGTTGTTAGATTGCATCCTTCCTTATTCTTCATTCTCATTCTCTAGTTATGATATTTATTCTTCACATTGCTGCAATAAATTTTAGCTGGTAGGACACTGTGTTCCCTAATTGGCAACATATGCAGTAATGAAGAACTTAATTCCCAGCAAATATGTTTGGAATTATTGGAGTGGAAACATTTACAAGAAAGGTTTAAATTTGCTCTGGCACACCTCTGTCGAAGTAAAGTAGTCAAGCTTGTGTGTGAGGGATACTGGGAGGAAAAAAAAGGAAGAGAAGGAAGTATGAGGGATGAGGAGGGTAAGGTGAGAATGGCAGGCCAGCTTTGTGTGCTTGCATGTCTGTTGAAGATTCAGACTTTTAAAATTGCTCCTGTGGGTGCTGATGCTAAATCTTTGTGTGTGTGGGAAGGAGAAAACACAAGCGCACACCACAAACCCCCCCCAGCCTCCCCGCCTTGCTACAGAGACCCTTGTAAACCTACAGTTTTCACCTTTTGGGTAGTGACAGTAGAGGCTGAGCTTTATCAGTTTGGTCAAGCACAGTAGAGACCTGTTTTCATAGCTGTTGACAAAGCTGTTTGATAGAGAAGGCAAAAGATTCCTTATTTACCTTGGGGAAAAAAAAAACCAACAATGACAACAGGATGGTATTTAACCTTAAATCTCAGAAACCAGAAGTGCCAGAAAACAACTATATATAGCAGTTACAGATTCTGCCTAAGTGTTGTAGTAGCTGCCATGGTTCTGCCCTCTTTGTTAAATGTTACCCTTTAGGCAGTACTGTTTGCTACTATTTGTTTAACATGGGTGAGCAACAAATAGATGGCAGCCACTTGTTAAAACTTCACACCTTCTTTTTCTTTCCAAACATTAAACAAAGACTAATTTTTAATTTGAATGACATCTAGGCACAGACTATCTGTTAGATTTGTACAATAAGAAAATGTGGAGTTTACATTCTAGAGACACTGGTGGGTTAGTGAGATTGGTCCTTTAATATGATACATGAGGCTATGTTTCCCATGTCTGTATTCATTTATTTCAGGTTTCATGATTTAGTGACAGCGCCTCATTCATTACCTGTGTTTCTATGGCAACCAAATATCCCATAATGGCTCTGCTACAATGCCAAAAATTGTTTCAATTTAAGCTAATCTATTCAATTTTAGCCATTATGCAGCAGTACTAGCAGGGATGATGTTACAGCTTTTTGGCTTTTTTGGGAGGTTTGTTTTGTTACTGAGAAAAGTAAAAAAAACAGACAGTAACACGACTACTGTGAATAACAAACGCTGGGATGTCCATGCATTCAAAAAAGCTTTTAGAGCTGTCTGGCATCTAAATCCAATACAGTTTGTGATCTTGTGGTCCTCACAGCTGTATCCTACAATTGATTTTTACTTTGAAAAAACAGCAAAGTCCTGCTTTGAGTCCTGTGTGCTTGTTTTTCCCTGTTTGGATTTTTGATATCTTAAGTCTTCTTGACGAGAAACAACCATTCAAGCTTTCTCTAGCATATGGGACCTCATACTTCAAAAATATTGCTTTTTATCCTTATTGATCAAATACTTTAATACTGATTTGAGCGCTTTGTCCATAATAATCTCATAGACTAAATTACCCCAATTTCCAGTGGCATATTTTGAGCAGGTAGCATTAGGCACCTGTAGCTTTAACATCTACATTGCATCTACTTAACACACATCTAAACTTGAGACAACAGGACTCTTGCAAACACCTGTAACTAAGCAGCTGCATAAGAGTTTGAAGAATCAGGCACCAAATGTGTTTTTTTGTTCTTTTTTTATCAAATCAGTGAGTGGACCAATGGATTGGTATAGGTTTCATAGACTTGCAGAATGTTTTGTGTTGGAAGGGACCTTGAAGATCATTGAGTTCCAACTCCCCTGCCATGGGCAGGGACACCTCCCACTAGACCAGTTTGCTCAGAGACCCATACAACCTGCCCTTGAGCACTTGGAGGGATGGGGCTCCCACAACCTTCTTTGGTAACCTGTTCCATTGTCTCATCACCCTTACAGTGAAGAAAGTCTTCCTAATAGCTAATCAAAATCTATCCTCTTTCTCAGAACAGTTCCCTCAGGTGCAAAAAGAAGTAGCTAATATTTCAGCAAGGTGCCTTGGAACCAGGAAGTGATAAGGGTCTTTTTATTCTGTCTGTCTGCTCAATATTCCTTCTGATTTCCCCTAGGATTCTCTCACATTGAAAAAATTCTGCCGTGATAAGGAAAAATTGATGCAGGAGTTATTTCAGTGTTGTGTCAGTACAAATTTCTGTTACGATGGTACTACCAAACCTCCTGGTTTGATGAAAATCAGCAAAGCTTGAAACCCATTTACAATTCTTGCAGCTGCAACTAGTAAATGTGTTTTGCTACTTGGGCTTGACAAGATAAATACCAGCACCAGACATGAAGCTGAAGAACTGAGAGAAATTGAATGATTTTGCCTATATTGAGTTAAGAGAAAACACATTGTTTTTTTGCAGGAAGAGAAGATGAAATAAATTGGGTGAATATATAAAACACACTCAATGATGTAACTGCACAATAGTAGCATACATACACCCAGCAGACTGACTGTAAGTGGAAAGCAAACTGACAAAGTCATGCTTGGGAAGTGTGGCTGACAGGCAGTATCACTTGCTACCAAGCCAGGGACAGGAGGCACGTCTGAAGTCGCTCATTCTCACTAATGCTGCAGAATATAAAATGCCCACCTGGTGTCTCTGGCCTGGCACCTGAGCTCAGGCAAATGGAGGTAAATGGTCGCTGAGTTTTTCTAAAGGGGAATGGAACAGAAGGGAGGAAGCTTTCTGCACATGGTCCTTGCAGCAGGAAGGAGGTAAGTCATATCTGGTTGTTTGGTTTTTTTTGTTTAGATCACCTGCCTGAAAAACCCAACTTCCTTGTGATTCCACTCAAACTGCCCATTGTGTCACCTCCCCTTTGCTTTCCTGTGCCCAGGGATGGCTGACTTGGTTAGAAAGCACTCAGCCATCACTCCAGGAGGTTGCAGAGCTACTCCTCTCCAGCAACAGTGACACCATTAGCAGTGGTGAGATCTCAGCAGTGGAGGCATCAACTCACAGCAAGAATGCCCAGACCAACTAACAGCAAGCATGTCCAGGCACTAGGCAAAGCAGTTCTGATTCCTGACTCTAAATTACTAAACACATCAGAAAGAACTGAACTGATAAAACTATTTGCCTCAAATGCCACCCCATTCATTAGATTATCTCACAAGTGTATTAATTTATAGATAAATATTAAAGACCCAGGGAAAAAAAATAATATCACTGATATTGAGCTTTATATCCCATTATTGTTTTTATATGTTGGAGACTGGTACCAAGCTACTTTGTTATAATCAGTAATGAATCAACAACCTTCAGAGGCAGGGTTATATGTTGTATATCACATTCTGTAGCTAGCTCTTCTTCTAAGTTCAACAGTATAAGAAACAAAGGAGTTAGACACAGCTGTGTTATGTTGACCTTGCAGCATGGGTTTTATCACTGTATTTTCTGTAAATCTCTGGAGTCAGGAAT
>NW_009954222.1:4498988-4512174 GCF_000747805.2 Chaetura pelagica
GGGATGCCTGACTGCTTATTACTGGATGCCTAAAAATGGGGCTCAATTTCATGATCAATAATTAAAGAATGTCACCACAGAACAGACCCTGAGTTCCTGTAAACCTTGTTCTGAGCTCTGCTCATTGGAACAGTTATAATTTCTATCAGTTGAGAACATAAGCAAGAGCCTTCACATAGCATATCAATATTGTGCCATTTCCAACCTGTTCTGAGAATACATTTCCAAAAGCAGAACATGGCTATGCTTGCTTTCATCATTTCTTTTAACTGGGTGGGATGCTTTCTTTTTACTGTAAATATCACTGGCAATGCAACTTTACAAAAGAAAATGGCAGAAGATTTACTCATTCAAAGATCCCTTGAATTCTGTCCCAAGTGCAACAACTATCCAGGATGTGCAGAGTAAGATAATAAAAGATTAAATTCATGTTCTTCAACATCCTAAAAAATTATATTCCTGCCTACTTATTGAGATAAGAATGCTGTTAATAGACTTGAATTTTATCCTTCAAAATCTGTGCTTCCTTTTGGCCATCACCTCTGTGTTCACCAAGGGGAAAGAGGTGGAGTGCTCCCTGTCTCTCCCTTTAGGCTGAACATTCATCTTATGTTCATGTCCCCAGCCTGCATTAAGCCACTAAATTTAATATTGCCAAAGTTCACTGTTTTGTTTACAAGACAGCATGACACAGCAAATAAAAATACTTTCCATGTTAAAATCTGAAGATTTGTACACAACCAACGAGCATGTAAGGAACTCAGGCTGTGCCGACATAATGACTTGACCATGTTCAAAGTGGGTGTAAGGAAATATTAACCTCTTCTGTAGTTAGCAGCGTGTAGGCTGCTTTTATTTAAAGTATGGATTTGTGACAGCTATGCCATATCCCTCATAACTTTACACTTTCCTGTGCACAGTTTGGATGTATTGTGGAAATGTAAAGTGCAGTAAAGGGGTAATTTCAATTGTTAGGCTACTGTGCTCACCACAAGTAGGAGTGTAGAGACTACCCTTAAGATCACAATAGAGAATCCAGATTCACTTTTCAAC
The DNA here is from genome assembly GCF_000747805.2 of Chaetura pelagica. Lineage (NCBI taxonomy): Eukaryota > Metazoa > Chordata > Aves > Apodiformes > Apodidae > Chaetura > Chaetura pelagica. The sequence continues at coordinate 4,500,042 of NW_009954222.1, forward strand.
CAGAAGTCTTTTGCTGTTTTAATACAGAAACTAACAGGAGGAGCTGAAGCTACTAAAAACACAACAACAACAAAAAAATTGTTTCAGGTGCTTCTCACAGCTCACAGGAATATTATTAGTAGTGTTGTTTCTCTTTTTGCAATCCAGAGTTGACAGAGAAGGTGACAAAGAAGCTGGTACAATTCCTATTCTGCAGGTGAAGGTCTGTGATAGAAGTGGGTATCCAGAGAGGTACCAAAACACTGTATTTAACCGTATGGTAGAGGTAAAAAACAAACATAAGCATGCTGCTGCCTGGTCTGCATTCTTTCTACCTGTCTCGTGAGCTACTGCCACAGCTGCAGCTTGGGCTCAAAGCATCCAAAAAGCTTAGGAAGAGGCAAACTTAAGATAATGATGAGTTTTGCTGTAGCTTGGTAAGTCCTACCACACTTCATCATTTTATGCTGTATGAGCAAGAACTTTTGCTCTTCCAAAAGTAAAGTCCCAGACCATAATGCAGCTCTTCAACTGATTTGCAACAAATGTTCATTCAGGAGGGCAAGTGATCTGAGTCAAGAATGGGCTCAGGCCACTGTGTAACTGACACACTGCAAACATACATAGCATCAGACAGAGAGTTCTGGTTTAGAGGGGAAAGAGGCCACCAGAAAGAGCAAAGCTTTAATTTCTCTGCTCCCAGCTGGAGTATAATACAGAGTTTGCAATGAGTCACGCAAGTTGACTCACAAAGCAAAGAAGTACCTGCAGCAGTAGCTGTACATTTTCCTCCTGCAATTCTATCAAGTTTCTACCATGCACACAGCATTGTCCTATTACTGCAGAGGATAATGAGGAAATTGAATTATGTATTTAAAAATGCATTGGGAAATCACTTTGTGATTGCATTACTGGGAAGTGCCTGACCAGGTCTCGTAGTGGATGTCAATCTGAGACCAGCTCCATCTGAATATGCACAAAGCCACTCCTTTTAATTAAACAGCCTTCCTTACATCTTCTATTTGTGCATCCCACAGAATTGGCAATAATTAGCTATTCTGGCTCTTTGATATTAATCTCCTCTTATTTTAGACGTCTATAAGGTGGATGTCCAGTTCTCAAATCCCTGGATTCTTTTTATAGACTCTAGAGAGAAAGGGGTACTTTAGGGGTCATCAAATGAATGTATATTTTTAGAGTGACTGCTTTACCTTCCACCATTCCCTCTGGCATAATCTATGCATCACCCTGTATCTCTGTAATCTCTTGTTGAGGTCATAGACTTCTATGGGCAGAGACCATCTTTTGTTCTGTGTTGGTACAGGCATTAGCTGAATGGAATCAAAATTGAAGCTTTCCATGTTCCAGTCATGGGCATAAGAACAATAAAAGCACAAAGTACTGAATATACTTCCAGATAATTATGTATCTTTTATCTGATGCCATCTAGTAATTTAAGGATGTTTGAGTTTGCAGATGTAAGATGTACACATGGTTTGAAAAGATGCAGAATTCAAACACCCGGTGCTCCAAGACCTTTGTTCCTGTGACACAGCGACCAGAATAGCAAGTCTGGGAGCAGGAAGAGTAGCCTATTTTATCCCCACCTCTACTATGGTTGATGAAAACAGCTGTAAGACAGAGCAACCTGAAACTCAGAAGGGAAATAGCAGCATAAAAGAGGGGTTTAACATTTTTTTGTTGTTAGACTGTAAGGAATAATCGTATGTCACTCTGACTAAATAATGAAATAAAGTTTCTTCTCCTCCAGAAGATTTGAATTTTAAGCCTGTCTAACAAAAGTTTTATGAGCATGCTTTAAATACATTAAAATGCATTTCAGCAGTCTCTATCCAATATTACATTCAGTCACTCATTTTATTTTTATAGCATTCTCCATACAAGTGCCACAGAGAGTTCAACTGCAAAGCACACTTAATTAAAAACTCCACTAAGTAAATAGGATTGGGTTTTATAAACCACAAGACACCTATCATTTTAATCACATATGGAAACACAGCCCACACACGAGACATAGGTTGCTATGTAGAAAAACTGAAGAAACAAACCTTCTTTTAGTTTTACTGAGTTTCAACAGAGACACTAAAAAGATACGTATTTCATATAAAAATATAGAGTGCTGAGCATCTGGTGCTTAATGTTCAAATAACTAAATGCTGAAAAATAATTCCATGTCTGTTATAAAACAGGCTGTAAAAGTGGAGGGTTAAAGCTAAATGTCTATTCCTCTTTCAGACAAAAGAAAAAGGGGGGAAAAAAAGCTTTTCAAAATGATTCAGCTTGGAATCTTCATCAGCACAGCAATACTGCCTTCAACTTTTTTTTTCCTAGTTATATGAATTATGGTTATGTTCTTATCATTCTGGTAGATATCTGTGCATATTGCATTTATGTATTCAGTGTGATGTACAAGAAATGAGCTAGATAATTACGAGTAAGCTGAACCAGCTGCAAATATAGATAATGTACATTCATTAGGATATAATTAGAAGACTCTGTGTGTGTGTGTGTGTGTGTGTGTCAAGGTTTTTATACTGCCATTGTGACTGGGATGTTTTCATTGGGATGTTTTGGTTTTGGGACGTCTGCACTGTGAGACACTTGCCAAGGTTTTCACTGCCATGATAAATCATGGATTTGACAGATGGACCACTCGGTGGATAAGTAATGGGCTGGATGGCTGCACCCAGAGAGTTGTGGTCAATGGTTCAGTGCCCAAGTGGCGGCAAATGATGAATGGCATTCCCCAGGGATCAGCATTGGGACCAGTGCTGTTTAACATCTTTTTTGGTGACATGGTGGGATTGAGTGTATCCTCAGCAAGTTTCCTGACGATACCAAGCTGTGTGGAGAAGTTGACACACTTGAGGGAAGGGAAGCCATCCAGAGGGACCTTGACAGGCTGGAGAGGTGGGCCAGTGCCAACCTCATGAAGTTCAAGGCCAAGTGCAAGGTCCTGCACCTGGGTCGGGGCAACCCCAGGCACAAATACAGGCTGCAGGAAGAATGGCTGGAGAGCAGTCCCAAGGAAAAGGACTTCAGCTGTGAATCTGCCTGGAGTAGTGAGGATCTGACAACTAGCTCATGAGTGCTTAGCTGCTGTAGCCCTGGTCCTAAAAAGAGCCAGCATGCTAGAAATAAATAATAAAAAACCCTACATGCTCATGATACTTACTAAATGAATGTTTGATGATAAGAATGACATTTTTTTACTATAAAAAGTTCTGTGAACAAAATATAGGCACCTTGCCTATGAAAGAAAAAATATTAAAATTATTAAAAAGGTGAATGGAAAGCTCAGTGCATTTGCACTTGACAGATATTGTTGTTGCCATGAAATAATTTTGACATGTAGATGTCAAAAATATTTATATAGGTATATTATTCCTACAAGATTTTAATTGTCTTTGATTATTCTGATATTTCTGGTTTTGTCTTTCAGTGTTTTAATTTCACTGTGGATTTATGCCTGAGTGGTGCACTAAGTCCATAATTGACCCTATATACTTTGCAGCATATTGGGAATATGGCCATCCTTGCAGCTTCCTTCCATGCACTTTATAGTCGCTTCCTTCTTCTTTCCTTGTCTTCCATTCCAACACATCTCTTGCCTTCTCCTCGATTTCCATGAGAAACCCTTTTATATTTAGAGTGGAGTTTTTAGGCAAGGACTGCAGGTTACCCTGTCTTGCTCAGTTTAATCCTTAGATTTTTTTCCAATAACCATGATTATGAATGCTAGGTAGTTTCAAAGATAAACATAACACAGAATTGTCTGGAGAGAGACCTTGAGCTTAGGAGTTCCTGTGTGTGGAAGATCTCACTTCAATTGGCAGGGTATTTTGTAAGTTCCTTAGATGAAGTTGGGCAAAATGTTCCTATTGCTTAACTTAGACATGTAGAGACCGAACAAAGATGTTCTTACTTCCATGACTACAGAAAATACTGAAGATACATTTACCATGAGTGCCTGAAGAAAGTTGAGAGAGATACATGACCAAGGTCCCCATTCAAAAAGTCTGTTTGGGCTGCACTTTTCAGAAGGGTCTCAAGAGCAACTACCTCTACCACAAATTAACTGTATTTCTTTGCATGTACTGTTTGTTACAGATTCAAAGACAGTAAATATTCTTTCTGAGCTAGACCTGGGGTCTCTCGAATGCTCAGGAGGATGCTCAGTTTCTCTATGCTTTCTCTTCCTGTAACTTGAAAAAAAATAAAGACCCTTAATTCATGGTCCTAAAGGGGAGATATGTTTCATCTCATGCATCCTCTCATTAGTACTATATACGTAGCTTTTACTAGTGTTTCATTCCACTTAATTTAAATAAAATATGGCCTTTGTAACCAAGAAGAAAATTAGTAGCTGGTGGAAGCTCATTTGTAATTATGTTGAGTTGAAACTAGTAATTATTACATTACTTTTTATGTACAATGTTTTTCCTCCCAAATCCCCTCTGATTCCCTCATAGATGCCCATGAATTTTGCAGTAATTTTGTTATCACTATTGTGAGAGATGGAGGAGATCCCAGCAGCTCCTTGTTACCTTTCTTTCACTTCACAGAAAAAGGAAATAATGGCTCAGCTTGTGAGGAAATAATCCTTCTCTAGATGATACTGTTCAATCAGAGATAACTCATTGCTCAGTTTCATTCAAGAATACCTTGCTTTTGCACTGCCAGAGCTGTCTTAAATGTTACAGGCTTGTTTCTAACTTTTTATTCATGGAATGTTTCCTGAAGTTTCCTTTAGAAACCCTTCAATCTTATTAGCAGTCTCTTGTGATAAACACTGGTGTGTGCTACTAGTTGTACTTGTATGGCTTTGGGGAGATTGGATAAGCTGTGGAAGATGAAAGGAAAAGCACTGACACCAAGATGCACCTCAGCATATTTCTGTGCTAACTGGCACAGTCTGCCCTCTTCTAAAAGGCAGCCTTGGCCTCTTCTCTCACCTCCCTCTTGGTGCATTCCCCAAGGTCTGTGAGTTCTCATGCAGAACCTGAGGACATTTCCGGGGGTTACACTTTGATGTGTTAGCACCTCTAAGTAGTGTCATAAGCATCACAGCTACAGGGGAGCTAATTGCTCTTCTGCTCTGACCTCCTGCAGGGCACTGCTTGTTCAGCATCAGAACAAATCATCCTGGGACACGGCTGTGAAAAAGCTGGGTAGATCTGAGCTAGAGATGTCCCAAATCTGTGTGCTAGCTTATTTAGAGAAAGAAACCTTCACATTTATCAGTCCTTTGTTTTCAAACATGGCATCTCTCTGAGTATTTTCCTGCTACTTTACAGAATTTTACTGACAGAAATGTCTTCCCATGTACCTGGGTGTGGATGTTGACAATAACGCATGATAATATCTTCCATGCCTTTTATTAAGTGTACTTTCTAGACCATCACCAGGTCTTGTTGCTCTCTGTGAAAGCCTTCCCCAGATTTCCCCAACCCTCAAATGCAGTTGTAGACAGTATGCAGGGAGCCACCACCACCCTCCTTCTCCTGTGTGATACCACTTGCCCTTCAAGCAAATTGCACTCCTTCATTACCATGGTGCTTTTTCAGTGCCTCTACATTGAAGAGGAAAACTGGCATCATGTAACTGTGGCATTTTTTCTTCTTTTTTTTCCTTGAACAATTCTGACAGATGGAATTCATTTCAAGATTAAAACAGATCAGTTTAGGCTGATAAATTTAGTGCCAATGGCGTCTGCAGAGGAAATTCATAGTTGGTGGAGGCGCGGGGAGAAACTCAGCTGACCATCACGAGGAATATGATTTGTTCACATCACAGAGACATTAATGCCACTTCCTATGTCCTCAGTTATCTCATCTAACTTCCAGCTGCTGCTCTTAGAATGCCAAGTCTCCCAGAGGTCCATTTGACATCATGCATAGTCCAAGATGTACCAAATGCTACTGCAAACCAGTGTGTAGGCAGCTGAGTCATCCTCTAGATGTCTGTTTTATCATGAGCTGAAATGCTTCCTAGGCTCTATTGCCTGTAATAGGTTTTTAGACATCTATTGACACCTACATGGAGACATTTTAAGCTCCTAGTCTGAAATTGATTCAGGCCCCAAGGCTCGATTTAGTTTCCTGAAAACAGATATTTACCACTTCTTTAATCTCAGGTCAACTTGTTCTACTTTTTCTCAAATTACTAGCTGGACCACAGGATGGCTGTCCATGCAGGGAGAGAGACTCTGATGGTTTATACACCCCTAGGTGAAAGATCTGCAGTTCTCCCCCTTTGAGAACATTTAGCTTTAATAGTAAAAAAGTGTAAATGTTTCAGACTTGCCAAGGAGATAGAAGCTATTCCATGAGAATTTAAGCACATCTCCCATACTTCTCTTGAGATAAGGACCACATATATCTGTTGAATGCATCTCCCTTCAGCTTTTCATTGGCAATTGTGTCAGTGCTCTCTAGTGTCAAGACCAATGCTAGGATTTCACTTTCATAAAGGGTGCTGTATAAATAATGTGCTTTGGACATTTTAAAATTCTAAACATGTGACTTTGAGCTTCAGTAATAAGAGTATTATCCTTTTCTTTCTTTAGAAATGAACAATGCCACCTCCTTGTGTTTATATCCAAGGCCACTAGCATTGGTATATAGAAATAGAAATAAATAGAATTAAAAATAAATAGAAATAGAAATAAAATCCTTAACTCTCTGCCCGATGTTGTCATAATCCTTGGCCTTTATGATTGTATCAAATAATGCAAAAGTACATTCTGCTCCTTTCTCTCAATTCCTTTCAAAACAGTAGCAGAGATTGTTGTGATTAATACTAGAAAATATTAAAACCTTTTCCTTTTAACTTGGACTATGAAATATTTGTATGTAGATTCAGATTTGAAATTAGAATTAGGTCTGGGTGTAGATTTATATTTAGATGCAGCAGAATCACCCAGCGTTTGGAGCTGGGGGTCTGGATTACAACTCTGTTTTCTAGGTAAAGATATAATGTTCTGTAATGTTTTACAGGCAATGTAATGTATTACTCAGTTTTCTTTTTTATTTTCTTTAATGTATTATTTGAGATTTGTTTATGAATGTCTAAAATCAAAACACTAAAGTGCAGAGGAGATAAAAGCCATTGTCATTAACATTGCCACACAGTCTTTTCCACATCATATCATAGGCTTTTTATCCCTTAATAGCATGCTAAAAAGTACTGTAAAGATGTTGTATCTGAGGCTTATAACACTTCACATAAAAGATTATGGGCTGTACAACTCAGCTGGTGGCGCCAGCTGCATGTGCTCTTCATTTCAGGAGTTATCACTAAGAAGTATTTATGATAGGTGGGGAAATGATTGCAGGAGGAAAACATTGCTCTAATGGGAACTGCAGTATCATTTAACTTCTTTCAAATTCTTTTTATCCAAGTTGCTGTCTTAACAGTGCCTGTCATAGATGCCTTATATTAGCATACTCATGTAGGATCCATCTGCCAAAATGCAGGAGTCTAAAACTTAGACATACAATTCTAAGGTAGTCATCCTAGGCTATACTGTCATTTGAAAAATGTAGACACCTACAGAAGAATATTCACATTAAGCTCTTATTTTGTGATGAGTTGAATCATCTTTGAAATGTAGCTATCCCTCATTGACTACAAAGTTAATCTAAACTTACAATAAAGGTTCAGGTATATAATTTTAAGTTACCTAGATTATTAAATTTGGACAAACTAAGTTTTGGTTGACTAGAACCAGTGCTTATTTAGTTTCTTTAAAGTCTTTCCCAAAATAATAATTTTTTATTTATATAGGATAATCATAATTAATATTTTTTGTGTCATTTACCAAAGAAAAAAGTGAAAAACTGTGATAACAGAGACCCAGAATATGGGAGTTTTACAGTATGACTGCACACTGGCAAATTACCTAATCCAAAAGGTTTTGTCTTGAGTAATGTGAGAAGGAAACAGAAAGGAGCAAGGCAACCCCTTCTCAAGGGCATGGAAATGGCTGTGCTCCTACAGGACCATGGCTTTGTGGAGAAGTCCAGCCCAGAGCTACTCACTTGGCTTCACAGTTCTGCTGGGGTGAACGGGGAATTGCAGAATTAAATGTCATTTGCTGTCCCTGTAGCTGTTCTCATGTTTCTACCATGTTTCTGATGAGACACACAAGCTGTTTTCAAGAACATGAAGCCCAGGAGCACATGCTGCTGTGCCCAGGCATATGGCATAACAAACAAAAGGAGCCATTTCCTTATCCAAAGGTGGGAGAAGTGAAATTCTGCAAAGTGCTCTCTTTTACTGATGAAAAACAGGCCGTCTTAATCTTCCTCTTCTGTTGCTTTACATCATTATTGAGGCAACAGATACTGATTTTATCTCCTTTTGATACCTGGCTTGTCAGCTGGAGTCAGCAACCCCAGCTGATATGATTATTTTATTTTCAAGAAAATAGACAAAACCACATTCCTTCCTGATAAGCAGAAGTGATTGTACTTTACATGAATCACGAATGCTGCAAACTTTATTTCCATGTGGTTCTTTGGGTGAACATCTCAAGTAGGCTAGGGGTGTTTGGCTTTGGATTTGAGACCAGCAGGTAGGAACAGAGAGTAAATACAAGCATCCATGGGTGTCTTAAGGCAAGGAAAGTTGTTCCAAATTCTGTGAGCCAGCCCAGGCCTGCTGAGTTGCAATGACCACTATGAAAAGCCTGAATTCTGCCATTTTTTGCTTTGAAGTAGTTTATAGGAATATCAGTTTATTTTCAGATGATTAAAGTGTGTTGTCATAGATATGCAGTGAATCCTGCTACCTAAAAATACATCCCCTGTATTAACGAAAGGTAGGTTTGATCTTATGTTATATAAAGCTGTTGTACCAACATGTCTTCGTAGTCTTTAGCTCTTCAACTAGTTCTAGTTAAGATGTTTGAAAAATGTTGTTTCTTTTTAGCTTTTAGATTTCTTTTAGCATATATTAGGATGAGTATAAATATATATGAGGATAAACATATTAGGATGAGGTGGTTTCACTGCTGCCTGAAGAGGCCTGTGCTCTGATCTACCTTTGGTGACATTGTATCTTTTTGGTGACAAAACTAAAATCAAATGTTTTCTTGGCTCACTGAACAGGAGGCAGTTTCATGTGCCTGCTAGGTTGTGTAGCATTAACTTTACGCAGAGAGTTTATGATGGTATCCAAGGTATTACAACCTCTATTTTTGTGATCACTATGCTCCACTGGAAGAGAGCATGGCTTTAATTACCATTTCAGTAGTAAAGTTTCTTGACAACATACATTTTAATGATTTGCTCCATGTTACCCAGGAAACATAAGCAGAACATATAAACATATTAAAGCCCCACCTTCCATAGTCAAAGACTTAAAGGTAGCCATTTCTCACTCCCCTCTATAAAAGCCTTAGGGTCAATTGCAACCAAATACTGTACTTATGTCATTAAATAAAATAAATCTTCTTCTGATTTACAGCTATAAGAAGAATGAAGCAGGAAATCAATGGTAGTGTGAGCTGGTATATTTGCCTCAAGAGAAAGAAATATTTTCACCTGAGTGAAAATGCACTAAAAGTCAGGAGCTGTCAGCTCTAGCACCCTGCATTAGGGACACACCTCATAGCCAGCAACAAAAAAGTAGCTGTTTAAATGGGTAGCCCTCACATCAGTGGTTTGCCAGAGCTGTTAAGAGAACTGTTATTTACCACCTTACTGATATGGTTTTGCTCCTGCTTCTTATTGAAGTAAAGGGATGGCCCTGCATTATGCCAATGAATCCTTTCCAGAGACAGCCTATTCACGCATCTGATCTCCCCTCTGATTACTACTTGGAAGTCCCAAGTGCTTTGATATCCCTGAAATGACCTCCCCTAGGCTTCAGGCCAGCTTTACAAGGAAGGCAGTGACACTTCCTAGATGCTATAATACTTCTGATTTATTTATTTATTTTTCTCTCTCTCTCCTTTTTTTTTTTTTTTTCTCCCTGAAGGATACAATAATTTGTTTTATGATAGAAATTACTCAACTGGGGTCAAAGTTTCTATTAAAAAATCCCTAGCTGCAGGAAAGAGTTCAAGGCACTTGTGTGATAGGCCACTATCTGTCCTTGCAGATTGACTTCCAGAGATTTCCAGTAAGCACTGGAAGATTGGATGCTAAAATACTTCAAGTAGAATCAGTAATTTTTCTAAAAAGGAAAGTAAAAGTGCTTATAAAGTAATTTTTAGGACCAGATGTTCCAAAGAACACTGGCTCTCATCTGCTTTTGTTCAGGTTCACAAAGCAGTTGTTCAATTTTAAGACTTTACTCCATTTGTAAGATATTGAAAACAATGTTGCTGGACACCATATCCTTTCAAGAGTCCAACATCTTGAAGTGAGGAAAAGCTCATTTGTCTAGAAAGCTCAGATCTGGTGTTAATAGCAGTACTATTTTTCTGACAGATTCTGCTTTTTCTTTGCCCCCTGCTATTTTATGTTCCTTTAATCAAAACATTTTGTATTTCCCTTTTTTCCCCAGTAGATTCTGGCAAAGACTTTGTTTCTATTTAGGATGGGAACTACTCATGTGTTTGCTGTTAGCTGTGCTTTAGTTTCGTTTTTCACTGAAATGTGACATTTTACCTCCCAGCACAAACTTTCTGCCCCTTGTAAGGACAACATCTGCCATCAGGGTCTTCCTTTTTGGCATTATGACTGCAGTCAGGTTGCCAGCAAGGACACCCACCATCTCATCTATGATGATGCAGAGAACTGCCAAACACGTGTAAACCAAAGGTAGGGAAAAGCCATTCACCAAGGATGAAAGAAAATGCGCCTGCTTCCATGCAGGAATTGTAGGTAAGTAGGATTTGGTGTGGAGGGAAAGCACTGCAATGTCAAATGAGAAAACTGCTCTAGGCTTTGGAGGCTGACTTGAGTGATGGCTGCAAGCCTAGGCTGAAATCTTGCAAGACTTGTCATGTCTTGTTCAGCAAGTGTGCCTGGGCAAACTCATTAGAGGTGCTACAAATGCTTCCTCACTGCCTGCTATGAGACACATTGAGGTGATCAGAACAGCTTTCTAGACATTTTTACAGCACAATAACGTTTTTTGACCCCTTTAAAAATTGTTGTTATTATTATTTATTATTATTACATTACCTTGTTTAGCCAGGCAAGAGACAGCTTTGCTTCTCCTGGAGAAAAAGATCTAGACAGTCAGGAAGGATGGATATTAGATTTTTCCTAATCTGAACAGGACCACTGTGCTTTTTGAAACTGCAAAGGCTTTGGCTGGGTGGAAACAAGAGGAAAATAGAATATTAAATAAAGAGGAAAAGTGAGGCATCTTAATGACACCTTTTTTTTTGGAATTGCCAACTCCCTGCTTTTGGGTTCAAATAGAGATACTGTTGTCTGCTAGTCAACCTCCACTAAACTCTCCCCAGTATTATAATTCCTGATTATGTAAATAAACGATTCAGCAACTTAACAGTTACATGTAGACCAGGAAGAACACTGCAATTACTTTTCTTTTTGTCAACCAAAATGACATAAAAATGTAAAAAAAGTGAAAAAGGAATTAAATGATGTTATCTTTCAAAAAAGACAGTCTGCCCCCATGCTGTTAATGGTATTGAGGAGACAATAAAGAATTATTATGACTATTTTGAGAATTATCTTTGCTTAGGGGCATATGAAATCATGAATGCAAAACACTCCTATTGGTGCACTGAGCTCTGGTTATCTGTGTTTACTTGCAGCAGAAGGCTACTGTTTCCCCTACTGGCTCTTGTGTTGGGGTGTGCTTTATATTAGGCACGTTCAGTGTGGTACACGTATAGATACAGATTTGTCAGGTTTCACAGCACCACACAGAGCTAAGACACCGCAAGGATTGTCTTGGGATGCTCTGGGAGCATCTTTCATTTTCTTAGGATGGCCAGGGCAGATAGACTGCTAAGGTGTTTTAAACTTGTACTTTTTATGTGAAGGAAAAAGCCACAAATGTCCTTTGGGTGTGACTATGTGACTGCAACCTAATACTTGATGTTAGCAATTGCAGTTATGGATGAGGTATAGAATTGTAAAACTATCAGATAGCCCTGAATGAGGGGACATGAAGGAATATTCAAATAACTCTGAGTAGCCCTTTC
>NW_009954222.1:4512214-4544086 GCF_000747805.2 Chaetura pelagica
GAAAAAAGTTGAGGTGAGGTCAGATTTTTTTTATGGATACGGGCTGGCTATTTGCTGGCTCCAAAACTTGCAGTAGTTTTGTTGGTTTATGAGACTCATCATGTATCAGGACACCCAATTTCTAAGATCAGTTCAGGCACATGAGACATTGTGGTGGCTTCTGGAATCTAGTAGATTTTTTTGCTCTGAGTAGTACAACTCTGCCACATGTATTTGAAATCTTGTTGTGCTTGTTTTTAAAAATTTGGCAGGAATTTGAAGGAAGCTCTTAATCTACATGAATCGTTTTGCCCTTGCTGAATGTTTGGGTTTGCAGTTGATATGGGTTGAATATTTTGCTGTTACAGAACTAAGTAACAATTTAAATGAACTATGTCTGCTTGCTAGTTGTGGGTCAGATGTTGACATTTTATTGGCTTGAATAGATTGTTTGCTTTTTCTGTGTATTTCTGTGAATCTCTTTGATGGTGTTATGACCTCCTGTCTACCCATCAAGCATCTAAGGACCTACAAATGATTAAACAAGCTCTGAACAGTCTCAGATATGCAGAGAATTGGAGACATAAGAGCAGACAGTCAGACCTGCTGGTGGCAAGGAAAAAAAAAAATGAACCAAAAAAATAACCAAACCAGAACTTGGGACCAAAGTACAAAAATCTAAACCTCAATGCCAGGGGAATTTTTGTCAGTGATATCTACTACTTGCCTTGGCCCTCTTCTTTTTCTTTTCCTTTGTACCTGTGCCCAAGTCATTTGGGCAGCAACTGCAAAGCTTTGCTGCAGATTCTGTCCAGATGATGACAGCTATGCAATTCCACAGAGTCACAGGGGTAAAACGGGTTGTATGTGCTTGGCAGTTGGTCTGAGAGGGAGAAGACAGGATCATCACACAGAATCCTAGAGATTTAAAAAACCCAATGACAACAGATTCAACTTGCAAAATTTGTCTTACCAAAAAAAAGCCTGGCTGACTAAATTAAATTCTGGTTCTCTGACAAAATAGTAAACACCAGCTCCCAGTAGGGAGGAAGGATCAGGACAATCCTTTATAAATTTCTGGCATGATCCTAATTTAATTAGCAATCACAAATTTGCTTATCTATCTTTTCCAAAGTTGAAGTTTTGGTTTTGTATGTTTGGTTGTTGTTTTTTTTCACAGTAATATTACATAGAGTTTTTTATGAATCTTACAACGTCACACTGAAAAACTTTTAAATTGTTAAGATTCTGAATGTAAGTCACGTAGCTACCTAATTGTAGCAAGAATTGAAAGGTGATGTGAAGAAACATTTACTTTCTGACTTACCTTCTTTTCGACATTTTTTTCTCTATTTTATAGGCTCCTGATACTATTATCTCCTAAGCCTTCAACTCCTACTGCATGAGGGGCAGTAAAAAGATCGAAATACTTTTTGTTCATTTATAAATCTTCTCTGTGGCTGTCAGCATACAAAGAACAGTAACATAACCTATCTGTTACTTTTTCATTCTCTGAAACATCTACCAGGAAATGCCTCTTCAAGCTGTAGCACTTTCTCTCAAACTTATAATAAAGAAGAAATGACCTGTTATTACTCTACCAGGTCATGTTTCTGTTTACAAAACCAAAGAGATCCTCAGATAATTTTCTTGAGCTGCCTAGTGGAACAATTTGCTGAGCAGCAGCCTTGAAGTCACTGTCAATGACATAACCACAGTTGTGGGCTGAGAGCTGTTCCTGAGATGTCTGCCCCTGTTCCTCCTTGTGGCAGAGCTCCTGTTGGGATACCCAAGATGTGGTTCCCATCACACTTCAGTGAGCCACTAATAGGAAGAAAGTGGGACTGGATCATTACTGATGCGTATCCTTCGCTCTCGGTCTCACTCCCTGGCGAATTTGCCATGGCCTGGGCATTGCAACGTGATCCACAGCACGCCTGACTGAGGAAGCTACCTTACAATTCACTCAAACTATTGCTTTCCCTCCAGAGAGATTATTTTCACATTATAAATAATTAAACTGCCTAATTCATTGTCACAGGATATTGTGGAGGCCAAAATGGGTTCACATCCCACAGCATCTGTTAAAGACGATTATGTGGATGCAGTGTCTGGTCTAGGAAGCAAATGCTTAAAGCTCAACAGGAGATATGCCAGGGTCCATCAGCTCATTGAGAAATGTAATAAACAAGACAACAGGGGCTCAATCTCCTATTTCCCAAGCTATCCTGTCACATTAATCCACTGATTCACCATTCAAGTCCTAAGATTTCATAACCTGTAACCCGTAACTCTTAATATTGTGCACCTATGATCAAAATAAAAGGTTTAGTTACGTAGCCAACAGTAAGAGTGCTCATCCATCTCCCTCCCTGTGCATGTGGACACCCCATGTGTCGTGATGGGAAGCCGTCTAGCTGCTGTTGGATCTGCTTCAAAAGTTTTTTTGAGTAAGCTGATGTTTCATACCATCCATCTTGGAGGATTGGTTTATACCATTTCCATAAGTTAGTGGTTTCTGAGGAAACTGCCAGACAAAAGATAATGGCTGCTCTAGACAGTAATTGGCAGGTGATCACAGCTGCATAATGGTCCTTTAGCTCTTCTTGGCTACCTACCCTGCTTACATAGTGCTCTTACTTTGACTTAATGATGCTGTTTCCAGAGTACATCAGGCCTTAGCATGAGCTGGTTTAGCCAAAATCTAAGCGGGAATTGAGTGAACAGATATGGAGGTACCAGGGAACATGCACACTGTGCACGCTCATTTCCCAAGCATCAGCCACCTTTCAAGACAGACTGTGGAGTTGGATGGACCTCTATTATTGCTGTTTGGCTTATTTTAAGTTCTTATCACTACAGACTCAAGTTTAACTGTATTTGACAGTCCTTATTCACCTTAATAGTCTTACGTCAGGCAGAGTTTACATTTCCTAGCAATTGAATTTTATGAGTTGCAAGGCCTAAGTGCAGTGAAACGGCTCAAGGCTTGGATGAGCTTTAGCAGAATTTCTTTGCATGCTCTGATTGTTATGCCATTTAAAACACAGCATTTGAGTGGGGTTATTGTGTTTGTTTGGAGGAGCTCTCTCAGCCCTCATTAGAGGAATGAGGCTCCATCATGATTCAAAGCAGAAGCTGGTTAGGCAAAGAGTTGAGCTGAAATCCTGACTCTTTTCTCAGTTGCTGAAGTGAAAGGAAAAATTATTATTGATTTCTGTGAACTCATAATTTCTTCATTACTTTTCAGACTTAGATATCCCACTACTTTACTATCTTTGATCTTAGCAATAAAGATAAATGGCTCCATGATAAGGAATCGCTTAACTACATTGTGTTCCAGCTTCCCATTTCACTAAGGAGGAGATATGGTTGCACATTTTTTGATCCTTAAATGGAAGTTATGTAGAAATTACAATAGAACCCATAAGAGAAGTGCTCAATCAGGTATTGTAGATATGCTTACCTTGGGCCTTGTTAGAATTTTGCCTGGGTTTCTGCCTTGATCACATCTCATCCTCACCCTTTTTCTTCCCTTCTTCTTTTCTTTCCTGCACTCCATTTTCCACCAAAAGGAAACCTGGTCATGTGGGCCAGGTGGCAGCTTCAGGTGATGAGACTGATTTTATGCTTACCCTAGCCACTAATCCTAGACTGCCTACAGTCATGACCTCTCAGATCCTGGTACCTAATTTTGCCACACGTAGTAGGAGACTCTAACCATGAACTGGTAAGTCAGAGGATGAAATATAATGTGCTACTCACCTAAATTTAACAGCAATGCATGACAGCACATCTCATAGTACTCAGGTCTACACTCAAACCCATTTTACTGTGAATCAAGTCCTGAAGAACACAACTAAGAACCTGTAGATTAAAAGATAAATAAGACCTTAAAATAAGCATTTTTCTAATTCTGCAGACAAGAAAAGAAGGGAAGATGCTACTCAGTGTTCATCAATCTAAAGAGCAAAGGTGTCATTTACTATTTCACCTTGGCAAAATGTGCCTTAGAGGAAACTGGAACAAACCCAGCTGTGTAAGGAAGTAAGAGGAAAAGTCCAGGAGACAAGTAATAATCTGAGAGAAGATCTGGTTTTCTACTTCACTACACGTGTGTATTTTTCTAAATCTTAAGGTGTTACTGTGTTTAACAGAACATTTAAAATTCCTGAAGCCTATTCTTTGAGTTTAGGATATATAATCTACTCATCCATGAGCATGAAATGCTCTGGAGGAATCTCTTCCTATCTGGTGTATAGGACAACAGAGCAATAGTAACACAGGAATACAAAGAACTCTTCTTTTAGGCATTGAATCCAACAAATATGAATAAGGTGAAGGGCTTATTCCTTTATTGTTTTCGAAGTGGGAACATATCTAAGTTAAGACTAGCTCCTTTCATTTTATCATTCCTGTTCATGCTCTTCACAGGCAGCCTCTAATTCTCCTTTGATCTTCTTGCTATTTATTGCAAGTCATCCACAGAGCTCTGTGATTTAAAGCCAGAGTTTCCAGGAATTATTTTCACTGAAGGTCTCTCTCAAGACTACTGGTAGAAGATCTCTTTTGGAGAGGAGACAAAATATACTCCTCTTACAGACAAATTTCTGAAAACTGAGAAAAAGAGCAGAAAATAAGTTTTACCACATTTTAATACAGTGAACATGTTCTTTGTCTTTTTCCAGACTATTTTTTTTTTATGTAAAACAAAGGTTGCAGATGAAGGACCTCTAGTGTCTATTAATGACATACATTACATGTATTTTCTGAGGAAATAGGGAGTTAAAAGAGACCTTTTGGGCAACTTCTACCAACAAGTCATGTGATTAATAAAAACATGCAGATAAACAAGCTTCTAGAATAAACTTTTTGCCCTTGACCTTGGTGTGATGGACACATCACTCAAGTTTTTATTTTTGCATCATTGCCTTCTAGGGAACCTTTGCTGCATTTGCAGGCACCTGCTCCGAGAATCTTTAATCAGAGCAGCTGACATATGACAGATTGACAGGTCCTATTGCTGTGGAAACTCATGCAGTTTCAACTCTGTATCTGTGCAGTACTGCCTCTGTGACTGTGCTTTCAGGCTGATGGTATCAGTCTTACCTGACAAAATCTCTGTTAGCTTCACTGCTAGATAATATTTCAAGTAATAACTTGAAGATAATATATTCTCAGAGCAAAATGTTCACCTCTGAAAAGGCTTAAGGAACCAGTGACTTGGACAAGAATTTAGACTCTGGGCATTCCCATTGTAAGTGCAGGGGCTGAGAGTGGAGGATCTCACAGCTGTACTTATTTAGAAGTGTGCTTCAATTTCATAGTTACAGTGCAGGTAGATACACTGCTGAACTATCTGAAAAGGCACAGCTTGCATGTTGAAAAGATCCAATTTGCATGTTTATGAGAAGGTTTCTTATTGTAATGACATGGATAATGGCTCGACTCACTATATTATTTTAAAAAAATGAAAAAAGAAAAAAGGGAATGTGTCACGAGAGTATCTTGAGAAAGAAGAAAATAACATAATGAATCACTCAGCACCATGTACACAACTCACTGATCAGTTTCTAATGCTCTAGTTCACCTGAATTGAAACAAAAACCATATATTTGAGAGTCCTGCCCAACTAAATTGAAGGCATTAGGAGGCTACTAGCATGTAAAACAACATTTATTTGAGCCCATAATTAGCATAAGGTACGGGTAGAATATGTAACCTGGTGTCCCTATTAAGTCCCAGACTTTCCATCTTGGTAGCTTCTCTGAGCTAACTGATTAACACATAGGTCGTTGTTTTCTTTTTTCCAGTATCAACAGAACATTAAAGCAGTACATCTCTGATTATGATGGTATATGAGGGATGCTGTGGTTGAGATGAAATTTCAGTTTCACAAAAGCTAAGACCAAAGCCCATAAATTAAGCAAAGGGATAATCTGCACTAAGCTTTTTTTCTGAAAGAAGAAAAAAGGAACTCTCATGAAAGCCCACACCCAAGGAGAAATGGAAATGGCCTTTATACTTTGATCCAAGGTGCATCCACAGAGTTCTGTGTGAGAAATAAGTCAACAGTATGAGTCCAATGCCAAATGTGCAATGAAATGTGTGTAGATGCAAATGGGCAGTACAAGTAAGTTGGTGTCTTGCTCGTGAGAACTATGTTTCTTGACCTTCTTTTCCCTTTAAATCTATAACTGTTAGGATATAGATTTAACTATAACTTAGTGGGAATAAGCACTCAACAATGCAGCAGATTGTGAGAGAACACTTGAGAGCCTTTTCCTTGGACTTCTGCCTGGCTTCATTTGCACCAGAAACAAGCTAGATAAACACAGCATTTTTCATAAACAATTGATAGCTTTTCTTTAGATTTTGGCAAAAATAGAGGAATGCTGATATTAAAAAATAATAATAATTTTAATTTTTTCTTAATTCCACTTGAATTTGGGCTTGAATACTGCTGGAAGGCCAAAAGGATTCTTTTTTTAACTAAATCATTTCTCTGTGTCCTCCAAGTAATTGACTTCCAAGGCTGCAAGGTATCATTCTACTCACCTCATTTGATTTCTCATTAACACCATGTAATGTAGACTTTCACTTCCAGGAATTACTTCATCAAATGTAATTTTTGATTGACCTGAACTCTATCTCCCAAACTGACATTACATGAAAGTATGTAAGCTAAAGAATTAAATGAAGAAATCTCATACTCCATTTTAGATTCTGTTGCATAAAAAAAGCTAAAGGCAACTTCAAACATATTTGAATTAGAAAAACAAAGGTAAATCAAGTTTGCAACCCTGTTTCTTCTGAGTTATCTATTGTTGGAAGGAAGGATGAAGCATGTCAATAGGGCTCTACAGACAATTTTGTGGCAGGGATGCTGGATGGATTGACAGAAATGTGCTCTGCTGGATCTGCTTGAGGAGATGCAGTTGAGAGTGGTAGTCTTTGCTGCAATGATCATGAGATGGTGGACTTGAAGAATGTGAGGAAAGGAAGGAAAGAAGCTTGTAGAATGATGACTATTGATTTAAAGAGAGTGAACTTCAAGAAAGCTGTTTCAGGGAACTAATAGTCATTAGAAAGCTGTCAGGAGGCTTAAAGGGGCCAAAGATTGCTGGTTTATCTTCAGGAACAACCTCCTCAAAGTACAAGAGCAGTTCACCCTGTTGTTCAGACAGCTGAGCAGAAAACCAGCTTGACTGGTAGGGTAGGTTCTGACTGAGCTGAGCAGGCAGGCAAAGATGGTATCGGGAAAATCAACTCTCAGCTGCAGCTGAAATTAGTAAAGAATGTTGAGTACAAATAGAAAGGTCCTATTTGGTATTTTGGCAGCAAGAGAAAACCATGGAAATTGAGGTCTGCTACTGAATAGGGTGTACAGCTTGATGAACAATGACATGGAAAGGTGGAGGCACTCAGTATCTTCTTTGCCTTGCTCTGTTCTGGCAAGTAAGTCTTAGTCTTTATTGTAAATCTCAGATGTCTGTGCCTAGTAGCGCAGTGAGGCAGAGAGAAATGTGCAGCAGAGGAGGAATGACCCAGAGCAAACTGGAAATAGACAAGCCAGGGAAAGTGAACAGGCTGAATCTCAGGTCTTGTCAGTATTACTGTGAGGCCTGTCAGTAAGGTTTTTTTCCAAAGGATTTGGCAATCAGGAAGAGAACATGAAGGAGGAGCCAAGTAACTACAGGAGGGTCAGCCTCACTCCAGTTCCTGTGACATTTGTGGGGACGGTCTTCATGGAAGCTAATTCCAAGCAAATGAAGAACAAGAAGGTGACTGGGAGCAGCATACATGGATTTTCCTGGTACAAATAATGTCTAATCAGCATGGCTGCTTTCTGTGATGAAATAAATGGCTATCTGGGTAAGAGGAGAGCAGAGCACACCAGTTACCTCGGCTTTGAAATGGTGTCCCATAGCATCCGAGTACTCAGATTATAGACTGTGGAGTGAATGGGCTAGACTTCAAGCTGTTGAAAAACTAGACCAAGGAGCTCAAGGATTTACTGTTCAATGGTTTAAAGTCTAACTGGTTGCTACTGAAATACAGTATTGACTGGGATTGATATGAGGCCTAACAGTCTTTAATGTCTTTATTACCAATCTGGACTGTGGGAAGGAATGTACCTTCAACAAATTAATGGAGGAGACAAAATGGGGGCGAATGGCTGGTGAGAACATCTGCCATCTGTAAGAACCTTGACAAGCTGGGGGAATAGGCTAAGAACCTCAAGAAGTTTGTTAAAGATGAACACAAAGTCTTGGATCTGGTGGAGAGCAACTTCACTGAGCACTGCAGGCTGGGAACTGACTGGTTAGAGCACAGTTTTGGTGAGAAGAACCTGTGGTTCCTCACAGACTGCAAAGAGAACATGAGTCAGCACCATGGCTTTATGGCAATGAAGGCTATTCATGTTGGGCAATGCTCGTGAGAGAATGAACAACAGAGCTAAGAAAGTGATTATTCCCCTCTGCTTGAAGTTTGTCAGACCACATCTGGAGCTGTGTCCACTTTTGGATTTGATGGTCTTCAGGGGCTTATTCTGACATACATTATTCCATGACTGCACAAGAAACGGAAATGGTGAAGTAACAGTTATATGTATTATTTGGCACAATACCATGAGGTATGGTGGGTTTTTTTGTGAAAAATATCTCAATACTTCATAAAGGGATTGATTTCTGCTTCATTATGTTTAATAAGACTTTTAGCTGAGGGTATGAGATGATTTTTTTGAATGGGTAAGGAAGCTGATAGCCTTAAGGCAATAACTAATATGAAGCCTTATGAAATTTTCAGAGATAACGAAGAGAAAGGAGAATCTGAAGGATTTATTTTTCTGTTTGGAGTGCTCTGAGAAGAGGGGATACATGGCTTAAACCCAGGCACAAATAGGATCATATTTCTAACTGTTTTGGAGCAAAAATGAGCCTAGTGCTAACATCCAGAAACACACAGACTTTAGGAACTGGTGTCAGTGAGATTATGTTGTCGAATACTGTAGCAAAATAAAAATTCTGTGTTCAGCTACACACTGGCTTATTTTGTCTCATTTTTGACTGATTCAGCACATTGACTTTCTATCTGCATCTTTGCATCAGGAAAACCTTCTTGATTTCTTTGGTTTTGCTACTAGTATGGAATAAATTGTGGTTTTTCTACTAGTATGGAATAAATTGTAGAAATCTATGAATGTGTCATTTTCATCCAGTTTCTGCTGAAACATGCAGTTGATTTTGAAGGGATCTGATTAAAACAGTGTTGTGAGTACGTTGAGATGCTTTCATAGTGAGAATTATAAGGATACAGAAGCATAGATTCTTTAACAGCCTTATATGGAGTTTCAAGAAATGTGCTCCACCACTTTAAAATCAAATCAGAGTTTTTCAAATGAAACAGTTACTACTACCAAAAAACCCCCCAAAACCAATCACAACAACAAAAACAAACAAACAAACAAAAAGCACCAAGAAATCAGCCAATAAAAAAATCATACCCAGGGCTTTTCTAGCACTGCTCACATCAGAGGTTCTTTTGGTTTTTTGGCTGTTTTATTCAGGCCTGACTTGCATGAGTCATCCAAGATACATCACTGTTTCATTCTGCAGCAGGTAAATAAGATATTAGTACATCTCTTACTACTTGGAAACCATTTGTTCTGGTCAACTTCAATTGCTTAAGGCTCTGCAAGACTTTCTGGGTGGGTATCTAACATAACCTTTTAAGACAAATGTTTAGATTTAATTGTTAGGCAGCAGTTTAAACAAAATTATTTTTTTAAATTGAATTTGAACATTGAGTGGAAGATCAATGAGGCTTGACATAAACCCAGATTCTCAGACATTGGTTGGGTAGCTGTTCTATACAAAGCATGTTTAAATCTGTTTAAATACAAAGAGAGATGGAAATTTGTTTAAAATCTGTTTTGATAACACTCTGCCTAACTGATTATGCCCCCAAAGTAATGGAAGTAGGATTGCCTTTTGAATCATTGAAACTGCCAAATATCTGGATAAAAGAGGCAACAACTGACCTTCAGCAATCCAATTGTATCTCTCTGGGGAATTCTTAGTTATCAGAAAAATAAATTAGCTTCTTCAAAATCATTCTGAAGTGCAATAGAGAAGTCACAGTAATGCTTCTTATGGCATTATGTATTAGACACAATCAAGAAACTCCATTTTCGAATGTTTCATAGAAGTGAAGAAAGTAAACAGAAATTATCTTTGATGACATAATCAATGGGTGAAGGAAAATATAATAATTGTGGCTCTTTCTCTCTTTCTACTTGATATTTATGCACCCCTTAATTACATTCTCATTTTTAAATTTCTATTGGGTTTTGTGAGAAATTCCTCAAAGTGCTACTTTCACTGGCAAGTTTCAAAAGCTAAAAAAAGCAAGTGAAGAAAATAGGGAACCATTGTCAAGCAATGCCCAAAAGGCTTTTTTAATTATTTGCTTGGAAGGACATCTTATTTCAAAATTTTATTTGACCTGTTTTTTTGAGGGTTTAGTTACATTTCAAAATGAGTAAAATGACCCACTACTAACAGTCTGCTAACTCTCTAGAACTCACTCTGCCTAATTCTCTCTTTTCTATTGAAGTCAGTATTCTGTTTAAACCCTTTGTTTTCAGGCATCCTACACATGTTAAAATTGCATAATTTGCTCAGAGGTCTAAATATACACTTGCTACCCTGTAGATATTTCTGCATGCAGGTGTATAAAGAGTAGATATGCAGACATGTAGGAAGCTCAAAAATTTCATGCAACAAGAACCTAGATGAAGTTTAGCAGAACATGTTCCACCTTTGAAATGGCAAAAGAAATAAGCTGCAACATGGGGTCAAGTTGCACCAGGGGAGGTTCAGATTGGACATTAGGAAAAATTTATTCACAGAAAGAGTGGGGAGGCATTGGAACAGGCTGCCCAGAGGCAGCCATCCCTGGAGGTGTTAAGAAACAGGTGGACATGGTGTTTCAGGAGATGGTTTAGTGGTTAGGTGTTGTGGGCCAGATGGTTGGACTTGATGATCTTGAAGGTCTTTTCCAACTTTGATGATTCTATGATTCTATGATTAACTGTGGGAATAGTTCTCAGTTGCATCAGGGAACATTCAGACTTGATGTTAGGAAGCATTTCTTTACTGAGATGGTGGTCAAACACTGGAACAGGCTTCCTAGAGAGGTGGGCAATGCCCCAAGTTTGTTGGTGTTAACAGGCATTTGGACAATGCCCTTAATAATATGCTTTAACTTCTGGTCAGCCCTGATGTTCTCAGGCAGTCCGACTAGATGGTTGTTGCAAGTCTTTTCCAACTGAAATAATTCTAGTCTAGTCTAGTCTAGTCTGTTCTTCAAGGTCATATAAACAGACCACTGAGTTATTCGTATTCCAAACCCACATTATTCAATAGCTTTCTTAGCTGTTGAATTCCACAGTTCGAATACATTCATCTGAATTGCACTCAATCAATCTTAGTTTGGCATTTACAATATTTTTTTTGGGGGGGTTTGGGGAAATAATCTAGTATTTACTCTTCAAGTTGAGAGCAGGGCTGAGCCAAAAAATCAAGGTTGGTCAATATCAATTTGAAAACTGTTAATGATCTTTGAGGATGGTGAAACAGAATTAGTCAATGAGAAAGTATATAAACAAAATTATTCTTAAGTTGCCCAAACTGCCCATTTAAATTTTTAAATATGAAGTCCTACTGTTTTAATGCAGTTCCCTTATTACTACTTCCCAGCACCTCACATACACTACATGCATGTAACTGAGGAGTTTCCATAACACGACATAGTTTTTCTACCTGGGAGTATCCCCCATGGGCATCTTAGGCATTTGGTGTTAATTCTGTTGAGATCCATTTTTTAGTTATCCTACACTAAGCACGTGTGTTGCCACTTGGTTTTGAACACACATTTGATGAACTCTAGCCAGAGTGCCAAATAAAATAGAAAAGATATTGAGTCATCTTTAGTAGGAGAAGGCCAAGTTTAATAGGAAATAAGTATAGAAGAAACAGAGCTTTTACTTTCTTAATTTCCACTACTATTTCTTCCCACACTTGGCTCTGTGATCCACTTACCTGTCTCCACTTACCTGTTATTTAGTTTTAGGAAGAAAAAATTGAGAGGAGCAGGCTCTGTAATGGATCTGATAGATCATCTAGCTTAAGGGCTGACATTTAGGGTTACAGGATCTCCCTTCGGAGTCCTTTTATCTCTCTGTCTTCGTTCACTTTGTAGGAAACTTAGGCCCTTATTTTGGAAGGCTGGTATGCTAGAAACAGTATGTGGGCATGTTATGTTTGTAAGTCATGCTGACTGGATTTCAATGTAGATGTATCTGTATTTAAGAGATGGTTTGGTATTGTTGTATTTGTTCCTGACGTTCTTACTTTTCTCATTCTCCTTTTTGGCCTAATCTTTTATAAAAGATTTTTTTCTCAGGAGATCAAACATATTCTGAAATTCCCTGGGTAGGATCTCTTTCTTCCCTCAGTGTCTCAGATGTTTTAACATTTCAGTAAAAGATCAACCCTGCAGCTGCTGGTAATAAAGCTCAAAGGTTTCAAGCAGATCTGAGCCTGAGTAGTCTTGTGGCAATTGCTGTAGGAGTCAGCTGTAATGTAAAAGATGTAGTTAGTCTCCCACTGCAAAAAAAAATATTAAAAAATACTGCTGCAGCAGTATTTCAGGAGCTGGATTCTTTCCCCAGTTTTGGGACTAGGCGTCCTTCATTGGGTGAAGGGATGTGCAACATGGAGAGGGGTCAGAGCAGGTGCTGCTTGAATCAGTTAATATATATTAAAAAGGTAAAAATAAGGGCAAGGGCATCTCACAGCCATCTCCAGGGCCATAATCTTGGTCTCTGTCCATCTGGAGTCTGTGACTGGAGATTGCATCCTGAGAGTAGGTGCTCACATTTAGTCATACAGATACCTTAGCAGCACACATGGCTTGCTTTCATGAGTACAAGGGTGAGAGAACGTTGTATATGCAAGGACCTAGTGGCTCGAATTACCTTCTGCAGCAATTTTTGAAGTGATTTATTGCTGTTGTTGCAGGCTGAATGCTATCACAGGCTGCAGGCTACCCTCAGTTTGTCCATCTTATGAATGTTTACAAATATTTGAAGGGTGGATGCCAAGAAGAAGGGGCCAGTCTCTTTTCCATGGTGCCCCGTGATAGGATGAGGGGTAATGGATACAAATGGGAACACAGGAAGTTCCATCTCAACATGAGAAAAAACTTCTTTACTAAAAGAGTGACAGAGCACTGGAACAGGCTGCCCAGAATGGTTGTGGAGTCTCCTTCTCCAGTGACTTTCAAGGCCTGTCTGGACATGTTTCTGTGTCACCTGCTCTAGGTGATCCTGCTCTGGCAGGGCTGTTGGGCTTGATGATCTCCAGAGGTTCTTTCCAACACCTAACATTCTGTGAATCTGTGATTCTATGATCCCTCTCTGAAAGTTGTCACTGAAGAGGACCCAGGATTCCAGAAGCCCGATGGCTCAAGCTGGACCTAAGCCATTACACTTCCAATACCTAGGGCTGACAGGAACAGCCCTGGCTCGTGCTTGCTGCAGTCTATGTTTGATAATAAGGATGGAGATGTGAGTTAGGCAAAAAGGAGCTCAAACCATAGCAAACAGAGAAGAAAACAAGCAAGGGCAGGACTAGAAGTTTCTAGGGAAATTAAATTTTTTAAAACAACTTTGTCTTTGGAAGAAAAGAAAAGCGAGCATTGGATCTTTAAACAGGGGTTTGCATTGTTTTGGCGCCTAAACCAGGCATGTTTACATGTTTTTTATTTAGTAAATAGATTTTCTTGATCTAAAACAATTGAACACTTGATTTCTGCTTCACTTCAGCTGTGTGTGCCTAATTTCTTTCAGATTCTTTGAAACATTTACTGAAAGTTTTGGAAGTCTTTGTCCAATAATAAATTTATATCACAACTTTAGCCCTCAAATCTACATGGTGATGTAGCTGTCAATCAGGAGGAATCTTCTCCTCTTTTCTCCCCTCTCCCTGCCCCATCTTTTCCATGCTTTTGGAGTCCATTGCAAAAAATACTAGCAATTACCAGTTTAACAATGCATACAGTATACATTTCTTTTTCCCTGACAGCCAGATATTCCTTGGTGGTTGGCTAGCAGCCGAAACAGGAACTTCTCTCCTTAATCAGGTGAAAATACTGTACAACCAGTGTCTCCACTGTAGGTAATAGCAATCTGCAGCTGGCAATTTCATCAGTCAAAATCAGCAGTGTCATTCAATTTTAGGCCACTTGCCTTAAATTGCCATATAATGCCTTATATGCTAAGCTCACCACTATATTCTGAAATGTGGAAAAGATTTGGAGAACTGGAAAAATGAGAGGAGAATGAATGCATAAAATTTTGGAGAACTTTTAATTGCTAGAACTAAAATAGCAGTGAAATGTCTTTTTATTGTTAAAGACTTAAAAATCTATCAAGAAATATGTGTCACATATATCTCCTTAATTCTCTTGGTATTGACATAATTATTCATTTACAGAACTAAATTCTGAATTTTCAATATGACACTCGATATATAATATAAATTTTCTACCCTTGTCAAATCAGCAGAGAAAAGAACAAGGGGTCTATTCCCATCACTGAAAATTAAAAATGTACATCAGATGAGAGGCCCAGTCATTTGGGAAAATTCACTTAGAACAGATAGTCTGCATAGTGTCTTTGTACACATTATGTCACTCTTGAGTCTGGAAACTTCCAGTGACATCAGTAGGAGCAGGCTAGGTGCAAAATTTTTAATTAAAATTGCCTTTTTTTATCCCTTCCTGAAACCCCCTAAATTCTTAAAGCTTGATGTGATTTCTAACACAGGCAGCAGAGTTTCAGCTCTAGACTTTAAAAGAATAAGCAGCAGCAGAGATTCTTATTCAGTCCCCTTGCTTTGATAATTTTATGAGAGCTGCAAGAAGTCTGCTACTAATAAAAAGACATTTTGAGTTACCATTAAAAGCTCAGTTCCATCTGCTGTCTGAATTCAAATGGGATACTGAAAAACTAAATGCAAATGCTGTCCACTAGCTGAAAGATCACAGATTACTTTCACTCTGATTTTGGCTCCCACCTCTACTACCTTAAATTTGTACTTGGGCTCAGTTTTGGTAACAAGAGGCATTCAGATCAGAGGGCTTCCAGCATGTGCAGAGGTTAGCAACTCAGGATTGCTGCATCCAGATCCAAATGCATGCAGACATCTCTCTGTTGTTTCAAATGACTTTCAGTAAAAGGCTTTCACTAAACTTATTCACTACATGAAAGTGTTAAATATCCCTTTCAATTATCATTTAAGTTGGAGACAAACCCAATTAGTCAGAAAATGATCTATCTCCTATTATAAATTAAGTGCTTCAATGTTCTTTGTGCTCCTGGACTCTGGTTTTAATTTCATGTAAGAACACTATATTTTCAAATTTATGAAGAAATAGCATATGGTATTTTGTCGCTATGGCAATATAGATCCCTTCATCAATGAATAATAATAAATACCTAAGTGAATCAAGTTACATTTTCATTCCACCATTTCCTGAAGCTAGCCTTTCATGAAGGCTTTGTATACACTCAATTTAAACTACTTTTTTGCCTTCTCTAACAAGATTTTATGTTCAACTTGGGTTTCTTTGTTAAAGCTCCAAGC
This sequence comes from Chaetura pelagica, assembly GCF_000747805.2. Taxonomy (NCBI): domain Eukaryota; kingdom Metazoa; phylum Chordata; class Aves; order Apodiformes; family Apodidae; genus Chaetura; species Chaetura pelagica. Next base: position 4,527,910 of record NW_009954222.1, read on the forward strand.
ACAGATTTTAGCTTATGCTACTGGTAAATATTAATGCATAAATACAAAATATGTCTTTTTTTTAAGCCAGTCAAACAGTGGAACCTGTTGGCCAGACAGGTTGTGTGCTCTCCACTCTTAGAGTTTATCACAGAAGATGCTGTTTGGAGCAGGAGGATGGACTAGAAACCAGTGTTATTCTGTGATTCTTTTAGTGGGGTCCATCTTGTTTGCAGATCCAGGGAGCCCAGATGATGTCAGTTGCTGCAGCTTGAAAATGTCAAATGGGAAGATTTTTTCCAAAGTCTCCTATATCTAGTTAGGAATGTGGCTGGTGCTGCTGTGAAAGTCTGTTCTCAAAGGCTTAATCCTGGTGCCTCATGATATCCTAATGCTGTTATTATCTTGGATTTTATCTTCTGCACTGTTTGAAGTCACACCTTGTGCTGAATGCCATTTTGACTTGGACCATTCAAGGAAGTTCTTAGACCTGAAAGTCATCACATTTATGTTGCTATTAGCCTGTCTTTCTTTTAAACTACAATTGGCAGGCAGGTGATGTAGACTGATAATGCCATATGATGTTGTTCCTTCCTTATTAAAGGAGTCAAGCTCTAGAGTCTAGACTGTTTGAAAGACTACCTAGGAACACACCCTCAAACAGAAAGACACAGGGAAATCAGCCCTTTGGCTTCTCAGAGTACAAGCTGAGCACTGAAAATTATATCTGTGGAGGAGTGGACACTTGTAAATGGACCATTAAACAGCTGAGGGTTTCTACTTTTATATATGTAAGATGTTTATAAATAGAAAAAAAAAATAAAATTATAATATATAATAGAAAAACCTCTGTTATTTTTCATCTATATATGTTGGAGATTAAAGGCCTCACAAGGCTTTTTTATAAAGACAGTGTAGTATACATTGTTATTATGTGGTGAAACTCTCATTGCAACTTAAATTCAATTATCATAACACATATCATTCACGTTCTAGCACAAGCTGCAGCAGAGGAGGTTCAAGTTAAACATAAGGAAAAACTTTACTGTGAGGGTAACAGAGCACTGGAACAGGCTACCCAGAGGGGTTGTAGAGTCTCCTTCTCTGGAGACATTGAAAACCCATCTGGACATAGAATCAGAGAATCAGATTGGCTAAGTTGGAAGGGGGCTTAAAAATCTTAAAAGTCATCTAGCTCCATCCCCCCTGCATGGGCAGGGACACCTTCCATGAGATTAGGTTGCACAGGGCCCCATCCAACCTGGCCTTGAACACTCCCAGAGATGGGACTTCCACAGCCTCCCTGGGCAACTTGTTCCAGTGTCTCACCATCCTCACACTAGAGAATTTCTTCCTAATGTCTAACCTAAAAATCTCTCTTCCAGTTTTGATCCATTACCCTTTGTCCTCTCACTACAAGCCCTTGTAAAAAGTCCCTCCCCAGCTTTCCTGTAGCACCTTCAGGTCCTGCAAGGCCACTATAAGGTCTCCTCAGAGCCTTCTCCTCTACAGACTGAACAGCACCAACTCCCTCTGCCTGTCATGTTCCTGGGTGATCTACCGTAGGTGATCCTGCTCTAGCAGGGGGGTTGGACTAGATGATCTTCAGAGGTCTCTTCCAACCCTGATTACTCAATGACACTAAAAGCCCACCTCAGGTCAGTTAACAATTACAAGAAATTTCCCTGAATTGTATTCTGTTTTCTAGTATAGATATTCCAGACTAAAAATTACTATTTGTTATTATCATTATTGCTGTCTCACTGTGATACGTACATAAATAACTATATATATACAAGCATATGTATTTCATATGCAAATATAATAAAAAGAAATGTACTATATGGTTGTAGGAATATATGTGTGTGTAAATATATATATATATACACACACACACGTATATACATGTATATACACAGCCATACAGAAAGCAAACTTAAGGGCCTATTTTGTGCTATTTTCTGTGTTTCCAGGATTTCAGGCAATTATTTGAGACTTTCAAATTAGAATTATCTGTTAAAGAGGAGTTTGCCTTTATTATTATGATCTGTCATTTCTTTTATATAACAAGCCAGCTGTTATTTGAACAGCATCATTCATTTCCTCAATGGAATGATGACACTACAATCAGCCTTCATTATCTTCCCATGCTCTTATATGAGAACTAAGTGCAGAGGAAATACTTTGTAATTACTCCAGGCAGATTTCCCACATGTTAGAGATGCCATAGATGGGATTAATGAATATCACTTGAAAAGGTTGAAGTAGACAAAAACAAAATTAGGCATCAGTAATCGTAACATGCAGATGGGTTGAAATGCTAGTGGGAAAAAATCCCATCAGCAATTAAAGTTGCTTCTTGGAACAGCAGATGTGCATAGTCTCTTACTGAATACTGAGTACACTTGAATGGAATTTGTAGAGGAAGAATGCTGAAATATATGCAGCTCTGCTCAGGCAGGGTTGGGACAAGTGACAGGGTTGTGCTTATTTTACTTAGCGGGCATCAGGACCCCTCATCTCTGCTCTAAAGAATCTCAAACTTCTGCTAGCCAAAGAGTGCTCTTCTCACCACTTCTGCTGTTTTCTGCCATGAAAAGCTCTTCTGTCATCAAAGACCTGTTAAAGGCCTGATCTAGGGTAGCAACCATATTGTACAGATTGACCCCTTAATCTCTGAAGGGCACCATTAGTTCTCCAAAGGAGACATTTCTCAAACCTATTTGCCTTGTGCTGGCAATAGCACAAGAGCGTCTCTGCTAGCTTCCTCACCAGATAATCTGCAAACATCTTATTGACAAGAAAACTGCATGACTAAAAACCACCTACAAAACCAATTTAGCCACTTAGGACTTGCTATGAATCACCAAGCTGGGAGCTGTGATCTAGAGCGGGAAATGCGTCAGAGCACAAGACAGGTACTAGTTCTTCTGGTTTGTAGTGCTGGGCTCTCCAGAAGAAAGGTTCTAGGCCAAATCTGACTGGCAAGGTCCAAACAGAAGGTCCACAGTCCACACTGCAGGATACTTCTAGGTATGACACCTGAAGAAAGTGGGAAGAGTAAATGAACAAGGAGGCAACTTCACAGGGTTTCTTCTTGTGCAGATTTTTCATTGATGGCTTTTGTTCTCAAATATTCTGTTGGTCAGCATGTGGACCAATGTCAGAGCATTTTGAAGTAAGTATTCCAGCTCCTTAATTACTGAAAACTGGACTCCACTCCCTTATGCTTGCAGCAGGTGGAATGGATTTGACTATTACAGAGAAATTGTCATCTTCTACCTCGCATAAAAGAAGTGTCATGACCTGACCCAGTAGTTAAAAATTTGACTTTTACTTTCCAAAGCAGTTTGTTTTCTTCTCTAAGGGCAAACTTAAGTTCTCTTTGGGGAAAAACTTAAGGGACAAATTAAGTTCTTCAAGGCTGCATGACAGATGAGTAACACCTGACATTTCTCCCACTGGTTTCTGCTGTTCTCCAGCCACAGCTAGACCTCAGGCTGAATCCAGAACTTGGCACTGTGGACAGATAGGCAGAGACATACACAGCCATAGGTACATATCTATAGAGAGAGAGGTGCAGCACTCTGTTGAGACCCCACCTGGAGTACTGTGTCCAGCTCTGGAGCTCTCAGCACAGCCAAGTCATGGACCTGTTGGAAAGGGTCCAGAGGAAGGCCACAAAAATTATTAGAGGGATGGAGCACCTCTCTTTTGAAGACAAGTTGAGAGAGTTGGGGTTGTTCAGTCTGGAGAAGAGAAGGCTCCAGGGAGACGTTATAGAAGCCTGTAAGAAAGACAGGGATGAAATTTTTAGCAGGGCCTATTGCAATAGGTCAAGGGGTAGTAGTTTTAAACGAAAAGAGGGTAGATTTAGAATAGATATAAGGAAGAAATTCTTTACAGTGAAGGTGGTGAAATGCTGCAGCAGGTTGCCCAGAGAGGTGGTAAATGCCCCATCCATGGAAACTTTCAAAGTCAGGTTGGACAGGACTCTGAGCAACCTGTTCTAGTTGTATCTGCCACACATACCTTGTTTTGTCTACTGCCTCACACAACAGTTTCCCTTCTCTGCACAAATCTTCCAAGCATAGATAAAGAATTCATTGCAGAGATCAGCAGATGGTTTTCATTGTAATTATTCCTATTGGCACCAAAAATGCTTAAATCAATGAGCAGGCTTTGGAACAGTATTTCCTCCTCTATTTCTCATTTTGTTTTGACAGTCATTTAAGCATCTCCAGATTCCCAGATTAGACTCAGTATGTGGTTTATGTATTTCATCAATATCCTTACAAAGAAAAGATTGTCTTCTGCTTTAGCCAGTTCGCCTCTGTCATATCTGAAGCCTAGAAATTATGGTATTAAATGTGCCTCTCACACCCTCTTATTATCATCTCAGATTGTTGTCTGCATTTAGTGTCAGATAATAATAAAAAAAAAATCAGAAAAGTAGCAAATTTGTGGTTGTTACCATCCGTTATCCATCAGCCTTATGTTTCCTATTAGAGGATGTTTTTCAGCTGCTTACAAGCCTTCCTTGATTTAGTTGTTTTCAACTCAGATTTTCCATACTGACTTCTTGCTTCTGCCCAATAGATGTCTTTATTTTAAATCAACTTTTAAATGGTTTGGTAACAGTAAGGGAATGGAAAAAAAAAACATTTGTTGTGCTCATTTAAAGGCTAAAACTTTTCTTTTTTTTTTTTCTTTTTTCTTTTTTTTCTTTTTTTTTTTTTCCAGAAGACCCATCACATACATATGCATTTGTGTGTTTTGGCAGGCATGTGCCTTTCTCTGGAAAAAGCTGCTCAGCTTTGGCCAATGAAAAGCTACAGCTAGCTTATGTGCTACAGATATCCTCTTGCTACAGCTTTCCAGGATAAAATCTCCCCAAATCCCAGCTGCAGCCAGTCTAGCATGCAGTTGAACAAAACTAAGCTTAATATTGTAGTTGTGACTTATTCCAATTTTGTGCCAAGTACAGGTTACAGATCTTAAAGGTCTTTTTTCTCCTGTGTGTTTAATAGTGACTTGCTTGCTGGGCCCAAGAAACCTGGAGGGAGACTCTAATTTATTAATGTGCCAAGGGGTTAAAATAGCATGGGAAAGTACAGATGACCACAGAACAGCACATGGCAACACTGCCTGAGGTGTGGGATCATGGGATGAGATGTGAGGGTGTAGATGGTGGAAGCTTGTATTGCAGAATCTGGGGAATGTATGGCTGGAAGTGGGGAGGGTAATAGTGTATTTGCCAGGCCGAGAGACTGAGGGAGCAAGTGGAGAAAGAAATATGCAAGAAGGAAATGAAAGTCTACTGTGTAAATGGGGAGGGAGGAAGGAACTGCAAGGAGATTGGACATCTGGGTCAGAAGTGTGGAGCCAAAGGACAAAATCTAACAGGGTATGCAGATGTAACCTGACACTGAGGCACTGTTGAGGGGCATGGAAAAGGGATGTGAGTGTAGAAGATCCATGGATGAGGAGCTAGATGAAAACAAAATCTGGCAAAAAGTCTGGACATTCAATATTCAGTACTGCTAAAAGGGATCAGAAAGTACCAGCATGGTTGTGAGCTCAAGAGATCATCCTGGCTGCTTAAATGGAGAGACTACAGTTGTTTGGACAAGAAGGCTTTCACTTTTATTAAAAAATGAAGAAATGGGACTGACTGCATGGGACTAGGATGAAGCTGCAGAGGCAGAGAAGGGAAAGGACTGCAACAGAGATAAAATTAAGATAAAATTAAGGTTGAAGAGAATGGGTGGAACAGCCTATATGCAAGCAGAAAACTCCTGCCAGATCTTGAATTTGATACAACAGTGGATCTCAACTGCACAACCCATGACTATGTATATGGTCCATACCTGAACCAATATGACTGTGCAAGCACAAAACTGTCTCTGGGCAAATTTATTGTGTTTCATTTGCAGTTGTCAGCAGCAGCAATTAGGCCAGGAAAAGTACCACACTAACAGAATCATGATTCAGTTTCCCATATAGATCATATATTTCTGTTTAGCAGTGAACAGTGCTTGGTACACTACACATTTCTTGAGTTCCACTTCTTTTCTGTAGTCAAACCTACAGGAATCACTGCTATTGCTAAGTGCTTGTTACCTCAAATGACAGAGCTGTTAAAGTTCTGATTGTTACAGTTTACTTTTTTTTAAAAAAAACAGAGATTCCTACACAAAACCCCAAACTAACAAAACACCCAACAAACAAACAAAAAACCCAACAAACAAAAAGCAAAATAAAATCCCACCGTGCACACAAATAAATTAAAAGAACATATTTCAAGACTGAAGAATCAGAGTGCATGAAAACGTTGCTAAGTACCAAGCAAAGCCTGCTCATGTTGAAGTGAACAAACAATCTGCTTTTATCTTATACATCTTTTCTGAAGTGGCTGGGAGATTTTGTCTGAAACTCGTCAATATAAATTTGATCTGTGGAAGAACAGAGTCTCAGCCTAACCAGAAACATGAATAGAACAAGAAATAATCATGTATGTTACCAAGTTTCCCAAAGTAAAAAATATGTTGGCAATTAATTATTATCTCTTTGCACTTTGGTAGCTCAATGTTTGATTACATCTGACATTTAATCAGTGCTATCATTTTCCAATTAAAAGAGGAGGAATAAGCTAGGGAAGCATTTACCTTTCTATGTTCCTGTTTTCCTACCATGCGCTCCACAAACACATCATTTTGTATGAGCTCAGTAAACCAGCTGTGGTCATAACTGATAATTTGGTTTTGAATAAGGTGTGTGGCTGGTTTGTTTTTGTCTTTTAAGAGTAATGAAAGGTAGTTGGCAAGATGACAGCAGATGTAAAACTCAGACTGAAGCTGCCGGCATGGATGCAGCACTGCAGCTGCTTCCTGCCTGTGAGAAAGGTCAGGAGAATATGCAAACAGCTCACTCGACATGTGGGTGTTGCTGAGGGTTATAAGCTGCTTGGACAGAAGTGTAAGTACAACACAAAAGTGACAAGAACATGCAGGTTCAAAATTCATAGAGAACCGCAGTAGACCCCTGACACGCGATGTCAGCCATAACAGATGTCTGCAGCTTGAACAGGTGGTCACACTTACCTTACAAGTGAAAGGTGCTGGATCACCTGTGTGGATGGCCCCACAGGGAAGCAGACTAAAGCCTTTGGGTCTTCCTGTTGTGCCAACCTGCATTGCACAGCAGGCTGGGCTGTAAAACCATCCAGGGGAGCTGCTGGTCTGACATGACTTTGCACAGCACCATGTTTATTTTGGGTCTTCCTTCATCCCTAATTTATCCTAATTTAAAGCAATTAGGAGCAATAGCTAGGAATACATCTCCCCTGCAATTTCTCACAGACATCCTAAAAGAATTTTTGTTTATTTAAGATCTGAGTCAACTCTGTTCCCATTTGTATTTCTCCCAGGCTATTATGGAAAGCAAGGACAACCTGATTCCTTGTTTAGGTGCCTTAGTTGAGTGTCTGGAGTCTGGAGGTACAGGATGCTTGAGAAATTTTAACCAGTCCACACACATTTCATATTGAAGCTTGAGAGATTAAGGTAGCAATGAAATTCTTTAGTTATGATCTGGATTAAATAGCACAAGAAAGGGGAGTGGTGATTTCGAAGCTTATTTTCTGCTAAGGGAAGGAGCAGATGAAATTAAAATCCTTGAGTACCTTCTGTCCTTTGACAGCCACAAAGTATGAAATAATTCCTTTGGGACAGACCATCTTCTTTCATATTCATGAAGGTTTGCCCTCTATAAAGACCTTTGTATTTTACATTTTCAGCAGGCATTGCATTATTTTATTGTCCTCTGCTGCTGATGTGGCCATCTCACCCTGAAAGCCCTCTGGATATATTAGCAATCCTAAAATGTCATTTTCCTCTTGTGAGAAAATTGCTGATCATAAAGATAGCATTTAATTCTTGCTAAACCCACCAAAATAGATATTTCTTCTTTCCATACATGTTAACTTCCTGTGTTTGGGTGACTTCACTTTACAGCCTGGATCAAAGTCAAAAGTTCACTACATGCCAGCAACAAAAAGTCATCCAGTGATACAACACTGTGTCCAGTGGTTCCATGAAAAGAGTGACTAGAGCTTTTACAAGGCTGATAACTCATTCTGATGCAATACAGTTTTAATTTTATTCCTGTTATTTTTCTTTTTTACTTTTAACCATTTTTTTCTGGGTGTAAATTTCATTCCTGAACAGATAAGATTGTTTTGTCTGATTATTCCTACCTTCTTACACAGTTTTTCCCCCAGGGATTTATTGAACACAATCAAATTAAAATATATTTGAATTAATTATGTAAAATCAAATTATTTATCTCCCATTTATTAATTTAGTAGAAACATAAGGTGCTAAACTACTAGCACCACTTACAGCTTTGTAGTCAAAACAAAGCTACCCACACTGCAATTATTTCCATAAATGTGGGCATCTTATCTAGGAACCAGCACGCCAGCCCCTTACCCTGCGCCTCAAGCAAAGGAGGACTCAGTGTAGGAAGGGAGATCTGCAAGGAGGTGTGGAGGGGTTGTAGGAAAGCCAGAGCTGAGACACTCATCAAAGAAGGTAAGAGGAAGGGAGATAAATAACAAAGAGATAAGTGGTAAAGAACAAAACCAGAAAGGAGAAAATCAAGGAGAATGATAAGCAGAGATGGGAGGGAGAAGAGAGAAAGAAGATAAAGTGACTAAAGTGAGCACCAAGGAGAAAAATAATGAACATATTCATCACAAGATCCCATACTTACTGAATTCTAAGGAGCATTCTCTGTTACATGAACATCCTAGAGCCTACATGGATCATAAAGGAAGTAAGAGGCACAGAGGCACCCATTTGCAGACCAGACCAGATCTCTAGGGAGGTGTGCTGTCTACCAGATGCTCGCATCAGGGATGTTACTGAGGAGCTCTCTGGCCTCGTACACCCAAGTGACTGTTACCCACTCCTGGTGTTCCATGTGGATACTACTGATGCACCCAGCAGCAATATTAAGAATATTAAAAAGGATTACTGGACTTTGGAAGCAGCAGTTAAGAACTCTGGAGTACAGGGAGTATTTTCATCAACCCTACTGGTCAAAGGGAAGCAGATAGGGCCAATTGGATCCAGCAAATCAGCAGCTGGCCACATGACTGGTGCTACAGCCAGGACTTTTGCTGTCTGGATCATGGGATCAGCTTTGAAAAACTGGGTCTGCTGGGGTCTGCTGAGATCCATCTGTCAGAAAAGGGGAAGAGCAGCCTCGGCCATAGCCAAGCTGGTGAAGAGGGCTTTAAAGTGATGAGGCTAGGGGAGGGAACCTCCATTTAACCCAAGCCAATCAGTTTCAATGTGATGCTGGCACCAATATTAGATGCCCAGAGCCTGTAGAAGGGGTGCAGGTCAGCAGGAGAGCACCTGGAGTGCAGCATAATGAAATCTCAGCCCCTCCAGCTAGTCAGTTACCTTCACTGGACACCTAGCTTAAATGCCTCTATGAAAATACACACAGCATGGGGAATAAACAGGAGAAGTTGGAGATGTGTGCATGCCTGCAGTGCCATGATCTTATTGGCATCACTGAGATCTCGTGGGATGGTTCCACCTGACTAGAAAGACAGTATAGATGAGACACTCTACAGACAGATAGGAGCAGCTTCACATTCACAAGCCATGGTACTCATGGGGGTCTTCAACGACTCTGATATCTGTTGAAGATACAACTTTGCAAAGGACAAAATATCTAGGAGGATATTTTGTATCCTAGAGTATCCTAGAGTCTGTGGATGACAACTTCCTTCTCCAAGCAATTGAAGAACCTACAAGGTCAGTCTCACCTCTGTGCCTGGCAACATCATGGAATCATATAGAGTCACAGAATCAGAAAATCATGGAATCAGAGAATCCCAGGGGTTGGAAGGGACCTTGAAAAATCATAAAGTCCAACCCCCCTTCTGCAGCAGGAACACCTAGGGCAGATCACAGAGGAACACATCCAGATGAGTCTTGAAAGTCTCCAGAGAAGGAGACTCCACAACTTCTCTGGGAAGCCTGTTCCAGTGCTCTGTCACCCTCACAGTAAAGAAGTATTTCCACATGTTGAGGTGGAACTTCCTCTGTTGCAACTCTTTTCCCCTCGTTCTATCACAGGGCACCAGTGAAAAGAGACTGGCCCATTCTTGACATCCAGCCTTCAGATATTTGTAGACATTAATCAGGTCCCTTCTTAGTCGTCTTTTCTCAAGATTAAACAGCCCCAGGTCCCTCAGCATTTCATCATATGACAGATGTTCCAGTCCCTTAAACATCCTTGTAGCCCTCCATTAGGACCAGAGGGAGTGGATGCAAGCTGTGCCAGGGGACCTTTAGGTTAGATATTTAGAAGCATTTATTTACTTAAAGGGTTGTCAAGAATAGGAATAGTTGGCCCAGGGCAGTGGTGGAGTCACCATCTCTGGAAGCATTTAAACAGCGTGTGGAACTGGTGCTTAGGGACATGGTTTAGTGGTAAGCTTGTGGTGTTAGGTCTAACTCACACTTCCTGAGCTTATCCACAAGGATGTTAAAGGAGAAAGTGTGAAAAGCCTTGCTAAAGTCAAGGAAGACAACATCCACTGTCCTTTCTGCACCTATCCATTTTGCCACACCACCACAGAACCTATCCAATTAGCCAAACATTATTTCCCCTTAGTGAATCCATGCTGACTACTCCTGATAACCTATTTCATCCCATGGGCTCAGAGATGACCTCCATAATAAACTGCTCCATCATCTTTCCAGGGCTGGAGGTGAGGCTGACTGGTTTGTAGTTATCAGGGTCCTGTTTCTTGCCCTTTTTGAAGTCTGGAGTGACATTGGCTATCCTCCACTCCTCAGACACCTCTCCCATTTTCCAGGACTTTTCCAAGATGATGGAGAGCAGTCTAGTGATGACTTCTGCCAGCTCCCTCAGCACACATGGGTGTATCCCATCAGGGCCCATGGGTTTGTAGATGTCCAGTTTCCTTAATTGGTCTTTAACACAATAATCTTCAATCAAGGTAAAGTATTCCACACTCCTAACTTTTTCTGTAGTCTTGAAGTTTTGGGAATCCTGAGGGTCAGCCTTAGCAGTAAAGACTAAGGCAAAAAAGGCATTAAGTAAGCCCATCTTCTCCATATCCTTGGTCACTGGGGCACCCACTTAATTCAGCAGTGGGCCCACATTTCCTCTGGTCTTCCTTTTACCTCCAATGTACTTGAAGATGCCTTTCTTGTTGTCTTGTTGTCTTTGGAACAGATCCTCCTGGAAAATCTGCTAAGGCACATGGAAAAGGAAGAGGTGATTGGTGACAGCCAACATGGCTTCACCAAGGGCAAGTCATGCCTGATCAATCTGGGGGCCTTCTACAACAAGGCTACAGAGATGGTGGATGGTGGCAGAGCAACTGATGTCATCTACCTGGATTTGTGCAAAGCATTTGACGCTGTTCCACATGACATCCTGGTCTCCAAACTGACAAGGCATGGATTTGACAGATGGACCACTCAGTGGATGAGAAATTGGCTGGATGGCCACACCCAGGGAGCTGTGGTCAATGGCTCAATGCTCAAATGGAGGCAGGTAGCGAGTAGTGTCTCTCAGGGGTCAGTACTGGGACCAGTGTTGTTTAACATCTTTGTTGGAGACATGGACAGTGAGATTGAGTGTCTCCTCATCAAGTTTGCCGATGATACGAAGCTGTGTGGTGTGATTAACATCCTAGAGGGAAGTGAGGCCATCCAGAGGGACCTTGACAGGCTGGAGAGGTGGGCTAGTGCCAACCTCATGAAGTTCAAGGCCAAGTGCAAGGTCCTGCACCTGGGTTGGCACAACCCCAGGCACAAATACAGCCTGGGGGAGAATGGCTGGAGAGCAGCCCTAAGGAGAAGGACTTGGGGTGGTGGTAGTTGATGAGGAGCTCGACATGAGCTGCCAGTGTGTGCTCAGCCCAGAGAGCAACTGCATCCTGGGCTGTATCAAAAGAAGTGTGGCCAGCAGGGCCAGGGAGGTGATTCTGCCCCTCTACCCTGCTCTGATGAGACCCCACCTGGAATACTCTGTACAGTTCTGATGCCCTCAGAACAAGAAATACATGGAGTTAGAAAGGGTCCAGAGAAGGGCCACGAAGATGATCAAAGGGCTGGAGCACCTCTGTTATGAAGACAGGCTGAGAAAGTTAGGGCTGTTCAGCCTGGAGAAGAGAAGGCTCTGGGAGACCTTATAGCTGCCTTCCAGTACCTGAAAGGGGACTATAGGAAAGTTGGGAGGGGCTTTTCTTCAGAGAAGCTAGTGATAGGACAAAGGGTAATGGTTTTAAACTGAGAGGGGAGATTTAGGTTAGACATCAGGAAGAAATTCTACACCATGAGGGCAGTAAAATGCATTAATATGTTGCCCAGAGAGGTTGTTGATGGCCCCTCCCTGGAGGTGTTCACAGCCAGGTTGGATTAGGCTTTGTGCAGCCTGGTCTAGTGGTCAGTTGGCCCTGCTGACAGCAGGAAGGTTGGAACCTGATGATCTTTAAGATTCCTTCCAACCTCCTTAACCATTCTATGATTTTATGATTCTATGATTCAAGACACCATACCAATGAAAACTGCAAGACAAGAGTTTCTGAAGTCATGTTCTTAGGATACAGGAAAGCCCTTCTGCAGATTTCCAGTACCAGATTTACTGTTGCAGCTGCAAGGAGCAAAGTGCTCTGCTGGTTCAAATTAGTGCAGAACTTCTGGTATGTTAACTTTGCACTATTAACAGGTTTTATCGCTTGTCATCTGTCCTCCCACAGCTGACATAAAGGCAGCATAACAGCATAAATCTAACATAAAGTTTGTGTTGTGTGCTCTGTTTACTTCAGCGGAAATTTGTTCATGTGTTCATAACAAAGTTTATAGTGATGGTCCAGAAGGGCACAGATTTGCTTGCAAATTGTCTAGATATACTTGCAAATGTTGTAATGAACAGAAGAGAACTTATCACGTAACTGGAACTAAGTACTTACTCTTAGTCCAATTAATATTTTAAGTCAAAGCAATTAGCCCTGTTACAAAAATACATACTGTTCAAATTAGTACAGAGATGTCTCATCAATAGTACTCTTAAAAATATCATATAGAAGTATAGTATCTACTGGTTTTCCCTGGAAACACCTCCCTGCACCCTCACGTTGAAGGTAATTGTCCTCCTCCAGCAGAGAGGCAGGGTTATGATGAGACCAACATCATGAGGATTTACTAAGAGGAGGACAATGTTCAGGGCAGGAAGGAACAGAGGAACACTGCGTTGATGTCAAGGCTTTCTTCCTCCTCTGCCTTGGGTCTGCTTGGTGTTATTTCACACATTTTGCCATCAAGGTCTGTCTGCTTCTCCTCAGTTCCCAGGTGAAGTGTGAAAGCTGCACAGCAGCCTCACTCTGTCTCATCTGACACAAAGGCCTGCTGACTGTACCAAGGTGACTGCCTAGGTTTGTCAGGCCTTTGCCACGTGCAGTATTCCCAGAGATAAAGTTACAACAGGTCAAGCGTTAGTCTCTTGACCACTCAAAAATCATTAAAGCAAGCTAAAGCCAGCTCAGGCCAAGGCAAGGCCAAAAGACCCTCAGACCCTGGGCTTTCAGGTCAGCACAATGCCTGAAGGTTTTCTAAAAATGGCGAAAATCATGTTTACTTGAGTACAGCTGCAGTGTTGTGTGATCATTTGAAACCCTTTGTAAAACTGCATGATACTTTGCAAACTTGTTTTATAATACTGGTAGCTGCAAACATGATCAATAGAAAATTTCTTTTGCTTTTCAGCTGACAAGTCAGCTGTGCTATGTGCTTGTAGACTGAGCTATGTGGGTTCCAATAACTAATGTTTAAAATGATGGAAGCCTGAACTTACGTGCTGCTGCATGAGGAAATATTCCGGGTGCACCTTCTCTTCTCTGTAAAGCATTTAGTTTGGCCTGCCCTGCAGAAATCACAAAAGCCATTAGTTACATCTCAATTATTGCAGTTGGGTTCTGTTATGATCTAAAATTATTTCACAGCAGTATATGTTTATGTGTTGTTAACACCTGATCTCTGAAAGTACTAGGGTTAGGAAAGCATCACTGGTGAATTCAGTGGGTGACTTGGATGATGGCTTCTAATCTCTACAGAAAAATAACAGGTGAGCAAACAAAACACTATGAGGGAAGTGCTGACAAAATCTGCTGTTCTTACCTTTATCTAGCTGCAAATTTGGGCTACAAAATCCCCATAGCCCTTCCTCCCTCCTCCTATTGTTGCAAGTCTGCCAAGCATAAATAAAGAACTCATTTCAGAGCTCAGCAGATGGCATTCCTCATTGTTATTCCAATTGGTGCCCAGGGATGTCTGAGTCCACGGGCACAGGAGTGTTTTTTGCCCACTGCTGTTGTATTTCCACTTTGACTTTAATTTCTAAATGTCCAAACTGACAACATAAGTTGTGATGCATCTTAATGAATAAGTCTTGGCACCTAGCATTGCTCTTGACTTTTTTGAAGTTGTAATATATATCTATATATTAATAGGTTGCTTGTGTGGCATTCTGAGCCTGCCAGTAGAAGAAAGCAGAGCATCTAGGTGATTCTTATAGCATGGTTAAGAAGGTCGAGTCAAAGAGACAACTTGCTCACCTCTGCACATAAGGAGAAAATTGTTATTAGAGCCCTGCCTCCGTTGGTGCCCACACTGGTAGGTGATTGTGTTCCTTGCAGGAGTATCTTGTCAAAGATGCTGTTACCTCCATTTTAGAGACAGAAAAGATGATTTATTTTTTTTCCTATGTAACTTACCCAACACAAATTAAGCTAATTTGTAAGCAAAGTACATCTTTCAACTTTCTGTGACCTAATCTGTGTCCTCTATTAGCCTTGACAATGCAGACTTAATTTTGGAATTACTTGATTTGTTATTGGATTGATTTTGCAGTCTTCATCACTGCATTTGTAAGATTTTTACCCAAAATATTTCAATAGAAAGAAGCCTTCCTTTCCTGGATAGAAATAAGCCTGGGTATGCCTGGATACTGCAAAGGTTTATACACACCCAGAACATGTATTAAAAGCAACTGCTGCTTCTAGTAAGTGGTGCTGTGATTTCAAAAGAACCTTCAGAAAAGGTCCTCAAAAACAAAGATTGATCACAAAACCCTTTTTGCCAGAAAGTTTTGCTGCATTTCTGTCTAGGCTTCAGATGATACTAAAGAGTGCTAAGTGTACCTAGTTAGCCTTGGATAAAGGAGAGACTTGTTCACTGGCTTGGGGCAGCAGTACATATCTTCAGCAGCATCCAGATTACCTGTATGACAGTAAGCACATGTCTGTACATCTGCTGTATCACAGAGTAGAGATCTAGAACAGGACTCAGCTGCCTAATAAAGCATCCAGTACCATATACAACACTCCTAAGTACGTCCATACCTTCAACTTTATTTCTCTGCTGAAGTTCTCTGTAAAACAAAGACAATAATAGTGTTAAAATCAATCTGTTGGTAATTTTGAAAACCTCCAATAAGTCACATACCAGGGGGAAAAGTAATCCTCTTGTCTTTTCAGCAGCATATGATGCACAGGAAGTGACAGGGACACATCTTCATCAAGAATAATAAAAATTACTCCATAGACTTGCTGACCAGTTCAACTGCTGCATGAGGAAGTACTGTGACATAATGCACAGGTTTTGATGATGGCACAAAAAAAATGATGTTTCACTGAATGGCATAAAACCTTCATCCTCTACTGCAATATTAATATTTCTTCAGTTTAGTTTTTTGGGGGTTTTATGTTTATGAGTTGGCTTTACAATCATGCACTTAACAATATACAATAATCCTAAACTTTAAATGTTTGATGACAGGCAGATTTTGCCTCTGAGTAGGATGCAACAGCAAATGAGATGTATTTTGGACCTGGTTTCCTTTTTATATTTTTGCTGTTAATGAAACTTTAAAATGACTTTACTCTCTGAGGAATAACTGTTACAATAGGGAAAAATAAATTAGGAAAAAAGTGGTGATAATATCTTAGATATCTTGCTAAATAAAATGTTGTTGCCTAGTTTCGTTATGTTAGGATTTCACACACAGAATGTTAACCATGGCAAAGGTAACAGACAGAGTCTGGGTACAGTGCTGTACCTCATTTAAGAAATGCCCAAATGGA